>NC_081554.1:59401932-59752672 GCF_963082655.1 Stomoxys calcitrans | reverse complement strand
AAAACGCATTTAAGACTTCTTTAAAATATAATAATCTAAATTGAAAGATTTAGCTTCCATGTCCTTTATAGCGAAGTAACAATGATATTACCTATTTTTTGGCAAAAAATCAACAAAACTTTAATTTTTCACAATTTTTGATATGTAACTCGCATAACTTTTAACTGAACCATGGTCTACAATGTCACAATATGGCTGTCGAAGGAGGCGAAACCGTCCTGAAATAGGAACACCGAGGAAAGAAACCGTAGGATCTTCGGTAGGAAATGGGGGCTATCGTGAGACCAGTACTGACCTATGGAGCGTTGGTATGGTGGAATGCCTTAGAGAAGAGGACGCGTGTGAGGGAGTTGGAGAAGGCCCAGAGACTGGCCTGCGTCGGGGTCACAGGGGCACTGAGATCCGTCCCGAGGCAGACCTGGAGGCGATGCTGGATGTGCAGCCCATTGCTTATATTCGAAACTGCGCCGCCAAGGTCGGGTTTAGGCTGAGGGAGCTCGGCATGTTGAAGGAAGATGGGTGCGGCCAAATCTTGTCAGCTATCCAAATCAGTTGAAAAATTGAAAATCGATTCAGAAATGCCCTCACAAACAACAAACTAAGAGGCCAGTCACTGCAAAAATTTCAAAAAAAATTATTGTTTATCGAAATTTTAGGACACTATTAAAGATATTCCGCACGAAAATGCCCCTTTTTTTGTAGGGGTTTTCGAGCACTTTCCAACATTATTTACTTCTTTGCTCCAGTTTCTTCGTACATTCTCTAACTGCATCCGTTTCTCCATTCATTGCGTCTATTCATTCCTCTCTTGCGTCAGTTCCTTCTTTCCTTTTGTCAGATCCTTTTTTTCTTTCTCCTTTGCGGCAATTTGCTTCCTTCTTGCGACAGTTTTCTTCTGCCTTTCTTGCGCCAGTTCCTTCTTTAATTGCTCCAGTTCCAGTTTCTTTGTCACCTATCTAATTCAGTTGAAAAATTGAAAATCGGTTAAGAAATGCCCTCACAAACAACAAATTAAGAGATCAGCCACTGCAAAAATTAGGAAAAAAATCAGTGCTTGTTAGTCGAATTTCTGGGACAATATTGAAGATATTCCGCAAGCAAAGGCATGGTCTGTGCACTTTCCAGAAAAAAAAACACAATATTTAAAAATCGGACCATAAATGCGCTTTCGACAGCCGGAACAAAATTTTTTGGGTACCCAACTTTGAAGGGTCTTCCTTGCATAATTTCCTTCCTTTCTCCAGTATATTACTACTTTGCGTTATGTCTTTCCTAACCTGCATCTGTTTCTTCCTTACTTATGTCTGTTCCTTCCTTTCTTGCATCAGTTCTTCTTTCCATTTGTCAATTTGCTCCTTTCTTGCGCCATTTTCTTCTTTCTTTCGACAACTCCTTTCTTCATTGAATCTATTCTACCCTTCCTTGCGTCAGTTCCATCCTTGCAATTATTCTTTCCTTCCTTGCGCCAGTTCTTCCTTCTTTGCCTCAGTTCCTTTTTCCTTGCGAGTGTTTAAGTATGTATGTATGATCCTAAGATCCCTTAAATAAAAGTTTCACTTTTCCCAAGTAAAAAATGATTTCTCTGTATAAACGTTTAATAGAAAAGATAGATCAATGAATGTTTCTCTAAAAATGGCATACCACCATAGGAGATTCCATCAAATTTATTATGTTTTTTTGTTGCTAGCCAGAATTTATGTTTATATCGATAAAACGCACACTCAGGTTTCTTTAGAATTTTTGTTCTGGTAGTTCATTCATATTTAGTGTTTCTTTTTTTTCTTCAAAGTTTTACGTCACCAATAACAGACGCAACAAAAAATTGCCACAGACAACCAAAAACATTGTTTTTATAAATGTTTATATGCTCATGGCCTTGGCGCTTAGAAAAAAACTCAGTTGTTGTGAATACCATCTAAAATAATTCTCACGAAACACAAACAATAAAAGCAAACAAACAAACACTCACTCTATTATATCATTTCGTTATGATCATGATTTTTAGGGGGGTCAATTTATGCAATTTCAATATTCGCAGTAGTCTTTTTCGACGAATGTTGGCATGTTTTTTTGGCCGTTTTTAAAGGGATGCAAAAAAAGGAGATGTCACAACGTTGCTAAACAATTGTTCATTTAATTATTAGTTAATAAAAATTCACAAGTAATGATTATATAAACAAAATTCATATCGTCCTGTGGCTTTCGTTCGCTTGTTGTCACAACCAGACATTGCGGAAACTTAATGTAGGGAGCAAGTTTCGGGACCACCCCAGCTAAATCCAACATAAAAAGCAGCAAAGACAATTAGTGAATGTGCCAAAGACATATAAAAGTTTGTGCAGTTTTGTGAGGCATATTCACAGTGGGACTTGTACGCAGTGTGAGTACATATACAGAGGTTTCTTCTACGGCTTTTCAGTGTTACAGTTATATTTTTTTTGCAACATTTCCTCCTTATTTGCAATATTTTTTACAGCTGTTCTTTGGATTAGTCGGGTCCGCATTATTTTATTCAGTTCCTTCCTTGCGACAGCTCCTTTTTTCCTGTGACAGTTCCTTCTATGCGTCATTTCCTTTCTTCTTCTCGTCAGTTCCTTTCTTTTTTGCGCCAGTTACTTCCTCTCTTGCGCCAGTTACTTCCTTTCTTGCGTCAGTTTCTTTTTTCCTTGAGTCAGTTCCTTCCTCACGTGCATCTGTTCCTTTCTCCCTTGCGTCAGTTCCTTCTAACATGCGTCCGTTTCTCCTTCCTTGCGTCAGTTCCTTCTTAAATGCGTCTGTTCCTTAACTCCTCGCGACAGTTCCTTTTTTCATGTGTTAGTTTCTTCCATGCGTTAGTTCCCTGCGTCAGTTCCTTTTTTTTGCGTTAGTTCCTTCCTTCCTTGGGTCAGATTCTTCCTCCCTTTCGTCATTTCCTTCTCACATGTGCCAGTTCCTTCCTTCCGTCAGTTCCTTCCTTCCGTCAGTTCCTTCCTTCCGTCAGTTCCTTCCTTCCGCCAGTTCCTTCCTTCCGTCAGTTCCTTCCTTCCGTCAGTTCCTTCCTTCCGTCAGTTCCTTCCTTCCATCTGTTCCTTCCTTCCATCTGTTCCTTCCTTCCGTCAGTTCCTTCCTTCCGTCAGTTCCTTCCTTCCGTCAGTTCCTTCCTTCCGTCAGTTCCTACCTTCCGTCAGTTCCTTCCTTCCGTCAGTTCCTTCCTTCCGTCAGTTCCTTCCTTCCGTCAGTTCTTTCCTTCCGTCAGTTCCTTCCTTCCGTCAGTTCCTTCCTTCCGTCAGTTCCTTCCTTCCGTCAGTTTCTTCCTTCCGTCAGTTCCTTCCTTTCGTCAGTTCCTTCCTTCCGTCAGTTCCTTCCTTTCGTCAGTTCCTTCCTTTCGTCAGTTCCTTCCTTTCGTCAGTTCCTTCCTTTCGTCAGTTCCTTCCTTTCGTCAGTTCCTTCCTTTCGTCAGTTCCTTCCTTTCGTCAGTTCCTTCCTTTCGTCAGTCCCTTCCTTTCGTCAGTTCCTTCCTTTCGTCAGTTCCTTCCTTTCGTCAGTTCCTTCCTTTCGTCAGTTCCTTCCTTTCGTCAGTTCCTTCCTTTCGTCAGTTCCTTCCTTTCGTCAGTTTCTTCCTTCCGTCAGTTTCTTCCTTCCGTCAGTTCCTTCCTTCCGTCAGTTCCTTCCTTCCGTCAGTTCCTTCCTTCCGTCAGTTCCTTCCTTTCGTCAGTTCCTTCCTTCCGTCAGTTCCTTCCTTCCGTCAGTTCCTTCCTTTCGTCAGTTCCTTCCTTTCGTCAGTTCCTTCATTTCGTCAGTTCCTTCCTTTCGTCAGTTCCTTCCTTTCGTCAGTTCCTTCCTTTCGTCAGTTCCTTCCTTTCGTCAGTTCCTTCCTTTCGTCAGTTCCTTCCTTTCGTCAGTTCCTTCCTTTCGTCAGTTCCTTCCTTTCGTCAGTTCCTTCCTTTCGTCAGTTCCTTCCTTTCGTCAGTTCCTTCCTTTCGTCAGTTCCTTCCTTTCGTCAGTTCCTTCCTTTCGTCAGTTCCTTCCTTTCGTCAGTTCCTTCCTTTCGTCAGTTCCTTCCTTTCGTCAGTTCCTTCCTTTCGTCAGTTCCTTCCTTTCGTCAGTTCCTTCCTTTCGTCAGTTCCTTCCTTTCGCCAGTTCCTTCCTTTCGTCAGTTCCTTCCTTTCGTCAGTTCCTTCCTTCCGTCAGTTCCTTCCTTCCATCTGTTCCTTCCTTCCGTCAGTTCCTTCATTCCGTCAGTTCCTTCCTTCCAACAGTTCCTTCCTTCGGACAGTTTCTTCCATCCGTCAGTTTCTACCTCCAGTCAGTTCCTTCCTTCCGTCAGTTCCTTCCTTCCGTCAGTTCCTTCCTTCCGTTAGTTCCTTCCGTCAGTTCCATCCTTCCGTCAGTTCCTTTCTTCCGTCAGTACCCTTCTTCCGTCAGTTCTTTACTTCCGTCAGTTTCTTCCTTCCGTCAGTTTCTTCCTTCCGTCAGTTCCTTCCTTCCGTCAGTTCCTTCCTTCCGTCAGTTCCTTCCTTCCGTCAGTTCCTTCCTTCCGTCAGTTCCTTCCTTCCGTCAGTTCCTTCCTTTCGTCAGTTCCTTCCTTCCGTCAGTTCCTTCCTTCCGTCAGTTCCTTCCTTCCGTCAGTTCCTTCCTTCCGTCAGTTCCTTCCTTCCGTCAGTTCCTTCCTTCCGTCAGTTCCTTCCTTCCGTCAGTTCCTTCCTTCCGTCAGTTCCTTCCTTCCGTCAGTTCCTTCCTTCCGTCAGTTCCTTCCTTCCGTCAGTTCCTTCCTTCCTTCAGTTCCTTCCTTCCGTCAGTTCCTTCCTTCCGTCAGTTCCTTCCTTCCGTCAGTTCCTTCCTTCCGTCAGTTCCTTCCTTCCGTCAGTTCCTTTCTTCCGTCAGTTCCTTCCTTCCGTCAGTTCCTTCCTTCCGTCAGTTCCTTCCTTCCGTCAGTTCCTTCCTTCCGTCAGTTCCTTCCTTCCGTCAGTTCCTTCCTTCCGTCAGTTCCTTCCTTCCGTCAGTTCCCTCCTTCCGTCAGTTCCTGCCTTCCGTCAGTTCCTTCCTTCCGTCAGTTCCTTCCTTTCGTCAGTTCCTTCCTTCCGTCAGTTCCTTCCTTCCGTCAGTTTCTTCCTTCCGTCAGTTCCTTCTTTCCGTCAGTTCCTTCCTTCCGTCAGTTCCTTCCTTCCGTCAGTTCCTTCCTTCCGTCAGTTCCTTCCTTCCGTCAGTTCCTTCCTTCCGTCAGTTTCTTCCTTCCGTCAGTTTCTTCCTTCCGTCAGTTCCTTCTTTCCGTCAGTTCCTTCTTTCCGTCGGTTCCTTCCTTCCGTCAGTTCCTTCCTTCCGTCAGTTTCTTCCTTCCGTCAGTTTCTTCCTTCCGTCAGTTCCTTCCTTCCGTCAGTTCCTTCCTTCCGTCAGTTCCTTCCTTCCGTCAGTTCCTTCCTTCCGTCAGTTCCTTCCTTCCGTCAGTTCCTTCCTTCCGTCAGTTCCTTCCTTCCGTCAGTTCCTTCCTTCCGTCAGTTCCTTCCTTCCGTCAGTTCCTTCCTTCCGTCAGTTCCTTCCTTCCGTCAGTTCCTTCCTTCCGTCAGTTCCTTCCTTCCGTCAGTTCCTTTCTTCCGTCAGTTCCTTCCTTCCGTCAGTTCCTTCCTTCCGTCAGTTCCTTCCTTCCGTCAGTTCCTTCCTTCCGTCAGTTCCTTCCTTCCGTCAGTTCCTTCCTTCCGTCAGTTCCTTCCTTCCGTCAGTTCCTTCCTTCCGTCAGTTCCTTCCTTCCGTCAGTTCCTTCCTTCCGTCAGTTCCTTCCTTTCGTCAGTTCCTTCCTTCCGTCAGTTCCTTCCTTCCGTCAGTTTCTTCCTTCCGTCAGTTCCTTCTTTCCGTCAGTTCCTTCCTTCCGTCAGTTCCTTCCTTCCGTCAGTTCCTTCCTTCCGTCAGTTCCTTCCTTCCGTCAGTTCCTTCCTTCCGTCAGTTCCTTCCTTCCGTCAGTTCCTTCCTTCCGTCAGTTCCTTCCTTCCGTCAGTTCCTTCCTTCCGTCAGTTCCTTCCTTCCGTCAGTTCCTTCCTTCCGTCAGTTCCTTCCTTCCGTCAGTTCCTTCCTTCCGTCAGTTCCTTCCTTCCGTCAGTTCCTTCTTTCCGTCAGTTCCTTCTTTCCGTCGGTTCCTTCCTTCCGTCAGTTCCTTCCTTCCGTCAGTTTCTTCCTTCCGTCAGTTCCTTCCTTCCGTCAGTTCCTTCCTTCCGTCAGTTCCTTCCTTCCGTCAGTTCCTTCCTTCCGTCAGTTCCTTCCTTCCGTCAGTTCCTTCCTTCCGTCAGTTCCTTCCTTCCGTCAGTTCCTTCCTTCCGTCAGTTCCTTCCTTCCGTCAGTTCCTTCCTTCCGTCAGTTCCTTCCTTCCGTCAGTTCCTTCCTTCCGTCAGTTCCTTCCTTCCGTCAGTTCCTTCCTTCCGTCAGTTCCTTCCTTCCGTCAGTTCCTTCCTTCCGTCAGTTCCTTCCTTCCGTCAGTTCCTTCCTTCCGTCAGTTCCTTCCTTCCGTCAGTTCCTTCCTTCCGTCAGTTCCTTCCTTCCGTCAGTTCCTTCCTTCCGTCAGTTCCTTCCTTCCGTCAGTTCCTTCCTTCCGTCAGTTCCTTCCTTCCGTCAGTTCCTTCCTTCCGTCAGTTCCTTCCTTCCGTCAGTTCCTTCCTTCCGTCAGTTCCTTCCTTCCGTCAGTTCCTTCCTTCCGTCAGTTCCTTCCTTCCGTCAGTTCCTTCCTTCCGTCAGTTCCTTCCTTCCGTCAGTTCCTTCCTTCCGTCAGTTCCTTCCTTCCGTCAGTTCCTTCCTTCCGTCAGTTCCTTCCTTCCGTCAGTGCCTTCCTTCCGTCAGTTCCTTCCTTCCGTCAGTGCCTTCCTTCCGTCAGTTCCTTCCTTCCGTCAGTTCCTTCCTTCCGTCAGTTCCTTCCTTCCGTCAGTTCCTTCCTTCCTTCAGTTCCTTCCTCCCGTCAGTCCCTTCCTTCCGTCAGTTCCTTCCTTCCGTCATTTTCTTCCTTCCGTCATTTTCTTCCTTCCGTCAGGTTTTTCCCTCTGTCAGTTCCTTCCTTCCCTCAGTTTCTTCCTTTCGCAAGTTTCATTCTGCTGTCAGTTACATCCATTCTTCTGTTAGTTCCATTGTTTTGTCAGTTCTCCCTTTTGTCAGTTACTGGCTTCCATAAATTTCCTCTTCCTTTTGGGGTATTGCAGGTAACACTGCCGCAGGGATATTTCATAGCCGAGGAGGGATACGAACTAAATCGGCGATACTCCGCTCCATCTTCTTTCATCAGTAGGTCTAGCCTTCTCTATTAGACCTAGAAGCGATGGAAGGATCCTTTGGAGGAGATGACAGAACATACTTGGGTTACCCTAAGATGAGTTCCTGAACAAAACAGATATAACACAAGATTTTGAGTTGTTTGAGCCACACACAAATGTAGAAGCCAGAGAATAGCTGGATAATCATATAATCAAAAAGCAATTAACCTTTCACGTTGTCATTTGTGAAATTTGATTACTGTCATTACAAGTCACTGAATACACACCGAACCCACATATTTCTATTAAATTGTAGTTTTTTTTGACTTAAGCAAAGACATTAGAAATGTTGCCATGCTAATGCATACATATGTAGTTCTACACACACACACACACACACACACTTACCATAATTTGAATACTTATCCCTCAAATGAAATGTCAAAACGTCTAATTATCATTTTACATGCAAAACTTTAGTTGTGCAAAAATACCATTCTATGGCCTTTAAAGCAAAGTCCTTGAGACCTCTCACAACTCATGCTTAAATTTGAGTGTTATATCCTTTTGCTGTTCATGTGCTGATATTAATTTTAAATATTGATTAGTTGTTATTAATTTTTCTTTGAAGGAATGAAAAATAAATGGTTTAGAAGGAATTTGTTTATGTTCATAAAAATTCACTACATTTTCTTTTTGTTGCATGGACGGAAGCAAAAGCTAAGAGGGGTCTGTTGTCATGGGTGTGTGGATTGTTTAAATTTATTTGGTTTAATATTTCTTAGGCCAAAACAAAATGTTGCCTTGACTGAAACATTGAGTCTAGCCACGCTAAAAAGACATTTGGGCAAAAGAAAGGAATAGAGGAAATTAAAGTGAAAATGACGGGCAAAACGGGAATTTCTGTTCCAAGGAATAGTTTCAACATAACTTTACAAGAGTTGAAGTGCCAAAGGAATTTATGATTAAATTCACAATTTCGAGGAAAATTTATGCAAATTTATTTATTAATAAGGTTGTCAAGATTTATTTTAACAAATACATGCGAAACAAAAATTTCTATATAAATCAAATTATAATTAAGCAACCCTTGTATATTCTTTGGTATGACATTTTTATTTTCTTTTTGTTTCCAACCATTTCCTACTTTGTTGTTTCTTTATGTATTACAATGAAAATGGAACTACAGTTAAGAAAAGTTTTTATTAAACCCCATAAACTCTGGTCATGGTACCACCCTGGCAATAACATGGCCATATAAAAAAAAAAGTTAAATCTATTCATATTTTTGCTTCAATATTTTTTATCTAATCTTTTGAATTTGTTCCTGACAGCAGCTAAGATTTATGGTAATTTTTTTTTGTCTACTTGCTTGTCTCAATTTTGTTTTCTCATTCATTTTGTTTGCCTTATATTTTCTTCTCTTCAAATATTTACAAAAGTAACCAAACAACGCAATTGACAAATACCCACCGTATTAAAACAAACATTCCAAAAATAAGACCACAACGATTTTTTGTTTTTGTTTTTTGATGTCAAAAAAATGAAAATAACCAAAGCAGACACGCCAAGAATTTCAACGCAAATTAAAAATTCGTAATTATTATTAATGTCAATTATGATAATGAACGTCGTATAGGTTGAGGTGGGTTTTTTAACCTTAGGAACTGTTATTAGAACGTGTTTGGTTAATATTAGATATTTTGGAAAAAAACTTAATTTTAATAATTTTTTCGAACTCTGTCATTAAAGAGTTGACAAAAAAGTAAGAGAGTTTTATGTTCAACTGGTCGGAAACTTATTGTTTATATCCTCTTTTATGGGTCGCGTTTGTCAAATTATTTCGACTTTTTTCTGTTTATGGTTTTAAACAAAAGAATATGATTTGTTTTTATACCCTACACCATAGGATGGGGGTATACTAATTTCGTCATTTTGTTTGTAACTCTTCGAAATATTCGTCTAAGAGCCTATAATGTATATATATTCTTGATCGTCATGACATTTTAAGTCGATCTAGCCATGTCGGTCCGTCTGTCCGTCCGTCTGTCTGTCCATTCGTCCGTCTGTCTGTCCGTCCGTCTGTCTGCCAATTCTTCCGTCTGTCCGTCCGTCCTCCGTCTGTTTGTCCGTCCGTCCGTCTGTCTGTCCGTCCCTCCGTCTGACCGTCCGTCCCTCCGTCTGACCGTCCGTCTGTCTGTCCGTCCGTCTGTCCGTCCGTCTGTCCGTCCGTCTGTCCGTCCGTCTGTCTGTCGAAAGCATGCTAACTTTCAAAGGAGCAAAGCTATCCGCTTGAAATTTTGCACAAATACTTCTTACTAGTGTAGGTCAGTTGGGATTGTAAATTGGCCATATTGGTCCATGTTTTGATATAGCTGCCATATAAGCCGATCTGGGATTTTGAGTTCTTGAGCCATTAGAGGCTCCAATTTGGCTGAAGTTTTCCATGAGATGTTTTGTTATTATTTCTAACAACTGTGCCAATTATGGTTTAAATCGGTCCATAACCTGATATAACTGTCATATAAACCGATCTGGGGTCTTGACTTCATGAGTCTCTAGAGGGCGCAATTTCTTTCCGATCTGGCTGAAATTTCGCATGAAGTGTTTTGTTATGCCTTCCAACAACTGTGCCAAGTATGGTTTAAATTGGTAAAGAACCTGATATAGCTGCCATATAAACCGATCTGGGATCTTGACTTCTGGACCTACTAGAGGGCGCAATTCCTATCCGATTTGGCTGAAATTTTGCATGAGGTGTTTTGTTATGACTTTCAACACCTATGCCAATATGGCTCAAATAGGTCCATAACCAGATATAGCTGCCATATAAACCGATTCTCTAATCATGACTTCTTGAGCCACTAGAGGGCACAATTCTTATCCGATTTGGCTGAAATTTTGCATGAGGTGTTTTGTTATGACTTCCAACATCTATGCCAAATACGGCTCAAATCGGTCCATGACCAGATATAGCTGCCATATAAACCGATATGGGATCTTGATTTCTTGAGCCTCAAGAGGGCGTAATTATTATCCGATGTGGCTGAAATTTTGTACAACGGCTTCTTCCATGACCTCCAACATGCGTGTCAAATATGGTCTGAATCGGTCTTTAGCCTGATACAGCTCTCATATAAACCGATCTCCCTATTTCACTTTTTTTCTACTGTCTGTCAGCACCACAGGGGATGTCCCCTATGAATGCAGTGCGAAGGATGTAGTGCTTATTGACATTTGTCTAAAATCTTTGGATGTCAAGGTGGATGGGAAAAACATTAGCCGGAAGTCGATTCCACATAGGAACGGTTCGGGCGAAATAAGAATTCTTTCTACAATGCATTGTGAGGTCCGCTGGCCAATCAATTACAAACGGGTGTGAGCTCCTGGAATGTCTAGTATTCCTGACATACACCCTCACATCAGGAATAAGCAGACGAATATCAGACGAACACACACCATGAAAGTACCGATAGAACAGCGCCAAACAACCCACATTGCGGCGATGATGAAGTGAGGCAATAGAAATGGATACCCCACTGTCCCCAATCATCGCCATTGCTCTCCTCAGTACACGGTCCAGTAGCTCCAGGGATGATTTTAAAGTTCCAGCCCATACATGTGAGTTGTACTCCATTTTCGGCCTTATGAAAGTGGTGTAGATGTTAAGAAGATCAGACGGAATGAAGTAATTTTTACACTGTTTAGGGAAGCCCAAACACTTGAATGCTTTTTTCGACACTTCGAATACCTGTTTAGCCCAACGGACATGACTTTGTATTTTCAAGCCCAGAATATCAAGAGCTTCTGATTGCTCAACACCTATACCGTTGATAGACAAAGATGATGGTAATGGGTCAGCTAATCGTTTGTGTTGCAACAAACAGCAATAAGTCTTCCGTGCATTAAAATCTACTCGATTCATTCGACCCCACTCAGAAATGGCCAGTAAATCCTGGCAGGGTGTCTCATCCAAACCCGCCTCTTGTCCTCAATCTCTCGAAGACTCGGCCTATGGTCGAATGAGTACGAATGACTGAGATTACTTTCATCCGCAGAAGTGTAGATTGTTGATTGAAAATTAGAAAAAGAGAAGGAGAAAGAACAGAGCCCTGGGGTACACCTGCGGTCAATTTGTGCTCATTGGATGAGAACCCATCTATAATAACGACTCGAATAGTGCGATCTCGGAGAAGCTCGAAATAAATCGAACGAAGCCATTAACTTGGGACCCTAAAAGGCAAAATTCTTATTCGATTTGGCTGAAATTTTACACATAGACTTCTATTGTTGTCTCTAACTTTCAATTCAATTTGCATAGCAATTGTTTTCTTTTATTTTTTGTTTGTCTAAAAAGAGATACCGGGAAAAAAAGAGACAAATGCGATCCATGGTGGAGGGTATATAAGATTCGGCCCGGCCGAATTTAGCACGCTTTTACTTGTTGAATATTTGGATAGTGAAATCACCCTGCAGGTGTTGTATTGGTTTATACAGAAACCCGATTAGAACTGACCGCCTTTTCCACCAACTTTATGTCACTGAAATTGAGCGACTTTGGTTCTTTTGTATGTCACAACCAGTTGGTTTTATAATGGACAAACAGGTGTTTGCGTAAGGCGACCCATTCGCTTGAGTGGTATTGGATTAGTGGGACAGGCAGTATATTTGTCATTGATTTTGGAAGTTTCAATAGGTCATCTTAAAAAGTTTTAATCATATCGAATAGTATTGGGCCCTTTACATGCAAAAAAATTAAACGTTTGGAATATCTTAGTGACAAACAAATACGTTTTAGTGGGGAAGTACTATATTTTATACCCTCTACCATAGGATGGTACAAATGCAACACTAAGGAACAGGGGCAAACTTCTCACATATCAATGAGTGCAGTCCGATTCAAGTTTAAGCTCAATGATAAGGGGCCCCCTTCTTATAGCCGAGTCCGAACGGCGTGCCGCCGTGCGACACCTCTTTGGAGAGAAGTTTTAGATGGCAAAGTACCTACAAATGTTGCCAGCATTAGGAGGGGAAAACCACCGGTGAAAATTTTTTCTGATGGTCTCGCCAGGATTCGAACCCAGGCGTTCAGCTTCATAGGCGGACATGCTAATCTCTGCGCTACGGTGGCCTCCAACCCACAGGATGGTTACACATCGAAATTTTCCCCTGAAATCCAACAAAGTATATACAGTGGCACAGATAAGTCTATATACCTTTTCGTAAATGGCAGCTTCATAAACTTAGAGTCACGTAATGAGGATAGGATATAACCTCATAAATATTTGCTAATAATTATAGTAGTGGCCATGGAAAAAAATTTGAGCAACATTCGATATTTGGCGGAAAAACTTTTCGTATATAAATTTCTTTTTATAAAACGCATATTTTGAGTGGGGTATGTAGACTTTTCCGTGCCACTGTATATTCTTGATCGTCTTGACATACAAAGTCGATTTAGCAATGTTCGTCCATCTGTCGAAAGCACGCTTTTGAACGGATAAAGCTAGGCGCTTGAAATTTTGCACAAATACTTTCTATTAGTGTAGGTTCCCAACAGAAAATGTTATCGAAATTGGAAGTAGTGCGTGTCATGCATTGGGTATGTACTGCAGTTGTCAGACCTATAATGCTATATGGTGTTGTGGTCTGGTGGACGGCGCTTCAAAAGTCCACCGGTCCACAGAGATATCCCAGGAAATTCTAAAGCGGACAAGCTTGCGAGACTAGGAACTACCCTACACATTCGGGGGATACTGGAATCTGTGGGTATGCCTTTGGCGATATGTAAGCTAAGTTTTCAGGACTGGGCCCAAAGGACATCGAATGATAGATGGTCACAAGGAGGGGGCCGTGAGCATTCCAAAACTATGTGGCCTAATCTAGACTTGAAGAAGTCTACCGCTTTGCTGTCACTGTCTAATCGGAAAACATGCTGACAAACTGAAGGTTGCCAGCAACGACTTTTGCAGAAGCTGTGAAGACATCGAAGAAGAAGTCTATAGAACACCTTCTGCGTGTGTGTCCCGCATTGGCAGTCAGAAAGAGTTCCACTTTAGGTTCTCATTTCTTTGAGAACCCATCTGATTCGCGAATTATTGGGCCTTTTTAATGCGATCTGGATGGTTCAACGGTAGGAACTAGAAGGCATCTTCCTTCTTCTGTTCCTGTGGTATCACAATGGACGAAAACGTTTAAGTGAGTCTGATGGCAGATTGCCACTTAAACCTAACCTAACCTAACCTCGATGGTGGAGGGTATATAAGATTCGGCTTGATCGAATTTAGCACGCGTTTACTTGTTTTATTGCAACTGTGTAACATCTCCACATTCCAAGACGACTTGGTCTACTTGATTTTTTCGTCAAAGTTTCGTTTTCTTTGATTTTTTAAACCATCAAATGTGTTTTCAAAAAACTTGCTGGCGCTAGCCTAATTCTGATAATGTCGGTCTTTAACTTATTCAGCACGTGACTGATACGACACCGATAATCGCCATTAGGGCAGATGGGTTCATTAATTTAAACGGGGATTTTTCTGTCGCATAAGAGCAAAGGTATTATAAGTATCTTATAGAGCATGACCTTTGCGTATAGAAAGTTAGCTTTGCCCTTTCTCTTCAGTACAAAGTCACATGATGTTATTTCTTTTGCTCATAAAAACATCGAGCAGCAACAACCTACATTGAGCGCCATTTAAGAGGTATTCAACACCATTAACCCATAGCGAATGGCAACGATACAGCGAGATTTAAGTTGATCGTCAACTTAAGCATCGATCACACATAAATTGTGTGTCCACTTGTAAAAGCAATAAAATATTATATCCAAAAATTAAAGAAGTTTTTCATTGTTCTCTTTTTTATATTCCGCATAGGGGGTGAGCTTAACAACTTGACAAAAAGTCTGAGTTTTCGGAAACTATAAACTTTTTATGGAAGATTTGTTAAAAATATTTCTTAGGTGGAATCTAATGATGTTTGCTTCTTATCATTGTGTATGTATGCTGTGTCCAATCCGCTACTATAGAAACCAAAGAAGAACGAGTTTTTTACATTGTGGGACATAGGTGGCCTACCTAGAATCTATTATTATAGTGTCGGCCATAGAAGGCGCCCATGACTTGAACATCCAGTCTCGATTTGTATTTTCCAATTGATTCTTTAATCGGCATAAACGTCCTACTCCCAAAAAACTCCAGTTTTTTATGAACATTATTGAAATCATTTATTAGACCATTATTATTCTTTTGTTATTAATCATCCATCTTTTCCTTTTTTTATATTTTTAGGTTAGTGTTATAAATCCATCTCTATAAGTGTAAGTAATACTTTTGTTTCCTATTTGGAGTGTTGTGAAGAGTTTTGTCTAATTTTATGCGCAATCTTCCGGTATCCGTTCTTGTAGTCGGACTGTACAAAAGCTGTTCCATACATAATATCTGAATGGCCTCTGGTCTGAAATAAGTCAGCTGGCCGCCCATCGGCTCCTACTGCTTTATTATTCTTCCGGTTGGTAACGGGTATTTAGGACTCATTTCTACGAGACATCATACAGGAAAGCCAGGCCGATCGATTCTTAAATACCATACACCATGAATCGCATTTGTCAAATTCTTTGATTGGTGTCTCCTTGTAGGCAAAGAAATGATAATGAATAAGAAATGCTATGCTATTCGAGCAATATCAGGTTATAGACCGATTCGGGATTTGCGCAAAATTTCAGCCAAATCGAATAAGAATTGCGCCCTTTAGGAGGTCAAGTAAAATCGGGAGATCGGTTTATATGGGAGCTATAACAGGTTTAATGCCGATTCAGTCTAAATTTTGCACAAATCGGTTGAAAATTGTAGTTAATACAGCCATTCAAGTTCAAATCGATCGATACATATATATGGGAGCAATATCGAAATCTGTAACGAAACAATCCGTGGCAAATTTTGTGCAGATCGGTGTAAAATTGTAGTTACTACGGTCATTTAAGCGCAAATCGGGCGATACATATATATGGAAGCTATATACGAATATGAGCCGATTTTTACCAAAATCAATTACGATTTGTCCTTGGACAAAAAAGTGACATGTGCAAAATTTCGTGACAATTGGACAACAAATACGACCTGTATCTTGATTACAAGAATTTGACCGCAGGTGTATCCCAGGGCTCTATTCTTTCATCAACGATCTGTTGCGTCAGGTCTACTCATTTGTGGATGACAGTAATCTCTCTCATTCGTAATCATTCGACCATAGGCCGAGTCTTCGAGAGATTGAGGACAAGAGGCGGGTTATGGACGATACACTCTGCCCGTATGTGGAAACGACTTCCGGCTAATGTTTTTCCCACCCACTTTGACATCCAAAGATTTAAGACAAATGCCAATAAGCACTACATACTTTTTCCCCTCTCCAATTCCTAATTTCCTCTCGCCAACGCAATGCACTGCATTCATATGACACATCCCCTGCGTGTTGGCTAACAGAAAAAAAAGAATAGGTGGACTCACAGACGGACATGGCTAAATTGAATCAGAAAGTGATTCTGATTCGATCGCTATACTTATCAATAGGTCTAGCTCTTCTCTTTATAAGCGTTGTAAAACCCTATACCACAGTCGGGGTGTATAAAAGGGGTATAAAAAGTTAGACTCGAACAAGTAAAAAGACAATTAGTTCCGCCGGGCCGAACTTTGGATACCCACTACTTCATTTTGTCAAAAGACGGTGAAAAAAAAAACATTTATGGACCAATAGCAGATTGCCCTACCTGGACCAATATCAAAACGGACTTTGAGGTATCAAAAACCACTCACTGTACCAATTTTCAGCTATATCGGGAAACAAAAAAGCCATTTAAAGGCGAAAAACCTTCACCAAGTTTCACTTAAGCGGGTTTTCACTTAAGCGGAGTTTCATTTAAGCGGGTTTTCACTTAAGCGGGTTTTCACTTAAGCGTATTACAGTTCAACATTTTCAACTGCGCTTTCGAGAAATTTGACTTTTTGAGGTGATCGAGGAGGTTGAGGAGGAGGCCGTAACAGAACACTCCGTGCAAAATTGCATCCCAAATCTGATAACAGCAGCGGCTTATAAGGGCTCAACAAGTGAAATCGGGAGATCAGTTTTTATGCGAGCTATATCAGTTTATTAACCGATATGGACCGTCCTTGGCGCAGTAGTTGGCAGTCATAACAAGACACTCCCTGCAAAGTTGCAGCCAACGTTGAAGCAAAGTTGCAGCCAAATGATTGCGGCTTCTAGGCGCTCAAGGTGTCAAATCGAGAGATCGGTTTATATGGGAGCTATATCAGATTATTGACCGATATGGACCTGTGGGCAGTCATAACATAACACTCTGTGCAAAATTTCAGCCAAATCGGATAACAATTGCGTCTTGTAAAAACTCAAGAAGCCAAATCGGGAGTTCGGCTTATATGAAACCTATATCAGGTTTTTGAGCAATATGGACCGCACATGGCGCCTCAATGACACTCCTTCCAACCAAGTTTTCCTTTATTATCCGTGCCCCGCACACATTATTTTTTGATGTAAAATTCTGACATTCCCTTTTTGAAGGATGGGGGTATATTCATTTAGTCATTCCGTTTGCAACACATCGATTTATTCATTTCCAATCCTAAAATATATATTTTTGGTCCTCGTAAAAATCTAATACGATCTTGCTAAATCCGTCCGTCTACAGCTTTTAAAAACGAAAATATTGAGCTGAAACTTTGCATCGAAACTTGTTTGTCCATATGCAGATTAAATTCAAAGTTGGGCTATATCAGACTATATGTTGATATACAATAGCTCCTATATAGAGCGATCTCCCGATTAAGAATTGTGGGCTTATAAAAACTGTATTTAATATCCGATTTGACTGAAATTTTGCACAATGATTTGTATTAAGATCCCCGATATCTGTGCGGTATATGGTCCAGATCTGTCTATATCTTAATATAGCTTCCATATAGACCGATCTCCCGATTTAGGGTCTTAGGCTCATAAAAGCTGTATTTAATATCCGATTTGGTTGAAATATAGCACAATGGTTTGTGTTAAGATTCCCGATATTCGTGATGAATATGGTTCAAATCGGTGTATATCTTGATATATCTGACATTTCAATGAGTGCTATCCTATTCAAGTTTAAGCTCAATGATAAGGGGCTTTCCTTTTATAGCCGAGTCCGTACGGTGTGCCGCAGTGCGACACCTCATTGTGGAGAAGTTTTTACATTGCTGCCATACCAAATGTCGCAAGCATTAGGGGGGAATAACCAACCCTGAACATTTTTTCTAATGTTCTCTCAAGGATTCGAACCCATGCGTTCAGCGTCATAGGCGGTCATGCTAACCTCTATGCTGCGGTGGTCTCCTATATAGGATATAGCTGCGATATATATCGATTTCCCGATTTACTGTCTTGTACATTTTGTTTTATCCGATTCTTCTCACATTTTGAACAATGAATTATGGCGAGTTTGGTCCAGATAGGACCATATTTTGATACAGCTGCTATAGGTTAAAAATCACGCATGCGAAAAAGTTTTAGTTTTAAATCATAGATACTCTATGTGGTATTAATAACAATCATTAAATATACATAAATAATGCAATTTAAGAGAAAACCTCTATTAACCGTGTTTTCGAGTTTCCATGCCAAGCTCGGTCTCAGCAAAACCGGATAAACGAGGTTCCACTGTATATAATTTATGTGGTCAAAGAGGAATATTTCGAGGTGTTACAAACAGAATGACTACATTAGTATACTTCCCATCCATCCTATGATAGAGGGTATAAAAGTGTGGTCGTTTGAATTATCCTGTGTCCTGTATAAGGACGAATTCTTAATCTCTCTATAATTCATACAATTAAGGTGACCAAAAACCCACAATCATGATTCTGGTCTTATTTATGAATGTATTATTTACAGAAAGCAAAAATATCTTAAAATTCAGCACCTCTCAACCAGACGCCACGAGTCTCTGCTTATCACGATACAATAAAACAAAATTGCAGCCACTTTATCATCTCGATGGCATTACAGCACAACTTTATTGCTGTAAGTCTGTCTATTGTCAGACACTTCACTCTAAGGCCTTGCAAATAATAGAAACTCAGCACTTGAGGTGTATTTGTCTAATTTCGCTGCTAAATATTTGCAAAACTCTCTTGACTACCAGGCAAGTCATAAGACCGCCTACATCACCTACATCACCCACTAAGGGCAGTAGTTAAGTGGGCTCATAATGTCCCCCAAAAACAATTGTATAAACAGCATGACAGGGACTGTAATAAGTATTCATTAGCAGGCAGAAAAGAAGAAGGCAAGAGAGAGAGAGAGTGTTATACAACGACAAGAAGTGCATGGGAGTAGTGGGCCAGTAGTGGCATTTTCAGATGCAGCAGCAAAAACGGCAGGGTCGCCTTATAACTGATAAAATAAAATTTATATTAGCCTGTTATTACGAGTATTTGAAGCTACTAACAATGCTGGCACTAGCTTCGAAGAATTTAAATATCATTGTCAAATATTAACCTGCAGGCAATCAGTAGGTTGCCTATCTTATCATCACATCATCATAAGACGTCACGTGGTCAGTTTTGAAGATGGCTGGATTGGAAATTTTTTTATATTGTAAAAAAAAGTCGTCATTCAACTTCGCACATCTATAATTAGCCCAAATGTTTATGGTTCTTTTTCTATCTGATGATAAATTTAGATTTTTTTTAATTAAAAATAACACAAGTTGAAAAGAAACACCGGTGAACATAATAATAAATACATATAAACACATTAGTATGGATTTTTTTGCCAAAAAAAAGTTGGATTGACAAAGTGATCAAGTGATCAAAGTAGAATCTCAAATCGAAGGAGAAGATTTTATGGATAACAGATTTTACACTGGGAAAAAGGTATTATAAACATGTAAAAGCGTGCTAAGTTCGGCCGGGCCGAATCTTATATACCCTTCACCATGGATCGCAAATGTCGAGTTCTTTTCCCGGCATCTCTTCTTAGGCAAAACAGGGTTTAAAAAAAGATTTGCTCTGCTATTAGTGCGATATCAAGATATGGTCCGGTTTGGACCACAATGTAAAATGTCAGCCAATTTGAATAAAAATTGCGCCTTTTGGGGGCTCAAGAAGTAAAATAGAGAGATCGATTTATATGGGAGCTGTATCGGGCTATCGACTGATTCAGACCATAGTTAACACGTATGTTGATGGTCATGAGAAAATCCGTCGTACAAAATTTCAGGCAAATCGGATAATAATTGCGACCTCTACAGGCTCAAGAAGTCATGATCCCAGATCGGTTTATATGGCAGCTATATCAGGTTATGAACCGATTTGAACCATACTTGCCACAGTTGTTGGATATCATAACAAAACACGTCGTGCCAAAATTAATTCAAATCGGATAAGAATTGCGCCCTCTAGAGGGTCAAGCAGTCAAGACCCAAGATCGGTTTATATAACAGCTATATCAGGTTATAGACCGATTTGAACCATACTTGGCACAGTTGTTGGATATCATAACAAAACACGTCGTGCCAAAATTCATTAAAATCGGATAAGAATTGCGCCCTCTAGAGGCTCAAGAAGTCAAGAACCAAGATCGGTTTATATGGCAGCTATATCAAAACATGGACCGATATGGCCCATTTACAATACCAACCGACCTACACTAATAAGAAGTATTTGTGCAAAATTTCAAGCGGCTAGCTTTACTCTTTCGACAGACAGACGGACGGACGGACAGACTGACGGACATGGCTAGATCGACATAAAATGTCACGACGATCAAGAATATATATACTTTATGGGGTCTCAGACGAATATTTCGAGTAGTTACAAACAGAATGACGAAATTAGTATACCCCCCATCCTATGGTGGAGGGTATAAAAAACATTTTGTTCATTTGGGGTTTACAGAGAACAAGTTTAATATTGACGACAGATGGCGCTGGCTGTAACAGAGGTCACTTTTTCATGCATTGATGCCAATGAAAGTGGGAAGCTTTGGAAAGGAGAAATATGTATATGGACATATGACTTGGTACCAGAACACAATTCTGTTCGGATCAACATGTTCGACAGGCAACAGATACGAAGAGCTGGTGCTATTGGTTGTTGTTGTTGTAGCCACATGTCTATTTGTGGAGGTGGCGATCCTCATCTAGCTCCTATAGGTGAGTAAGCTCGTTGCGGTCCAAAGGACGGATCGTCGCGGTGACATTATGTCCATTGGTTATTTAAAGACGCCAACAACTCGGCTTTGCATATCGATCATCATAGGCACTCAATATTTATGCAAGACCCGCGCCACCAGGCTTCTCATTGAGACTCACCGCTCCATACCGCTGATTGTCCGCTACTGCAATTGTAGCTACTCCGTATGGAGCATTCCACTATCCGCAACCTGTATACGAGCCCGCAAGCTCGCCGCTAAGCATCTAGTGATAGCAATAAACACCACCCAGATCGGAGCTCAAAAAATCCAACCTGCGTGGTGCTCATAGTTATCCAGGGCCGGCTATTGGTATACAATTGTAGCGTTGACTGTAACACCTTTGGGTTGTCAGCTAAGCTAAGATGATACTATGATAACCTGTACGAGCCAAATATATTGGTTGCCCAAATTTTTTTGACGGCGTTGACAAATTTTTTCACAGCTTGTGACTCTGTAATTGCATTCTTTCTTCTGTCAGTTATCAGCTGTTACTTTTAGCTTGCTTTAGAAAAAAAGTGTAAAAAAGTATATTTGATTAAAGTTTATTCTAAGTTTTATTAAAAATTCATTTACTTTCTTTTAAAAAATCCGCAATTACTTTTTGGGCAACCCAATACTTCAGATCGGTCTATGTTTGGATATATCTATACATATATATTTAAGGTCTTGGGTCCGTAAAAGGGGCATTTATTGTTCAATTTCGCTGGAACTTGCCACAATGAGCGTGGTAAGGCCATTAGTTCCTAGAATGATCAAGATCGGTCTATATTTGGATAAAACTGCCATATACTGATCTCCCTATTTAAGTTCTTGGACCCAAAAAAGGTGGATTTATTAACCAATTTCGCGGAAATTTGGCACAGTGAGGTGAGGCCGCCGATCCCACAGCAACATCGTCTCCAGTGCCTTCAGGATCGCGAAGACCTCCGCCTGAAGGATGCTGCAACCACCCAAAAGTTTATAATAATCTCTAATTACAGGGACGGGTTACCCCATCCAGAGATCCTTTTTCGGGAAAACGACTTTCAAGCCATCAATAAGGAAGTACCCCCCTGGTATATAATTAGTCGCTTTGCATATAGCCACACGGCAACACCATCCCCTGCAAAACAGATAAATGGCCTGAGTGCCATGTATCTGATTATCTCAGTCGCATGACGATCTTTGTTGTTGCCACACACCCAACACAAAGATTCAAAGGCCTATAATCCGGAATGGTATTTAACGCCTCTCTTGGGGCACTTTGCCTTGGTCCAGAGATTATCACAGGCGCAATATCCTGTACGTCCCGGCACAGGATAATTACGATCATCACAAAGGCTGGAACTTTGAGCTCCACTCTATATGGTATTCTTCGTAATCACGAATAGCTTAGCTGGGAGCTACCGGGGGTGTCCACAGGTTGCGGATAGTGGAATGCTACATACGGAGTAGCTGCAACTGCATTCGCGGACAATCAGCGGTATCGAGTGGAGAGTCTCAGTGAAGATGCCGGGTGGCATTGGCTCTTGCTTAAATTCTAAGTGCCTATGATGCTCAATACGGCAAGGCGAGATATTGGCGCCTGTAAATAACCAATGGCCATCACGTTCCCGCTGCGATGGGTCGTATATTTTGAGCGAGCTGTTTTGTTGTGTCTTCCAACAACTGTGCAAAGTATGGTCTAAATCGGTTCATAACTAACTTCCATATTAGCCGATCTGAGATCTTGACTTCTGGAGCTTCTAGAGTGAGCAATTGTTATCCTATTTGGCTGAAATTTTTCATAAAGTGTTTTGTTTGAATCTGTTTATAACCTGATATAGCTGCCTTTTAAACCGATCTCGGATCTTGACTTCTTGAGTCTCTAGAGGGAGCAATTCTTATCGAATTTGGCTAACATTTTGTATGAGGTGTTTTGTTATGACTTTCAACAACTGTGCTAAGTATGGCTCAAATCAGTGCATAACCTGATATAGCTCCCATATGAATTCATCTGCCGATTTTACTTCTTGAGCCCATAAAGGGTGCAATTCTTATCATTATCCTCTGTTTACCTATAGAGAGATGTCAGGCAAAAAATTTGCTTTACCTATAATGGGATGCCGAACTTGTTATACCCACCACAAATTTCGTCATTTCGTTTGTAATGCAAATTTTGCCCATGATCATTCAATATGAAACAGGGGCAAACTTCTCACATATCAATGAGTCCAGTCCGATTCAAGTTTTAAGCTCAATGATAAGGGGTCTCCTTTTTATAGTCGACGAACGGCGTGCCGCA
Source organism: Stomoxys calcitrans (assembly GCF_963082655.1). NCBI lineage: Eukaryota > Metazoa > Arthropoda > Insecta > Diptera > Muscidae > Stomoxys > Stomoxys calcitrans. The sequence continues at coordinate 59,729,965 of NC_081554.1, read as the reverse complement.
GTGCGACATCTCTTTCGAGAGAAGTTTTACATGGCATAGTACCTCACAAATGCTGCCAGCATTAGGAGGGGAAAACCACCACTAACTTTTTTTTCTGATGGTCTCGCCAGGATTCGAACCCAGGCGTTTAGCGTCATAGGCGGACATGCTAACCTCTGCACTGCGGTGGCCTCCCAGATTTATCATAGCCTTACACAAAATAGTCTGAAGGTGTTAAATCGCACAATTTAGGCGGCCAATTGACCGGTCTCGAACTTGAAATAAAATGTTCACCGAACTTGCTTCTCAAAAAGTCCATTGTTACGCGTGCTGTGTGGCATGTGGCACCGTCTTGTTGAAACCACAAGTCACCCAAATCAAGCTCTTGCATTTTGGGCAAAAAAAAGTTTGGATATCATCTTACAGTAGCGCTCACCATTCACAGTTACGATACGATTCGCATCATCTTTGAAGAAGTACGATCCAATGATGCCACCAGCCTATAAACCACACCAAATTGTGACTTTTTCTGGATGCATAAGTAGCTCTTGCAATGATTCTGGCTGATTTTTACTCCAAAATCGACCATTCTGCTTATTTACGTACCCTTGAGCCAAAAATGTTGGGCCTAATAAAGACATGCCTCGAAATGGGCCTGAATCCGAGGATATCCCATTGGATCTACAGGAGCATGATTAGATCAATACTTACTTACGCCTCAGTAGTTTGGTTAACTGCGATGGAGAAAAAATGCAACGTAAGGATCATACAACAGGTTCAGAGAACATTTTGTTTTGGCATAGGCGGAGCGACGAAGATCACACCTACTAGGGCACTGATAGATAAACGACCCATAGAAATATAGATTTAAAGTGAGTTAGCCACTGCTGCTATGAGACTTAAGGCGTTGGGAGGATAGCAGCATACCATCGCGGTTTAATCGAGTCGGCGATAGGAAACCTGGAAGGAATGGAGGAGGTTTCCGATCGGATAACTGAGACGACACATAAGTAGAGATAGGCTATGGGTAAATACCCAAAAGGTATTTTCCCGGTAATATCCAGGTATTTTCCCATTTACACCCAAAAAACTGGGTGTTTATAATTTTGCAGATATCTTGGATATAAAAACATTTTCCAAACAATTTTTGATGATTTTGTATTCTTTGTATATAAACCTGACCTTTTGATTTCATCAAATCGGATTTTAGTTATATATAGCCGCTGGATAGACCGATCTCCAGACTTGAGTCAATCAATTGGTAATTTTTCGTCCGATTCCGATGAAATTGGGCACAGTGAGTTCTGGTAGACCCCTACCCATTTCTGTGAAGTTTAGTTCAGATCAGCCTATATTTGGATATAGCTGCCGAATAGACAAACCGCCCGATCTCCTGATATAGGGTATTGTGGCCATAAAAGATATAGCTGCCATATAGAACGAGTCCCATTTTCAGCAGACAAAAACTGCTGTTTTAGCAAACACCTTTGCTGTTTTGAATAACAAATTTGGTTGAGTGTGGTTATAACGCGAGGACGTGATCGTCTTTGTGATCGAGTGTGATCATCTTTGCAGACAGTAAACCGGACGATTCAGGACGATAATAATTTGGGTGTAATAAGTAAAAGCGTGGTAAGTTCGGCCGGGCCGAATCTTGGGAACCCACTTCCATGGATTCTGCTAAAATTTTATACGAAATAAGTTTAGTTGAAGGGCATAATTTTATGGTTTTTTTGAACGTACTTGGCACAGTAGTTGAAAGTTGTAATACAAAACCGCATGGAAAATTTTAGCCAAATCGGACAAAAATTGCGGCTTGTAAGGGCTCAAGAAGTCAAATCGAGAGATCGGTTTATATGGGAGCTATATCGGGTTATAGTCCGATTCGGACCGTACTTTGCACAGCTGTTCAAAGTCGTAACGGAACTTTACATGCAAAATTTCAGCCATATCGGGTTATAGTCCGATTCGGACCGTACTTTGCACAGCTGTTCAAAGTCGTAACGGAACTTTACATGCAAAATTTCAGCCAAATCGGACAAAAATTGTGGTTTCCAGGGGCTCAAGAAGTCAAATCGGAAGATCGGTTTATATGGAAGCTATATCTAAATCTGAACCGATATGACCCATTTGCAATCCCCAACGACCTACATCAATATTAAGTATCTGTGAAAAATTTAAAGCGGCTAGCTTTACGCGTTCGACCTCTGTCGTGATTTCGACAGACGGACGGACATGGCTAGATCGACTCAGAACGTCGAAAGGATCGAGAATATATACACTTTATGGGGTTTTAGAATAATATTTCGAGGTGTTGCAAACGGAATGACTAAATTAGTATACGCCCATCCAATAGTGGTGGGTATAAAAAGGAGATTAACGACTTCTCTGAGGATGGTACGATCTACACTATTTGGGCGGTGGGCCATAGTGGAGTAAAGAGTATTAAAAGAAGACCTTTCGGGGCGGTGCAGTACAAGCGTAGGCCGTGGGCGATGAATGCGCTTGTAACTCTGTGTAATAGCAAAATGGCCGGTTGGACGACGAAAATCCTATGTGGAGATCCGAATCGTGAGAAGACGAGGCTAGTATTGAAAGGAAGTAAGAAGGAAGTCGCCATAGAATTCGGTATCATAACGGGACACATAGGACTACGAGCTCGCTTATGTAGAATAGTTGCAGGATATGTGATATTATGTGTAGGGAATATGGGGAAGACGATAAGACAGTGGAGCATTTCCTATGTCATTGCCCGCCTTTCGGGGTTAACAGATACTGGAACTGGGGACACATTACCAGACATGAACCAACTTAGGAGCGAGGTATGGAAAACAATTGTAAGAAGCACGAAATTGCTGACTTAGATTTTTTTCGAGGTTACTTTTAAGTATTTGCAAATGCAAATTTGCCCATGAACATTCCATTAAGGAACTGGGGCAAACTTTTCACAAATCAATGAGTGCAGTCCGATTCTATTTTAAGCTCAATGATAAGAGAGCTTCTTTTATAGCCGAGGCCGAACGGAGTGCCGCAGAGTGACACCTCTTTGGGGAGATGTTTTTTCAGGGCAAAGTACCTCATAAATGTCTCCAGCATTAGGAGGAGTTTTATTAGGCCTGCCTATATCCGAACCAAAAATTTTCCGGATCGGAACATATTTGGATATAGCTGCCATATAGACAGATTTTCTGATTTTGGGTCATAGGCCTTGAAAACTCACATTTATTACCCGGTTTCGCTGAAATTTGGAACAGTGTGTTGTATCAAGACTCTCAGCATCTGTCCCGAATATGGTCCAGATCGGGCTATATTAGATATAGCTGCCATAGAGTCTGATCTTCAGCTTTAGGGTCTAAAGATCATTGAAGGCGCGCCTATTCTCCGATTTTGTTGAAATTTGAGTTGCATTGGACACATCAGACCTGAATATGGTGTATATCGGACCTTCTTTACAGAAAGCAGCCCTATATACCAATATTTTGATTTAGGGTTTTAAGCTTATAAGCATTTATTATCCGATTTTTTTGAAACTCAAAACAGTGAGTTTTATTAAGCTCTTTGATATCCGAACCAAAAATCTTCCAGATGGGAACATATTTGGATATAACTGTCATATAGAAAGATCTGCCGTTTTCGTTCTTAGTCTTATAACAGGCGCATTAATTACCCGACTTGGCTAAAATTTGAAATATTAAGACTCCCAAAATCTGTCCCGAAATTGGTCCGGACTGGGCCATATTTATTGTAGATATAGCTGCCATAGAGACCGATCTTCAGCTTAAGGGTCTAAAGATCATTAAAGGCGCATTTATTCTCCGATATTGCTGAAATTTGAAACTGTGAGTTGCACTGGGGGCCTCGACGTCCAACCCGAATATGGTGTATATCGGACCATATTTACAGAAAGTTGCCCTATATACCGATATGTTGATTTAGGGTCTTAAACCTATAACAGGAGCATTTATTCCCAGATTTTGATGAAACTCAGAACAGTGAGTTTTATGAAGCTCTTTGATATCCAAACCAAAAATACTCCAAATCGGAACATATTTAAATATAGCTGTCATATAGAAAGATCTACCGATTCTTGTTTTTAGGCTTATAACAGGCGCATTTATTACTGGACTTCGCTGAAATTTAGAGCAGTGAGTTGTAAGAATGCTTCCAACATCTGTCTCGAAAATGGTCCGAATAGGGCTATATTTAGATATAGCTGCTATAGAGACCGATATTCAGCTTAAGGGTCTAAAGACCATAAAAGCCGCATTTATTCTCCGAATTTGTTCAAATTTGAAACAGTGAGCTTAATACCAAATATGATCCAAATCGGACCATTTTTAGATATAGCTATCATATAGATCGATCATCCGAATTAGGGCTTAATCACATGAACGGCACACTTATTAACCGATTTCGCAGAAATTTCGAACTGTTACTTGTATAGAGTTTCTCGGCACCTAAACCAAATATTATTTAGATCAGACTATATTTAGATATTAATAGGAATATATTGGGTTGCCCAAAAAGTAATTGCGGATTTTTTAAAAGAAAGTAAATGCATTTTTAATAAAACTTAGAATGAACTTTAATCAAATATACTTTTTTTTCTAAAGCAAGCTAAAAGTAAAAGCTGATAACTGACAGAAGAAAGAATGCAATTACAGAGTCACGAGCTGTGAAAAAATTTGTCAACGCCGACTATATGAAAAATCCGTAATTACTTTTTGGGCAACCCAATAGTAGTGTTAAAATAAATGTTGATAATGAATATAACCATGGTGGTGGGTATCGTATCAAAAGTTTGGCACGGCCGAACTTAATGCGTTTTTACTTGTTTCTTAATTTTTTTTGTTTTTATCGTTCTTTTACTTTGTCATATTTTTGTTTGTTTTTCTTTTTTAGTTTTTTATTTTAAATTTTTTTATTGTTATTTTTTATTTAATTTTTTTTGATATTTTTTGTTTTAAGGGTTTTTTATGAACCTGGATGTGTAGTATCGGCTATAGGTCATGGGAAAAAAGATTTTTTTTTTATTTTTTTATTAAAATTTAATTTATTTTTTTATATTTTTTTATTTTTAATTTTTGTTTTGTTTTGTTATTATTTTTTATTTAAATTTTTGTTTTGATATGTTTTGTTTTAAGGTTCTTTTTTATGAACCTGGGTGTGTAGTATCGGCTATAGATCATGGGGAAAATTGTTTTTTTTTTTATTCTTTGTCTTTTTATTAAATTTTTTTTTTCTATTTCTATGTTTATTATTTTTTTTTATACTTATTTAACATTTATTTAATTTTGTTTCAAATAAATAACAAAAATAATTTTATAAAATAAAAAATATTTTTTTAATTAAATTTTTTATTTTATTTTTGATTTTTTTTAATTTTTTTTATTTTTTTTTTATTTTATTTTTTTTATTTTTTTTATTTTTTTTTATTTTTTTTTTATTTTTGAATTTTTGATTTTTTTTCATTTTTGATATTTTTATTTTTGAATTATTTTTCTTTTATTTTTAATCTGTTCATATAAACATATAGACACTATAAATTTTCCGTCCGACTTTTTTTGGCATTGTGAACTTTTATGTATAAAAACAATTGGATGGCCCCACTTTAGTCTGTACTTTAGTTTTTTTATTTATAATTATTTCATTTTTATTTTTTTTTCAATCTAATCACATTTAATTATTCTCTATGGTGATGATGACGAATATCGTTTGATGGTAAACGCATGTGTTAACCATTAAGGTTTTACTTGTTGTGTTTTTCCACAAACGTTAACGGTCTAAGTCATATTTGTGAAAAAGATGACCAGCGATTACGAGCAATTTTCTAATTTACAGTCTTACCTCAAGCATTTCCATTGCTTATCTTTATGCCATTCTTAACTTATCGTTTAATGCAAGTACCTGGCATAAACTGTGTCAATATCACTTCAATTTATTGCTTTTGATATTGAACAAGAATTTATAACAAAAAAATCATTTTCTGAAGTGGTCAGTTGAGATTTATATTGGCCGCTTATTTTTAATCTAGTTAAAAAAATACTTTTTTCGTAATTAATTTTGACGGTTTGATTCGGTTGTTTTAAATTGATTGGTTTGTCTGTTTGGTTAGTTGTTTTAGCCACATGAGGCGAGAGTGTGTCCCAAAATACTAAGAAATTTATAATGGTTCAGTGATTAGGGCGACTGATAACTTAAGGCGTCAAATAACTCATGTATAAGCACATCGCAAGTGTTTAGAATGATCTTTTAGACCCACCACCATAGAATAGGGGGTATATTTATTTAGTCATTCCGTTTGCAACACATCGAAATATCCTTTGAACGATTTCCGTGTGTCTGTCCATCCGTCCGTCTTCAAAAATTGAGATATTGAAATTTGGCATCGATACGTCTTTTTGCTGCACGCAGGTAAAGTTCTCGAAGGGGCCAAATCGGACCATATTTGGATATAGCTGCCATATAGCCCGATCTGCCGATTTAGGGTCTAAAACCCATAAAAACATTATTTTTTAACCGATTTCGCTGAAATTTGAAACAGTGAGTAGTTTTAAGCCTACCGACATCCGACTCAGATATGGTTTAGATCGGACCATATTTAGATATGCCATATAGACCGATCTGCCGATAAAGGGTCTGAAGTCCATAAAAGCTTTGTTTATTACCCAATTTCGCTGAAATTTGAAACAGTGAGATGTTTTAAACGTCCCGACCGCACACCCAAATATGGTTCAGTTCAGACTATATTCAGGTATAGCTGTATTTTTTTTGTCTGTCAGCCAACACGCGGGGGATGTCCCCTATGAATGCAGTGCATTGCTTTGGCGAAAGGAAATTAGGAATTGGAGGGGGGAAAAAGGATGTAGTGTTTATTGACATTTGTCTTAAATTTCTGGATGTCAAAGTAGATGGGAAAAACATTAGCCGAAAGTTGATTCCACATAAGAACGGTTCGGGCGTAATAAGTATTCTCTTTATAATTGAGGAAGCCACCGTAGCGAAGAGGTTAGAATGACCGCAAGACTTGGCGAGACCATCAGAAAAAAATGTTCAGCAATAGTTTTCCCCTCCCAATGCTGGCAACATTTGTGAGGTACTATGCCATATAAAACATCTCTCCAAAGAGGTGTCGCACTGCGGCACGCCGTTCAGACTGGACTATAAAAAAGGAGGCCCCTTATCATTATGCTTAAAAACTTGAAACGGACTGCACTCATTGATATGTGAGAAGTTTGCCCCTGTTCCTTAGTGGAATGTTCACGGGCAAAATTTGCATTTGCGGTCCGCTGGCCAATCAATTACAAAAGGGTGAGAGTTCCTGGAATGCCTAGTATCCCTGACAGGCATCCTTACATCACGAATAAGAAGATGAATATCAGACGAACACACACCATGAAAGTACCGATAGAACAGCGCCAAACAACCCACATTGCGACGATGTTCAAGGGGGGCAATAGAGTTGGAATCCCCACTGTCCCCAATCAACGGCATCGCTCTCCTCTGTACACGGTCCAGTAGCTCCAGGGATGGGTTTGAAGCTCCAGCCCTTACATGTGAGTTGCACTCTATTTTCGGCCTTATGAATGTGGTGTAGAAGTTAAGAAGATCAGACGGAGGGAATTAATTCTTACACCGTTTAAGGAAGCCTAAACATTTGAATGCTTCTTTCGACAATTCAAATACATGTTTAGCCCAACGGACATGGCTTTGTATTATCATGCCTAGAACATCAAGAGCTTCTGATTGCTCAACATCTACACCGTTGATAGACGAAGATGATTGTAATGGGTCAGCGAATCGTTTGTGTTGCAACAAGCAGCACTGTGTCTTCCGTGCATTAAAATCTACTCGATTCATTCGATCCCACTCTGAAATGGCCAGCAAATCCTGGCAGAGTGTATCATCCATAACCCGCCTCTTGTCCTCAATGTCTCGAAGACTCGGCCTATGGTCGAATGATTACGAATGACAGAGATTACTGTCATCCGCAAATGAGTAGACTGGATTCGATGTCTGACCCAACAGATCGTTGATGAAAATAAGAAAAAGAGAAGGAGAAAGAACAGAGCCCTGGGGTAAACCTGCGGTCAGTTTATGCTCATTGGATGAGAACCCATCTATAACCACTCATATAGTGCGAAGCCATTACCGGCAACAAATGGGAAAAGCTTTGATAGTAGTGCCTTGTAATGCCTTGGAGATAAACAGAGCCACAACCTTACTCTCACCGAACTGGTGCATTGAGCGACTCCAACGTTCCGACAGAAGTGCTATGAGGTCGCCCGTAGAGCGATTTCTGTGGAACCCATACTGTTGGTCGCTAAGAAGGCCATTACACTCTTTAAAACTCACAAGATGTTGATTAACCATGCTCTCCATGACCTTGGAGAGAGCGGAGTATATCGCAATTGGCTGATAGTTAGCAGGGTTGTTTGCCTCACCGTTCTTGGGTATTGGCTGAACGTTCGCAACCTTCCAACGCGCCGGGAAGTCTCCCGCACCGTAAGCAATGTTGAAAAGGTTGCGTAATCGACAGGCAAGCGTCGAGGAATATCTGCGCAAGACAAGTGTTGATATGCCATCCGTGCGCGGGGATTTATTTACGTCTAGATTCTCAAGAACTCTTTTAACTCTACGAGTTTGAAAAAATATTTGGGGCATAACGCCAGATACATTTTCGTTTGAGGGGAGTGGGTGATTGCTATCCGGCAGGGAAGAATTCCCCGCAAACATATCAGCCAACAGGTTAGCCTTATCAATGCAGTCAGTGAACGTTCGATCATCCTTAGCAAGAGTTGGAATAGATGAAGAACTACCCTTTACCCTTTTCACGAATGACCAAAAGCTCTTACTGTATGTTTTGCTATGATTTCCAATATCTGTGCTAAGCGTAATTCAAATCAGTCCCTAACCTGATATAGCTTTCATATAAACCGATCTTGAATCTTGACTTCTTGAGCCACTAGAGAGCGCAATTCTTATCCGATTTGACTGAAATTTTGCAAGAATAGTTGTGCCAAATATGGTTTTAGTTGGTTTATAACCTCATATAGCTGCCATATAAACCAATCTGGCATCTTGATTTCTTGAGCCTCTAGGTGTCGCAATTATTATTCGATTTGGCTGAAATTTTGTACAACGACGTCTCTCATGACCTTCAACGTGTCAATTATGGTCTGAATCGGTGTTTAGCTTGATACAGCTGCCATATAAACCTATCTCCCTATTTTACTTCTTGAGCCCCTAAAGGGCGCAATTTTTATTTGAATTGGCTAAAATTTTACACTCCGACTTCTACTATGGTCTCCAACATTCAGTTCAATTATGGTCCGGACCATCGGGCCATAAGTTGATATAGCTCCACTATCATAGCAATTTTTTTCTTTTATCATATGTTTGCCTAGACAAATGCGATCCATGGTGGAGGGTATATAAAATTTGTCCCTGCCGAACTTATCACGGTTTTACTTGTTTTTTAATAGTATTTTCTAATATATTGGTCTTCTGCAACATCAGTGACTCTGCGACCTCAGTTAAAGTCATCATTCAAAATTGTTCAAGCAGAAAACGAAACAATTTGATAGCTATATACTTGTGGATGGTGTGAAGCTCGTAGTTATTGACCAGTATAGGCATATCAAGCGGCTAGGTAACTGAACTTCTGCATCATCAGTGTCTTCATGACTATGATTGAAGCTGGTACGCTTATAACACACCATTTACTCCACTTTACAAAACCATTTATTCATTTAGAAGGGGAATATAGGAGGGTAAGCTCAAACCACATTCACATCTAGTCACAGACATACCCGAGTGATGATTTTTTTTATTTTGTGTACACAGCATCTTGCCCCACTGCTCATATGGCCCCATTTTATTGTTTTTCCAAATCCTCAAATTTGTTTTCACTTTGGCCTTTCTGCTGCAATATATACTTCGTTGCCATTTTTCGCCAAAATCATTGCAAACACAAAATTTTCTTAATTATTTTTTCCATTATATGTGAGAATAACGAGGAAAACAACAACAAAAAAAAAACAAAACAAACTACAAATCTTGTCGAACATCTGTTACGTTTTGTAAGATCGTTTGAGTCAAATGCCAACAAAAATTTCTACAAATTGCATCCTTCAATGAATGTTTCGCAGCAGTGGGGCTGCCACATTCGGCTGTCGGCAGGGTGCAACTAGACTTCTCATAATGCCTTAACCCAACGAACACATTGTAATCACATACAGGGTCATTAACACTGATGAGGAAGAAAGAATGCTTATTTGAACTGTTTCTTAATAAGAATAATTTAAGCGTTGCCCTATTTTAGAAAACAAATTGCAAATGCAGCAGAGTGTTGTGTACATGGATAATGAACATGTGTAGAATAGGTTTGGTAGGCTTTTGTTTTAGCCGCCATACACAACTTTTATAATTTTCATACCCACCACCATAGGATGGTGGTATACTAATCTAGTCACTCCGTTTGTAACACCTCGAAATATTCGTTTAAGACCCCATAAAGTACAAATATTCTTGCTCGGCTCGAGTGTTCTGATCCGAAATAGTCCGTCCGTCCGTCTGTCGAAATCACTATAGCGGTCGAACGCGTAAAGCTAGTCGCTTGAAATTTTGCACAGATTGTTATTATTGATGTAGGTCGATTGGGCCATATCGGTTCAGATTTAGATATGGCTCCCATATAAACCGATCTCCCAAATTGACTTCTTGAGCCCCGGAAGCCTCAATTTGCATCCGATTTGGCTCAAATTTTGCACGTGATGTTCTGTTATGACTTCCAACAACTGTGCCAAGTACGTTCCGAATCGGTCTTTTACCTGGTATAGTGCCCATATAAACCGATCTTCCGATTTGACTTCTTGAGCCCCTGGAAGCCGCAATTTTTGTTCGATTTGACTGAAGTTTTGCACGTTGTCTTCTGTTATGACTTCCAACAACTGTGCCAAGTGCGGTTTAAATCGCTCATGAACCTGATAAAGCTCCCATATAAACCGATTTAGCGATTTGACTTCTTGAGCTCCTGGAAGCCTCAATTTACATCCGATTTGGCTGAAATTTTGCATGCGATGTTCTGTTATGACTTCCAATAACTGTGAATGTACATCGATCCCCCGATTTGACTTCTTGAGCCCGTGGAAGCCTCAATTTATATCCGATTTGGCTCAAATTTTGCATATTGTGTTCTATTATGACTCCCAACATCTGGAATGGCTTGAATTAAAACTTTATTGCAGCCTGGCTGAATAAGGGTTTCCCAAAGGAATAAGGTTTTTCTTAGGCTGAATTAGGTTTTCCCTTTAGGAACACTTTAATTCAGCCTGGATGAATAAGGTTTTCCTTATAGGAAAACTTTAATTCAGCCTGGCTGAATAAGGTTTTCCTTATAGGAAAACTTTAATTCAGCCTTGCTGAATAAGGTTTTCCTTATAGGAAAACTTTAATTCAGCCTGGCTGAATAAGGTTTTCCTTATAGGAAAACTTTAATTCAGCCTGGCTGAATAAGGTTTTCCTTATAGGAAAACTTTAATTCAGCCTGGCTGAATAAGGTTTTCCTTATAGGAAAACTTAAATTCAGCCTGGCTGAATAAGGTTTTCCTTATAGGAAAACTTTAATTCAGCCTGGCTGAATAAGGTTTTCCTTATAGGAAAACTTTAATTCAGCCTGGCTGAATAAGGTTTTCCTTATAGGAAAACTTTAATTCAGCCTGGCTGAATAAGGTTTTCCTTATAGGAAAACTTTAATTCAGCCTGGCTGAATAAGGTTTTCCTTATAGGAAAACTTTAATTCAGCCTGGCTGAATAAGGTTTTCCTTATAGGAAAACTTTAATTCAGCCTGGCTGAATAAGGTTTTCCTTATAGGAAAACTTTAATTCAGCCTGGCTGAATAAGGTTTTCCTTATAGGAAAACTTTAATTCAGCCTGGCTGAATAAGGTTTTCCTTATAGGAAAACTTTAATTCAGCCTGGCTGAATAAGGTTTTCCTTATAGGAAAACTTTAATTCAGCCTGGCTGAATAAGGTTTTCCTTATAGGAAAACTTTAATTCAGCCTGGCTGAATAAGGTTTTCCTTATAGGAAAACTTTAATTCAGCCTGGCTGAATAAGGTTTTCCTTATAGGAAAACTTTAATTCAGCCTGGCTGAATAAGGTTTTCCTTATAGGAAAACTTTAATTCAGACTGGCTGAATTTAATTCGAAACTAATTTTTAAAATATTTGCGCTAACCCATTGCTTCCATCTTCTTAAGGCCCAAACAAAAACAGACATCATTTGTAGTATGTTTGTATTTGGAGGTAAATGTACATATTTTTGCAAACAGTTTTTTGGGGCAATGTGCATTCAATATGGGCATTATGGTTGTTCGTGTAATTTCTGTTTTTTTTTTTTTTTTTAATTTCAAAATTGCTTGTTGTTTTTTTTTTGGTTTTGGTTGTTTTGTGGTGGCAGAAATGTTATGTACATATTTTCTATTTTTATTTAGCAATATTCGATTTGTTTTTAAAGAAACAGAAACAATTTCACTAAAAGGTCTATGGCAGGCGCATGGAGAAGATTAGGTAAGATTTGTGGTACATTGCATCGATTAATTGTGACCTTTGTATCAATCGAACCATCAGCGATTAATTGTAGCGTTATAGGGTATATATGCTGAAGCATGGAAAATTTGTCTTATGAATTTTACTCCAACTTGATTGCAACTTTTCTTGTTTTGGGAGAATAACATCACCCTTGGTCATAGCATCTGTAACAAGTTGTGGCTTAACCATATCATTGGTCGTTGCTTAGGCTTTGTTGATATAACCTTTTATGATATCCTCCATATACGAGCGCCTTATGGCAATGTTATCATTTATGGTATCTGCATTACTTTGTTGTTACCAATTCGCACCGCCTGCTGCATTATCATCATCTCGGGCAATCATAAAGTGGCACATGTTTGCCAAATCAAATGAAGCACGTGCTATAAAAATCTCACTGGTTTTTTCCAGTATTAAATAAACAAGACCATAAGTAGGGATTATTAAAACATGAAATGTAAATATCAAAAAAGGCTAAAAGTGTGAAATTTATTTGTACAAATGAATATATTATGCCCATAGTGTGATTTTAACAAGTCAAAGAAATTTAAAGCAGTCATAAGCGCCTCCTAAGATAGAAGCAGTAATTTTCCAAAGTGGGAAGTCAAGCAAAAAGGCGCAATTCACCCTATTGGCAGGCAGGCAGGCAGGTAAATACATGGGAAGAAAAGAAATGCATTTAACCCTACCCTACAGGCATGGAAAATACATGGATGGTTAAAAGCCTGCCTATAATAAACAAGCCATATATCGATAACATGTGTTATCGAAAGTTTTTTTTGGCTATATTTGTTCCCGGACAAAAAAAAATATTCCTAGTTTCTCTGTTTCTCATAAATTTGAAAATTTTCTCCACAATGTGTATGGAAAAATTTTCGACATAATTTCCCAACGGAAAGATTTAATCAAAAATCTCTGCATAATGTTGCCAGTTTTTATGATAATTTAGGCTTTTGTTGAATGAGTACTATAATGTGTACCTTCAATTATCACTTTCATGATTTGCTCTATTTTATAAATTCATTGAATGCAAATCGATTAGAATATTTTTCACACTTTATCTGCAAATAGATCAAAAGTTTGTTGAACAGAAAATATTTCTCATTACCTTCAATGAGATTTACTTGTTCCTGCTTGATTATATCAATTTTAAGTATTAATCGAATATTCAAAAATGAAAAAAATTAAAGTAATAATAAAAGTTTTAATCCACGTTCGCCTCTAATCGAATTGTATTAACATATCTTAGTAGAAAATGTGATGCTAAATAAAATTTCCATAAATGGAATTTTTGTTGATGATTTAATGTTCAAAAAGAAGATGATTTGGTTTTATCCATAAATATCGATTAGTTTCACATCTTTGTAAAAAAAAATATGTTAATCGAATATTATATAAAAAATTTGATATGTATCGAATTTTTATAAAAAATGGATGTTAATCGACTTTTCATAGAAAACTTGATTGTAATCGAGTTTTCATAGAAATCTTGAATGTAATCGAGTTTTCAAAGAAAACTTGATTGTAATCGAGTTTTCAAAGAAAACTTTATGGTAATGAAATTTTGATAGAAAATTTTATGGTAATCGAATTTTCATAGAAAACTTGATGGTAATTGAATTTTTATAGAAAATTGGATGATAATCGAATTTTCATAGAAAATTTTATGGAAATCGAATTTTCATAGAAAATTTGATGGTAATTGAATTTTCATCGAAAATTGGATGATTATCGAATTTTCATAGAAAATTTGATGGCAATCGAATTTTCATAGAAAATTTGATGGCAATCGAGTTTTCATAGAAATTTTGATGGTTATCGAATTTTCATAGAAAATTTGATGGTTATCGATTTTTCATATATAATTTGATGATAATCGAATTTTTATAGAAAATTTGATAGTAATAGAATTTTCATAGAAAATTTGATGGAAATCGAATTTTCAAAGAAAAATTGATGGTAATCAAATTTTCATAGTAAAGGAATTTTTATAGAAAATTTTTTGATAATCGAATTTTTATAAAAATTTTAATGGTAATCAAATTTTTATAGAAAATTTAAAGGTAATCGAATTTTCATAGAAAATTTGAAGGTAATCGAATTTTTATAAAAATTTTTGTGGTAATCAAATTTTTAGATAGTAATCGAATTTTCATAGAACATTTGATGGTAATCGAATTTTTATAGAATATTTGACGGTAATCGAATTTTCAAAAATTTTATATTAATCGAATTTTCATTAAAAATTTGATGATAATCGAATTTTCATAGAAAATTTGGTGGTAATTGAATTTTCATGAAAAATTTGAATGTAATCGAATTTTCATAGAAAATTTGATGGTAATCGAATTTTCATAGGAAATTTGATGGTAATCGAATTTTCATAGAAAATTTGATGGTAATCGAATTTTCATAGAAAATTTGATGGTAATCGATTTTTTATAGACAATTTGTAGGTAATCGAATTTTCATAAAAAATTTTATGGTAATCGAATTTTCATAGAAAATTTGATGGTAATCGAATGCTCATAGAAAATTTGATGTTAATCGAATTTTCATAGAAAATTTGATGGTAATCGAATTTTCATAGAAAATTGATAGTTAAACGAATTTTTATAGAAAATGTGATGTTTGTCGAATGCTCATAGAAAATTTGATGGCAATCGAATTTTCATAGAAAATTTGATGGTAACCGAATTTTCATAAAAATTTGATGTTAATCGAATTTTCATAGAAAATTTGATGGTAGTCGAATTTTCATAGAAAATGTTAAAGCAGTCGAACTTTAATAGAAAGTTTGATAGTAATCGAATTTGATTACCTTCAAATTTTTGACTGTTATGAAATTTTACAAAAAGCATTACGGTTATCGAATTTTAATAGAAAGCATGGTGTTAATCCAATTTTCGTAGAAAGCCTGATGTTTATCGAATTTTCATAGAAAATTTGATGGTAAAAGACTTTGCATAGGAAATTTGATGGTATTCGATTTTTCATAAAAAATTTTATGGTAATGGAATTTTCATAGAACATTTGATGGTAATCGAGTTTTCAAAGAAAACTTGATTGTAATCGAGTTTTCGAAGAAAATTCGATGATAATCGAAGCTTCATAAAAATTTGATGGTAATCGAATTTTCATCGACATTTTGGTGGCAATCGATTTTTCAAGGAATAGTTGACGGTAATCGAATTTTCGATGAAAATTTGATGTATTGTACATCAAGTTTTCATCGAAAATTCGATTACCGTCAACTATTCCTTGAAAAATCGATCGCCACCAAAATTTCGATGAAAATTTGATGGTAATCGAATTTTCATAGAAAATTTTATGGTAATCGAATTTTCATAGAAAATTTGATGGTAATCGAATTTTCATAGAAAGTTTGATGGTAATCGAATTTTCATAGAAAGTTTGATGGTAATCGAATTTTTATAGAAAATTTTAATTTTCATAGAAAATTTGATGGTAATCGAATTTTCTTAGAAATTTTTATGATAATCGAATTTTCATAGAAAATTTAATGCTAATCGAATTTTTATAGAAATTTTGATGGTAATCGAATTTTTGATGAGAATCGAATTTTAATAGAAAATTTGATGGTAATCAAAGTTTCATAGAAAATTTAATGGTAATCGAATTGTCACAGAAAATTGGATGTTAATCAAATTTTCAACAACAATCGGGTTGATCGAAGGGTCATCATTACGGACTTTATGGTAAAGGAAGCCTCGAGGAGCTTCCAACCATTTAATCATCCAGTCCTGATGGAATTTTCCCGGCATTACAACCTTGAAGCATTTAGTGGATATCATGATAAGGAGTATCATGCTTATATCTGAGCAAATTTCTCAGATAATATGGTTTATAATATACTTGTCGATTATAGTCTGAATCTGTCCATAACCCATATATAGATATAGCTCCCGTATAAACCGATCCACCGATCATACTTCGTCTCTAGTGAGCGCAATTTTTATAAAATTTTGCTGAAATTTTGTATTATGACGTTTTTTATGACACTTAAAGTACGTGCCATATGTGGTCTTAATCGTTCTATTACCTGATATAGTTCCCATATAAACCGATCTCCAGATTATACTTCTTGAGCCTCTAGAGGGGGCTATTCTTATCCAATTTGGTTGATACTCTGCACAGTGACTGTTGTTATGAGTTCTAACATATTTGGCAAATACTGTCTGATTCGGTTCATAAGCTGATATAGCTCCACTAGCATAGCAATTCTTATCCATTTTCCTTTGTTTGCCTATAAAGAGATACTAGGCAAAGAACCTGGCAAATGCGATCCATGATGGTGGATATATAAGATTCGGCCCGGCCGAACTTAGCACGCTCTTACTATTATAGCCATCACCAAAGAATTGGGGGTATATTCATTTTGTCATTCAGTTTGCAACACATCGAACTATCCATTTTCGACCCTATAAAGTAGGAATATTCTTGATCGTCGTAAAAATCTATTAAAACGATCTAGTCCGTGTTTCTGTCCTTGCGTCCGTCTGTCTGTTAAAATCACGCTACACTCTTTAAAAATAAAGATATTGAGCTGAAACTTTGCACAGGTTCATTCCTTGTCCATAGGCAGGTTAAATTCGAAGATGGGCTATATCTGACTATAGGCTTTTCGACATCCGTGTCCTATATGGTTCAGATCGGTCTATATTTGGATATAGCTGCCGAAAAGACCAATATTGATCACTACTTGAACTTGTATTTAATAGACCACTCAATGTCCGTGCCGAAATTGGTCCAAATCGGACCATATTTCGATATTGCTGCTGTGGGGGTATAACTAATGAATTTTTCAGAGGAATATGACAAAACGTGGTTTACATATATACCCAAGGTGGTGTGTATCCCAAGTTCGGCCCGGCCGAACTTAGCACACTTTTACTAGTTTTTTTATTTTTTTCTTTCTCTAAGTGTATGGGCCTGCATGTGATGAGTATTAAATGTTTGTCTTCTCAATATTAGCAACTCCATAAATTGATTCTTAATCGTTTAATTAACACCATAACTCATCACTCGCAACCTCACCGCCTCCTTCCACCTTTGTGGTGATGGGGGAGGCAGCATATGAATAAATAAATATTTATTTATCAGTTATTTTTAAAATATTTTCTCAATAAATATTGAATATTGAATCTATTACCATGTCTATTTGCGTTTTTTTGTCGTTCTACAAATAGCAAATTGTTTAATTGTTTCCTAGACACATGTTGCAAGTGATCTTGTTAATGTACTGTGCCGTTTGATGGTAATATTTCAAACATTTTTTTTTATTTATTACTTTACGAAAAAATATTGATTGTGAGCGCGTGTTTGTGTGTATGAGAGAGTGTGAGTGAGTGCGTATCACACTTTAATAATAATTTTATTGAGGAGAGATAGAGAATAAGTTATAAAGGTTGGGTGGAAGAAATTTTTGAAACCAGTTTAAGTTGGTTATTGCGTGAGGTCAGTCAGTTTGTGGGTTAAGCGTCTATTTTCGTTTAGCGGAAAAAAAACAAAACAATAAAATTATTAAAAATAATGCCAACAAATAATTTAAAGATACAGTGTTCTTTTTAATGGGCGAATTTATAAACTCGGTAATTGAAGTGTTGATGTTTAAGTGTCTTCAAAATTGTCTCTAAGTGATTTTTATTATAATGTGTTTTTTTTTAATTAATCTAAATTTTATCTGTGATGGTTTGTTTTGGTATTGGTGATTTCAATGTCACCCCTAGACAACTTTCAATTGATGCTGAAGGTGATGGACTCTCCTCCAGCTATATATTTCTCTCCTTTACCCAAATGTGATGTGCCCAAATGTGATGTGACACAGTGATAATTTGTCTTCTTTATGTCGCGACCAGTGCTTATCGATTTCTAATTGTTTTGATTGCCTCCCAAGAATTGATTTTTGTATTTATGACGCTGGGAATGTCATATCAATGATGATTGTCATTGCAACAAAATTTAATTAGAATTGATTGAATCGCTATGCTATAAACAAGCAGCAGGAACTAAAATGAAGAACAAATTACTCAACAAGTATTGTGATAAATGTGATGATGCTAATTATCAGGCATGTTGCCCATGATTATGTTTGAGGCTCACATGGTTGGCTTGGGAGTCAAAATTTTGAATTCTCATAGCTGCTCTCTTTTTTGTTCTGTGTCACTCTGTGTCAAAGTCAATGTCATTGAAGAGGAGGAGGAGGGTTGTGTGTTTTTGCCTTTTGGTGCATAGTTTACACAATTAATGAATTCCCCCTTATCGGAGGAAATAACAACGTCATTGATGACATTGTCAGAAACTTGATAAGGTTTCTTAGAATTTTTATCTTATGCCAACATTGTTTGGGTTTCATTCACGATGTTAAATTTTGTGGGTTTCTTAAGCATTTGTTAATTTTAATGAAAAATTAGTTGGTGATGCAAAAGCAGCATACAATAAGTAGAATGGGGTCTAAGTAAAGCTGGGTGTCTGTTGGAGTGGTAAAGAATAATAAACCGCCAACTCATAAACAAAAAATGCGTCATAGGGAAAAAAAAACAAAACAAGTAAAAATGTGCTATGTTCGGCCGGACCGAATCTTGGGAACCTGCCACCATGGATTTTGGTAAAAACTTATACAAAATTAAAAACGGGGGGAAAGGGGATAATTTTTATACCCTACACCACTACTGTGGTAAAGGGGACTATAACTTAGTGAATTTGTCTATAACACACAAAAGAAAGAGAGATAGAGCCATCGATAAGTATACCGATCGACTTAAAATCACTTTCTGATTCGGTTTAGCTATGTCCGCCTGTCTGTCTGTCTGTCCGCCCGTCTGTCTGTCCGTCTATCCATGTTAATTTGTGTACAAAGTACGGTACAGGCATTTTTTTCGGCCTAGAGACGAAGCCTATTAAAATTGGAAAAAATCGGTTCAGATTTGGATATAGCTCCCATATATATGTTCGTCCGATTTGCAGAAATAGTGCAATAAAATGGTCATTTGTTAACCGATTTTCTCGAAATTGGGCATTAGGGATTTTCTTATGACTCTCAATATTACTTGTGAATTTCATAAAAATCGGATCAGATTTTGATATAGCTCCCATATATATGTTCGTCCGATTTGCAGTAATATTGCAATAAAATGTTTTTTTGTAAACCGATTCTCTCGAAATTTGGCTGGAAGGATTTTATTATGACTTTCGATGTAACTGGTGAATTTCATAGAAGTCGGTTCAGATTTGGATATAGCTCCCATATATAAGTTCCTCCGATTTGCAGTAATATTGCAATAAAATGGTTTTTTTGTAAACCGATTCTCTCGAAATTGGGCATAAAGGATTTTCTTATGACTCTCAATATTACTTGTGAATTTCACAAAAATCGGATCAGATTTGGATATAGCTCCCATATATATGTTCGTCCGATTTGCAGTAATGCAGCAATAAAATGGCCATTTGCTAACCGATTCTCTCGAAATTTGGCAGGAAGGATTTTCTTATGACTTTCGATGTAACCGGTGAATTTCATAGAAGTCGGTTCATATTTGGATATAGCTCCCATATATATGTTCGTCCGATTTGCAGTAATACAGCAATAAAATGGTCTTTTGTACACCGATTCTCTCAAAATTTGCCAGGAAGGATTTTCTTTTGACTCTCGACATTACTGGTGAATTTCATGGAAATCGGTTCAGATTTATATAAAGCTCTCATATATATATATAGCCCGATTTAATTTTCTTGAGTCACAGCAATCGCTCATTTATTGACCCATCTTGCCAAAATTTTGCAAAAAGGCTTTCCTCAACGACTGCCACAGTATCTGAGAAGTTTGCTCGAAATCAGTTCAGATTTAGGTATAGCTTCCATATATATGTTTGTCCAATTTTGAGAAATATTGCAAGAAAGTCCTCAGTTTTAAATGGATTCTTTCGAAAATTTGCAGGAAGGATTTTCTTATGACTCTCGATGGTGAATTTCATGGAAATCGGCCCAGATATAGATATAGCTGTCATATAGGTATATCGACAGATTTTGACCCCAAGAGCTACTGCAAGCGGTCAAACAATACCAATCTTGCAAAAATTTTGCACAACGCTTTCCTCGTTTTTTTTCTACATCCTACCAAACTTCAGTCAAACAAGCAAAAATTAGAGCTTTTAGGAACCGACAAAGAATGATCGAGAGACGGGTTTATGTGGGAGTTTTATCAGGTTATAGACCGATTTAGACCGTACTTGGCACAGTTGTTAGAAGTCTTAGCAGAATACCACATGCAAAATTTCAGTCAAATCGGACAAAAAATGCGGCTTGTGAGGATCCAAGAAGTCAAATCGGGAGATCGGTTTATATGGAAGCTATATAAGGTTATAGACCGATATGGACCATACTTGGCAACGTAGTTGGAAGTCTTAACAGAACACCGCATGCCAAATTTCAGCCAAATCGGATAAAAATTGCGGCTTGTAAGGGCTCAAGAAGTCAAATCGGGAGATTTGAGTTTATATGGGAGCTTTTGGGTTGCCCAAAAAGTAATTGCGGATTTTTTAAAAGAAAGTAAATGCATTTTTAATAAAACTAAGAATGAACTTTAATCAAATATACTTTTTTTACACTTTTTTTCTAAAGCAAGCTAAAAGTAACAGCTGATAACTGCGGAAGAAAGAATGCAATAACAGAGTCACAAGCTGTGAAATAATTTGTCAACGCCGACTATATGAAAAATCCGCAATTACTTTTTGGGCAACCCAATATCAGTACATAGAGCGATTCTGACCATACTTGGCACAGCTGTTGAACATCATAGCGGAATACCACATGCAAAATTTCAGCCAAATCGGTCAAAAATTGCGTCTTGTAGGGACTCAAGAAGTCAAATCGGGAGATCGGTGTATATGGGAGCCACATATAAATCTGAACCGATATGGCCCATTTGCAATCCCCAACGACCTACAACATTATTAAGTATCTGTGCAAAATTTAAAGCGGCTAGCTTTACGCGTTCGACCGCTATCGTGATTTCGACAAACGGACGGACAGACATGGCTAGATCGACTTTATGGGGTCTTAGAGGAATATTTCGATGTGTTACAAACGGAATGACTAGATTAGTAAACCCTCTATCCTATGATTGTGGGTATAAAACAAATCTATTCAAAATTGTTTTGTAGGGTATCACAATGGGCAAAACTGGCTTCACAGTGAACTCACCTATGGTGGGCAATCTATTCAACCTAACCTAACTGCAAATTTTTAGATCATAAAAAAAAACTGAAATCTGTTCCAAAATTGTTATCTTATGTAGGATGAAGGTGTTAATGTAGTTTGGTACCACATAAAGTTCGAAATGGTCCCCAAAAAAATCCCCTTAAAATAGTACCACCGCATGAACAGTACCACATGAGGAATAATTGAAAGTACTTTTGTTGCCAAATAAGGTACAAAATGGTCCCAAAAAAAAATCCTTTGATTACATATTGTCCAAAACTGATAGATATTAAAAATATCACAAAAATAGTATCTCATGAAAAATACTTGAAAGTAATAGTGATTTGAAATATGTACTTTTTGGTAGCAAAAAACGTACAAATTTGTACCAAAAATAGTACCCCATTAAAAAAATCTAGAAAATTGTAAATGGTACAACTGGAAACTTTTCAGCACCAAAAAGCGCAAAAAAATGGTCATAAAAATCGGGTCTCTTGTGTATGACGAAAAGGCCCTTTTTTGCCCTTTTCTCGATATGATTTCAAAAAAATTCCTCTCATTGGTCTCCAACTAATTATTTCCATTTCCGTTTTTCGTTTCTTTGCAGAATAAATCAGCAACATTGTACTTAATTTACACCACTCGAGGAGGCAATAAACCAACTACTTATACTAGTTTCTAGTTAAAAGAAGAAAAAGAAAAATCCCATAATAATAGTTTATAAAACAACAAAAAAAGGCAAAAAAAAAACATTACAAATGTTTGCGTGATAAAGAAAATGAAAGAAGAAAACATTCTCAAGATATAATCAAAATAAATAAACACCCAACTTTTTTGGCCCTCCCATAAGTAAAAAAAAAACAAAAAATCGGAAACAAAAAACACAAAATTATTACAAAAAAATCGGCAAACATTTTGGAGAAGCTAACTCTTCTCTATTGAGTTTGGTTTTTTTTTCTTTAATTATGTACCCCGAACTTAGCCATAGAAATTCCAATGAAATTTTCTATAAAAGTTGCACAACGAAAGGCACCGGCAAGGGTTTTGGACAACAACACGAAATACCCCCAGAGACGACCACACCAAAATCCCAAAATACCCCCACAACAAAAAATATGGCTGTTAATCGAACATTGATGGAGACATTGATGGCTTTGCGCGATATGAAAGATGAGACGTTGGATAAAAAGAAAACGCCATCATTGGAACAGGAAATGAATTTGGCACGCAGAGCATGTTGGTGCAGCCACAAGAGGATGAGGATGCAAACAGAAGAAAATGAATGCTGTGAGAATTGCTTTAAATTTAAACGACAAGTTGATGAAGAAGAACAGGATGGAAATGCCAAGGGTGGGGAGTCACAACCACAACAAAAAGATACAACAAAAACAACGGTTTTGAATGGTGCTAAATTTAGTAAAAATTTTAATACTAACAAAATTCCTACAACTAATGCTAATGCTAATGATAATGATAACGATAATGTTAATGATAATGCTATGAATAGTAAATTAGAAATGTCTAGTAAAACTACCGCCTCAATAGCTACAACTAACGCAGCCACAAATCCAACTACAAATAGTTTAAGTCAAAGAAGAAACCAGAAAACTATTCTTAAGCAGCACAATAATTCCCACAAGGACAATGAGTGCCAGCAGGAGAATGTCTGTCTGAGCTCTCCAACTGCTCCTTCTCATTCCTTAGTGTCTGATGATAGTGTAAATACCAATAATAGCAACAACAGCAATTTATCCCATAATAGTTGTAGTGTGGACTGCATTGTGATGAGCTCAAATGTTATGGCCAGCATGCGACTGTTGCTCTTGCAAATGTGGTTGGCCTTTGTGGCCTTTTGTGAACGGAATACCATAAAACGCAATGATGCACGTTTTGAAGTGTATCGTCAGCAGCAGCAGCAGCAACAGCAACAAGAATCAACGCAACAATCTACAAAATCCACCTCCTCGCCTCCCACTTCTAATGCTTCCAAAACATCTGCAGCGTCCAAATCCACACCATCGTCGACAGATGCCAAGCAATCGGGTCAATTCAAGTTTAAACTTTTGACTAGTAAAAAAGTGATATTTTTATTATTGGTATGTTTCTTCTTTTCGTGCATACAACGCATCGATGCCCGTCCCAATGCCGATGGCAATTCTGTGGCAGATGCTGCGGCTGGCTCTGTAAGCTCTTCAATGGATGGTGGAGCTTCATCGAAATCAAATGTTGGTGGTTCGGACAATAGCTTTACTGTAACACCCGGAAAGGTCAATGTAAGTAGAATTTCTATATTTCAAAATAGTAAATAATACTCATTCTGATTCCTCAGTGTCTTTAAGTTTAAGTACACATAAACTAACAATGAAACCCTAATTTAAACATTACATCAGTTATGATTTCTTAGATCGTTAACAGTTACTTGGATAAAAGAGTTAATTCAACGTGGATTATTAACACGTTGGCTAACCTCGCCAAGTTCTTATAGGCGAGCAAGCTCGTTCCTACGACCGATCGCCGCAGGAACATGATGGTCATTGGTTATTTAAAGGCGCCCATAACTCGCCTTGTCGAATCGAGCATCATAGGCCCGATCTCTCACTAAGACTCTTCGCTCGATACCGCTGATTGTCCGCAAATGCATTCCACTATCCGCAACCAGTGGACGCTCCCGGTAGCTCCCAGCTAAGCTTCTCGTTATAACAAAGAACACCACACAGATTAAAGTTCAAAGTTCCAGACTGTGTGATGTTCATTGTTATACCTTGCCGGGTTTTTTAGCCTCTCTTAGATCAGAGTAAATTGTTCTACGCCAATTGTGTTTTTTGGACGACCTAGTTTTCGGTGGCCTTAGAGGTTTCATTCTAGTGCTGCTCGGCTGAAGAGTGTGACCTATCCACTTTCATTTTTTTCTTCTGGCATTATTTGTTCTTCTTTGGTTACTTCGAGTAGGTTCGAGATTTTATCTGGCCAGAATATTCCACATATTATTCTTAGGCATTTGTAGTCTCTGTTGTTGTATTTGTAGCAGTTTGTTGTGTTCTATCTTTCGTCTGCTTGATTCTGTTGAGTGTCCAGAGGTATCTCGGTCTGAGTCGAGTGAATCTGGCTGGGAAGCTAAACAGGTGACGTGTATCGTTTGGTCCCTAGTCAAAATCGGGACATACATCTTGCACATCCGCATCAATCCTTGCTCTGTAAGAGTTGAGGAGGCTGTATTTGCCGAAACGTAATTGAGCCAGAACTTATTTGGTTTGGCGGAAGAGGTCAATTTCTTCAGGTGCAGTGGACCGCCTGCCTTTCTCCAAGGACTACCCGTCAGCTATTTACCGTATCTGCTAGTGTGTCTGCATGAAAGTTGTCTAGACCTGCTTCATATGCCGATTGAGCTAGAGGTTCACTCTTTAAGCGCTGGACCTCACGCTTTATATTATTTAGATCTATTGGGTTGCCCAAAAAGTAATTGCGGATTTTTCATTTAGTCGGCGTTGACAAATTTTTTCACAGCTTGTGACTCTGTAATTGCATTCTTTCTTCTGTCAGTTATCAGCTGTTACTTTTAGCTTGCTTTAGAAAAAAAGTGTAAAAAAAGTATATTTGATTAAAGTTCATTCTAAGTTTTATTAAAAATGCATTTACTTTCTTTTAAAAAATGCGCAATTACTTTTTGGGCAACATCACCACAAGATGATGATTTGGATGGTCTCTGCGATAACAGCCCAAAAGGTATTGCTTGAGATGGTCCACATGAGAACTGGGAGACGGGCAGTTTGGAGGGCGGCATTCTGGCAGATCTGAATATTATTCCACTGCGTGTCACAGAGCTGGCGAGACCACACTAGCGCTGCATAACTAACACAGACCAGCCAATTGCTTTGTACATGGTCAATAAGGTTTTTTTGTCTGCACCCCAAGTGCTGCCAGCAAGTGACTTGAGGACCTTATTTCTACTTTTGACTTTATCGTAAATTTCTGTGGCATGTGGGTAGAATGTGTAAGAGCCGTCAAAAGTGACGTCAAGTATTTTGGAACGGATTTGAAGATTTGGTTGCAGATATCTTCAGATCGCTTGCAGCGAAATATGAGACAAGTTTGTTGAGGTAGACGTTCAACCTATCCCAGATAGTTTCAATGGGTCGGGGGCCATGATCGTACAATCGTCCGCATATGATACAATCTCTATGCCGTATGGAGGGGGTGGAATGGAGGATAGGTAGAGGTTAAACAGTGCCGGGGATATCACACAACTGGGAGTTCCCCACAGTTTCACTCTACGGTGCTTGGACTTCTTATTCCTTAAATCCACACATGACTGGCAACCACACAGATAATTCGCGACCCAATGTTTCAGGCCTGGCTAAAGGGATGTCTTGTTTATGGTCTCAAATAGTTTAGCATGGCTGACCGTGTCGAATGCAATCGATAGTTCCAGTGCCACGAGGACCGTCCTATCACATGGCCTGGACTGATTGAAATCACGGCAAATATTTGCGGTGTTGGCATGCAAAGCAGTTGTTGTGCTATGTAGTCTTCGAAATCCATGTTGATGCTCGGCGAATGGAAATTCTCCTACGAGGCTCGAGAGGAGTAATGCCTCAAGCGTCATTGCTACTGGTGAGAGAAGGGAGATCGGTCTGTACGACTTCCCCGAAGTCGGGTCCTTTACAGGCTTCAGTACCGGGATCACTCTGTCAATTTTCCAGGCATCGGGAACTATAGAAGTGTTCAAAGACAGGTTGAGAACAGTAG
Organism: Stomoxys calcitrans; assembly: GCF_963082655.1. Classification (NCBI taxonomy): domain Eukaryota; kingdom Metazoa; phylum Arthropoda; class Insecta; order Diptera; family Muscidae; genus Stomoxys; species Stomoxys calcitrans. Next base: position 59,703,428 of record NC_081554.1, on the reverse strand, counting down.
TAGTATTTTTTCCAAATTTCAAGAGCCTAGCTTTACTGCTTCGAAAGTTAGCATGCTTTCGACAGACAGACATACGGAGATGGCTCGATCGACTTAAGATTTCATGACGATCAAGAATATATATATTGGGTTGCCCAAAAAGTAATTGCGGATTTTTCATATAGTCGGCGTTGACAAATTTTTTCAACGGCTTGTGACTCTGTAATTGCATTCTTTCTTCTGTCAGTTACCAGCTGTTACTTTTAGATTGCTTTAGAGAAAAAGTGTAAAAAAAGTATATTTGATTAAAGTTCATTCTAAGTTTTATTAAAAATGCATTTACTTTCTTTTAAAAAATCCGCAATTACTTTTTGGGCAACCCAATAACTAGCCGAACCGGGCCCGCTCCGCTGTGCCTTCTTTAACTCTCTAATATCTTATTAGGGTAGGGACACTTCGTCCTGAATGCGGATATCGAATTCGTGGCATTGTAGCCTATGACGCTGAACGCGTACGAATCCTGGCGAGAACATCGGACAAAGCAGTGGTTGGCGACATTTGCGAGGTGGAATGCCATGCATGGTCATTTATAACATTTTCCCCAAAGAAATATCGCACTGCACTGCGGACGCCGTTCGGATTCGGCTATAAAAAAGGTCCCTTATCATTGAGTTTAAACTTGAATCGGAAAGCACTCATTGATGTATGAGAAGTTTGTCCCTGCTCGGTTCCTGGTGTTTTTAAAAATTAGGGTAATGAGAAATGCTTTTTAGGGGAGGGATGGCACCTCAGATATTTCGACTTAAATATGGATATCAAATTCGTGCTGGACTTCCAAATCCCTTTAATTTGAGCCCCATTTTACCATTGCCAGGCGGCCACCGGCACTTTGCACTGAAAATAGATATCAAATCCTTTTTTTTATTCCCAATGAAGTTCAGTTTAGGGGGTGCTTTAGGGCGTACCCAAAAACACTTGGCTCCAAAATTGGATATCAAATTCGTTTTCTACTCTCAAATACCTTTTCCATATTGTCATAATGGGTCAAAAATCCCATTTGACGTATCTTTATGAGGAAAAGCGCCACCTAGACTTGAACGCAAATTTTAATGTCATATTCGTAATCTACTCCCAAATGCTTTTATTTTAGTCCCATATAGCCATGGTCGGGTATTTGGAGTTGGACCTAATGTTTTATGCCATATTTGTAATCTACTGCCTATACTTTTCATTTGAGTGCCATATTGATATGAACTTCGAATATATCTGTTTAGGGAGTTTTGTTGTTGAGGGGCCCGCTGGGTACTTGAACCCAAATTTTAATACCATGTTCGTTTTCTGGTCTCCAATACCTTTCATTTGATACCCTTGTTGTGCCCATCGGACCACTTTCGGATATGGGTTGTGTTTTTGGGGTAAGGGGGAGGGTCCGCCTCCTTATATAGCCTATGTTTCCTTCCAGACAAACGTACACAATCTATGAAAATTTCAAGAGAATCGGTTCAGCCAAGTATCATATAGTCATAATGGGTCTAATGGCTTTTTTGAAGGGTGGCGTGATCCCCAATAATTTGATCCCAAATCTACTCCCGAATACCGTTCATTTGAGCCCCATATTGGAACGAACGTCCAATATGTCCGTTTGGGGTTGGGACGGCCCGATGGGTACTTAGACTCAAATATTAATACCATATTCGTATTTAACTCTCCAATACCTTTCATTCGATACATATATTGTCTGGATCGGTCCACTTTTGATTTTGGGTTGTGTTTTTGGAATAAGGGGGAGGGTTTGTCCCCCGTCCGATATCGAAAAATTATACAGCCTGTGTTTCCTTCCAGACCACCTTACACAATATGCGAAAATTTCGAGAAAATCGGTTCTGCCGTTTTTTAGTCTATACGTAACAAACAAACCGAGTTCCGTATATCCGTCATTGGCTAATGAGCCCATGTTGGGGGGTGCCGTTTTGTGGGGGTGGGGTGACCCCCTATACTTCGACACGAATTTGTATGCCAGATTCGTTATCTGCTCCCGCATACTTTTCATTTGATACCCATATTGTCCTTATCGGTCCTCTTTTGTTTTTGGGTGGTGTTTTTGGGATAACGGGGGAGGGTTCGTCCCCTTTCGTTATCAACAAATTATTACGTCTATTCCTACTTCGTGACCATATTCGTAATCTACTCCCGAATACCTTTCATTTGACTCCCATATTGTCATGATCGTCAAATAAAACTATTTTAAGGGGTTTTGGGGCTGGGACGGCCCCCCAGTTACTTAGACCCAACTTTTGCTATGAAATTCGTACTCTACTCTTGAATACCTTTCGTTTGAATCTCACATTGTCCCGATCGGTCCACTTTTATTTTTGGGTAGTACTTTTGGGGTAAGGGGGAAGGTCCGCCCCCTCCCGATATCAAAAAATTATATAGCCTATGTTTCCTTCCAGACCAACCTACACAATATGTGAAAATTTTAAAGTAATCGGTTCAGCCGTTTTGGAATCTATACGGAACAAACCAACAAACAAACACAAATTGAATTTTATGTATAAGATTTATGGGGTCTTAGACGCATATTTCGAGGTGTTACAAACAAATTAGTATACCCCCAGCCTATGGTGCAATTAGTATACCCCCATCCTATGTAAATAATGTAGAAAATTAATCTGATATAAAAAGGTCTCCCCAAAATCTGAAGATACGGACTGGAAGTCCGATTTGAAAAATACAGTATTTGTTATTATATTAGGTTCTTTGAAGTGCTTGAGGATCCTATAAATCCTAAAAACTCAATCAGGACAATATGGGACCTAAAATTATCGAGTAAACGCAAACAATCTGGACAAGATAATCGTTTAGGCCAATTATTAAAGCTCTGGTTTCATTAAGTTATTTAAGTATTCTAGGTGTTGTGAAAATATGGCTAGATTTAGTTTTGTCAAAATAAACTCTACAACCCTTCACTCAGTTCAATAAACTTCAGTGGAAAGGAGAAAATATTATTCAATACGAACCATGGTCATTTAAAATGTTTAATGCCCCCACAAAACTTAATGTTTACACTGGGTTTCAAATTTTCTTTTACTAGACATTTGATTTATCGAATTTCAAACTTTGGATTGCTTTTGGTTTTCTCCCAACTTTTTCACCCCAATGATATTCAGCTCAAACACTTCAGCTCATTCTAGTATTCCCTACTCTCATATTCTGGTATAAGCAGATATTGGAGTCTCCATAGGTTCAAAAGAATTAATTTATTTATACATTAACAAAATAATTGAGAACTTTTTTTTGCAGGCTAAACGCATGCAAATTATTAAAATTTTTCATGGGAAATTTTAATTTATTTAACAACTCCAAAGTATTTTTTTAAGGAATACGATTTCATTTTTATACAGCATGCAAATGAAATGATTCGGTGATCAGAGTGGGCAATACAGTAGATTTCTTAGTTATGTTGTTGTTCACTGATTTTGTTTTCTTTGAATTCATAAAGCAATACAGATAGAAAAGCAGCATACCAATTAAGTCCCTTAAAGTATAAGGTTCGTAGAGAAATTCACAGGAATTCTATGACAAGTAGCTTAGATTTATGTAGCAGTCGCCTTTGAGGCTCAGTTCTCTCAGGTGCCGTGGGTTAGTATAAGGTACTTATGTGGTATCCTTATTTAGCCTAGAAGAGAGGGACAACTAGTCAATTCAATTTGAAAATACGTTTCAGATGAAGCTAGAATATCAACCAATTCAAGGCTCAATAGTCCTGCATTTTTTATACCCTCCACCATAGGATGGGGGTATACTAATTTCGTCATTCTGTTTGTAATACCTCGAAATATGCGTCTGAGACCCCATAAAATATATATATTCTTGATCGGCATGCCATTTTAAGTCGATCTAGCCATGCCCGTCTGTCTGTCTATCGAAAGCACGCTAACTTTCGAAGGAGTAAAACTAGCCGCTTGAAATTTTGCACAAATGCGTGTAGGTCGGTTGGGATTGTAAATGGGCCAAATCGGTCTATGTTTTGATATAGCTGCCATATAAACCGATCTTGGGTCCCGACTTCTTCAGCCTCTAGAGGGCGCAATTCTCGTCCGATTTGACTAATTTTGCACGTAGTGTTTTGATATCACTTCCAACAACTGTGCGAAGAATGGTCCAAATCGGTCCAACAACTGTGCTAAGTATGGCTCAAATCGGTTCATAACTTGATATAGCTACCATATAAACCGATCTTGGATCTTAATTTACTAAGTCGCTAGAGGGCGCAATTCTCATCCGATTTGGCTAAAATTTATCATGAGGTGTTTTGATATGACTTTCAAAAACTGTGATGAGTATGGGTCAAATAGGTACATAACCTGATATAGCTGCCATATAAACTGATCTGGGATGTTGACTTCTAGAGCGCAATTCTCATCCGATTTGGCACAAATTTTGTACAACGGCTTCTCCCATTGCCTTCAACGCACGTGTGCTCCCATATAAATCGATCTTCTTATAGGACTTTGTGAACTCTGGAGGCTGCAATTCTTATCCTATTTGGATTCAGACCATATTCAGTACGTATGTGATGTGATATAGCTCCCACCGATCACTCGATTTTACTTTTTTTAGTCACTATACACCCAAACGTGCTAATTTCAGTACCATACGGTATGGTACAAAAACAATACCGGATGGTATGGATGAAACATAAAATGATTAGTACCGTTTGGTACTAGCCTTATTACCGAACTGGTATTGGTTTAATTGCCACTCTGTTATTGGATTAGCTCCTGACCATTATTGGCTTTATACCAAACCGTTATAATAAACAATAACAAGTAAGAGCGTGCTAAGTTCGGCCGGGCCGAATCTTATATACCCTCCACCATGGATCGCATCCAATATGGTCTAAATCGATCTATAGCTTGATACAGCTCCCACATAAACCGATCTTCCGATTTTGCTTCTTGAATCCCGAATAGGACTATAACTTGATATAGCTCCTCCTCCATCTCCTTCTCCTTCCTTATTCATTATTCTTTGTTTGCCTAAAAAGAGATACCGCGCAAAGAACTCGACAGATATAAAATTCGGCCCGGCCGAACTATGCACGTTTTTACTTGTTTTACCCACCACCGTAGGATAGAGGGTATATTCATTTAATCATTCCGTTTGCAACACATCGAAATTGCGCTGGTAAAGTTTTTGAACGGGCCAAATCGGACCATATTTGGATATAAAGGGTGATTTTTTGAGGTTAGGATTTTCATGCATTAGTATTTGACAGATCACGTGGGATTTCAGACATGGTGTCAAAGAGAAAGATGCTCAGTATGCTTTGACATTTCATCATGAATAGACTTCCTAATGAGCAACGCTTGCAAATCATTGAATTTTATTACCAAAATCAGTGTTCGGTTCGAAATGTGTTCATTCACCGTTCAGCGATGAGGCTCATTTCTGGTTGAATGGCTACGTAAATAAGCAAAATTGCCGCATTTGGAGTGAAGAGCAACCAGAAGCCGTTCAAGAACTGCCCATGCATCCCGAAAAATGCACTGTTTGGTGTGGTTTGTACGCTGGTGGAATCATTGGACCGTATTTTTTCAAAGATGCTGTTGGACGCAACGTTACGGTGAATGAACACATTTCGAACCGAACACTGATTTTGGTAATAAAATTCAATGATTTGCAAGCGTTGCTCGTTAGTAAGTCTATTCATGATGAAATGTCAAAGCATACTGAGCATCTTTCTCTTTGACACCATGTCTGAAATCCCACGTGATCTGTCAAATACGAATGCATGAAAATCCTAACCTCAAAAAAATCACCCTTTAGCTGCTATATAGACCGATCTGCCGATGAAGGGTCTAATGCCCATAAATGCTGTATTTTTTATCCGATTTCACTGAAATTTGAAACAGTGAGTAGTTTTAAGCCTCCCGACATCTGACCCAAATATGGTACAGATCGGACTATATTTAGATATAGCTGCTATATAGACCGATCTGCCGATAAGGGGTCTGAAGCCCATACAAACTTTATTTATTACCCGGTTTCGCTGATATTTGCAACAGTGGGTTATTTTAGGCCTCCCGACATCTGACCTAAGTATGTTTCAGATCGGACTATATTTAGATAAAGCTGCCATATGGACCGATCTCCCAATTTAGGGTCTGAAGGCTATAAAAGCTTTATTTTTTATCCGATTTCGCTGAAATTTAGAACACTTCGTAGTTTAAAGCTTGCCAACAGCCGACCTCAATATGGTACAGATCGGACTATATTTATATATAGCTGCGATATATTGTAGAACGATCTCCCGATAAACGGTCTGAAGGCATTAAAAGCTTTATTATACCCATCACCGTAGGATGGGGGTATATTCATTTTGTCATTTCGTTTTCAACATATCGAAATATCCATTTCCGACCCTATAAAGTATATATATTCTTGATCACCGTAAAAATCCTGGACGATCTAGACATGTCCATCCGTCAGTCTGTTGAAATTACGCTACAGTCTTTAAAAATAAAGATATTGAGCTGAAACTTTCAACAGATTCTTTTATTGTCCATAAGCAGCTTAAGTTCGAAGATGGGCTATATCGGACTATATCTTGATATAGCCCCATATAGACCGATCCGCCGATTTTGGGTCTTAGGCCCACAAAAGCCACATTTATTATCCGATTTTGCTGAAATTTGGACCGTGAGTTGTGTTGTGCCCATCGATATCCTTCGTCAATTTGGCATAAATCGGTCCAGATTTGGATATAGCTGCCATATAGACCGATCCTCCGATTTAGGGTCTTAGGCCCATAAAAGCCACATTTATTATCCGATTTTGCTGAAATTTAAGACAGTGAGTTGTGTTAGGCCCTTCGATAGCCTTCTTCAATTTGGCCCAGATCGGTCCAGATTTGTATATAGCTGCCATATAGACCGATCCTCCGATTTAGGGTCTTAGGCCCATAAAACCCACATTTATTATCCGATTTTGCCAAAATTTGTGACAGTGAGTTGTGTTAGGCCCTTCGATATCCTTCGTCAATTTGGCTCAGGTCGGTCAGGTTAGGGTATTATGTCCATAAAAGCCACATTTATTATCCGATTTTGCTGAAATTTAAGACAGTGAGTTTTATTAGGCCCTTCGATAGCCTTCTTCAATTTGGCCCAAATCGGTTCAGATTTGTATATAGCTGCCATATAGACCGATCCTCCGATTTAGGGTCTTAGGCCCATAAAAGCCACATTTATTGTCCGATTTTGCTGAAATTTAAGACAGTGAGTTGTGTTAGGCCCTTCCATATCCTTCGTCAATTTGGCCTAGATCGGCCCAGATTTGGATATAGCTGCCATATATACTGATCCTCCGATTTAGGGTCTTAGGCCCATAAAAGGCGCATTTATAATCCGATTTCACTGAAATTTGACACAGTGACTTATGTTAGGCTTTTCGACATCCGTGTCGTATATGGTTCAGATCGGTTTATTTTTAGATATATCTACTAAAAAGACCAGTATTTTGTTATACACAATTGAACAATGGCTTGTTCTTAATAGTATTTGGTCCAAATTGAAACATATTTCTATATACCCGAGGTGGTGCGTATCCAAAGTCCTGCCCGGCCGAACTTAACGCCTTTTTGCTTTTTTTTATCCAATTTCGCTGAAATTTGGAACACTGCGTAGTTTTAAACTTCCTAACCCGAATCCGACCCAAATATGGTACAGATCGGACTATATTTAGATATAGTTGTCATATAGACCGATCTGCCGATAAGGGGTCTTAAGCCCATAAAAGCTTTAGTTACTACCCGACTTCGCTGAAATTTGAAACAGTGAGTATTTCTGAGCCTCCCGATATCCAACTTTAATATGGCTCAGATCGGTTCATAATTGGAAATATTTGCCATAAAGACCAATATTTCGTTCTACAAAATTGAATAGTGACATATATATTAGACCACTCAATGTCCGTGCTGAATTTGGGTGCTTAATTTATCCAATTTTCACTGGATTGTGACGAAATGGGGTTTACAAACATACCCTAGGTGGTGGGTATTTTGCTTTTTTTTAATTTAAGACCATCTACAGTTGGTTTCAGGCACTTTGCCCAACAAGTGGTTCTACATTTGACTAAAACTTCAAATAGCCATGTTGATTTCTTACAAATGCCATTTAGCGATGTCATTATCATAATAATAAAAAAAATTTTTCTGCTATTTATTCTAACAAATCATTTGCATAACAAAGAGTTATTATATATAAAAACGACTGGCATAAAACACATGAGAGTAGTTAGGTTTATTTATCGCCGGGAATTAGTCCGAATGCCACAGCTGTAAGTAAAAATTGCCCCTTTTGTATTCGGCGCAATTAATTTTAAACGTGCAAAAAAATATCAAAATTGTTTGTTTGTTTTGCTGTCGTTTCATTTCGTTTTGTTTCATTTGCAACTTAAACAATTCTAATGAATTATTGTTACAACAGCGGGACAAGTAGGTATTTATGTCCCTGTGTGTTAAGATGGCCCTGGGTTTTGGAAGGGGAAAAACTTTTTAAATAGCAAAACATGCTTTGGCATAAGGTGTCTTAATTAATTTGCAGCAAAAAACAAAAAAAAAAAAAAAAAAAAAAACTAAAAAATGGTTATTAGATGTAGAGTTACGTCTCAGCAGCTATTGTTTTCTCTGGAAGGCACGTGACAAACAATTGGCTTAGATAATAGCCCAGCACAAGGTATTTGTGACGGTGGTGTTCGCAGTGATGGTATTGTACAAGTGCTGCTGCTATTGAAATGTGCACTGAGATGAAAAAAGCAAATCTAATGTTTTATCATATGATGATCTTGAGGGGGGAAGAACTGACTTGACAACTTTATCGATGCACAGAGATACATATACGGCCAAACAATTTAATACGTACTTTTGAATACAGTTGCGGACCCGCTATGCACGACTCTTAAAATATTTGTGAGTGAATCCGCTTTATCTTTCTTTTTATATCCTCCACCATAGGTTGGGGGATTGTAAAACATCGAAATATTGATCTGAGAGCCAACAAAGTATATATATTTTGATATTTGGCACTGTACGTCGATTAAGCCCTGTACATCCGTATGTCCTTCCGTCCGTCTGTCGAAAGCATGCCAACTTTCGAAGGCATAAAGCTAGGGGCTTGAAATTTTGCCCAAATACTTCCTTTCAATATAGGTAGGTTGGGATTGTAAATGTTTTGATAGAGCTGCTAGCGCATAGGTTAGCATGTCCGCCTATGACGCTGAACGTCAGGGTTCGCATCCTGGCGCGACCATAAAAAAAATTTTGCATGGGTTTTTTCCTCCTAATGCTGACAACATTTGTGAGGTACTTTGCCAAGTAAAAAATTCTGTCCAAAGAAGTGTCGCACTGCGACATGCCGGATTCGCTTATAAAGGTTAGGTTAAGTGGCCGTCTACAATCGGTCTAACTTAGGTGTTTTCGTCCATTGCAGTACCACAGGGACAGAAGAAGGAAGATGCCTTCTAGTTTCTACCGTTGAGCCATCCAGATTGCTTTAAAAAGCCCAACAACTTGGCAACGTTAAATTAGACAGGGTTTCAAAGAAATGAGAAGCTAAAGCGGAACTTCTTTTGACTGCCAGAGCGGGACACACACACAGTAGGGGTTCTATAGTCTCTTCTTCTTCGATGCCCTCACAGCTTCTGCAAAAGTCGTTACTGGCAACCTTCAGTCTGTCAACATATTTTCCGATTAGACAGTGACCTGTCATGACGGACACAATGACTGAGACGTCTGTTCCAGCCAGTGACAGCAAAGCCGTAGACCTCTTTAAGTCTAGATAAGGACACAAAGTTTTGAAATGTTCACAGCCCCCACTTTGTGACCATCTATCGATCGTTGCCCTTCTGGCCTGATCCTGAAAATTAAGCTTACATGGGACTGTGTAAGTTAGTTCCTAGTCTCGCAAGCTCATCCGCTTTACAATTCCCTGTGATATCTCTGTGAGCCGACACCTTGAACGTTTGAATTTTGAACTCCATCTCGTTGAGAGATCAGCGACAGTCGAGGGTGGTGTTTGTGTTCAGAAATACTTTCTTCAGGGTTTTAATGGTTGCCCGGCTGTCTGAGAAGATATTCATGCCAATCGTCATTATGACATTATATCTAAGCCACTCCACCACTTCCTTAATTGCAAGGATCTTCGTTTGATACACACTGCAGTGGTCAGGTAATGACCAGTTGTAGATCTTTAGTACAACCCAAAGCCCACCTGGTTATCTAGTTTGGAACCATCCGTATAGAAGTCTATTACCAGGAATATCATAGTTCCATCGTTTCTATCTGGAATAGTGATACAGTACTTTTTATTAAAAAGCAGCTCAGGCAGGGTGTAATCCACGCTGCCTGGAACATCGGGCATTTGATCAAGGATAACGCAGTGTCCGTAGCCGCCACATGACCAAAGAAAAAGCTCCCTTAGCCTCACGGCAATGGTCGCAGCAATTTGACTAACTACAATGTCCAGTTATACTAGATGTAGCATTAAATTCAGTGCATCGGATGGTGTAGTCCTCAGTGCGGCTGTGATGCACAAACAAGCCATCCTTTGAATCCGGTTGACTATTGAGCATTAGGTGAACTTTTAAAGCAGCGTCCACCAGACCACAACACTATATAGCATTATAGGTGTGACGACTGCAGTATATACCCAATGCATGACCCCCCAACTTTTGGAGGCACCTTATCATTGAGCTTAAACTTGAATCGGACAGCAATCATTGATATGATTGAGAAGTTTGCCCCTGTTCATTAGTGGAAATTTTTCAATTTTACCATACAAACCTATCTGGGATTTTGACTTCTTCAGCCTCTACACAATGCATTTGTTATCCGATTTTGCTAAAAATTTGTTTGAGAATTTTTGTTATGACCTCCAAAAACTGAAATCGATTCATAACCTGGTATAGATGCTATATAAACCGATCTCGGATTTTGACGTATTGAATCTCTACATTTGGCAATTATTATTCGATTAAGCTGAAATTATGCACTAAGTGTTTTGTTTTGATTTCTAAAAACTGTGCCAAATATGGTCTAAATCGGTTCATAACCTGATATAGCCCTTTTAGACGATCTCCCGATTATACTTTTTAAGCTTTCAGATGGTAAAACTTTGACCCGATTTGGCTGAAATTTTGTATAACTACTTCTTCTTTGACCATCAAAATACGTGCCAAATATAGTCTGAATCGGTCCACAATCTGTTATAGTTCCCATATAAACCGATCCTCCGGTTTTAATTTTTGGGCCCCGATTTGGCTGGAATTCAGCACAATGACTTTTACCAACATCCAAACCATGTACGGTCCGAATCGGTCCATAAGCTGGTATAGCTCCAATATATTTGAATTATCCTTTGTTTGCCCATAAAGAGATACCGCGAAAAGAGCTTCACAATTGCGATCCATGGTGTGAAGGATATGTAGGATTCGGCCCGGCTGAACTTAGCACGCTTTTAATTGTTTTTTTTTTATACCCACAACCATTGTATAGGGGGTATATACATTTAACCACGCCCTTTATAACACATCGAAACATCCATTTTCGTCCCCAGTATACATGTATTTCGGATAGTTGTAAAATTCTCAGACGATTTTACGATGTCCGTGTGTCCGTCAGATGTAACGCTACAGTCTTTACACAGACTCGTATTTCTTCTATACGCAGTTCTTGTTCTTGAATGGGCCAAATCGGACTATATTTGGATATGGCTGCCATATAGACCTTTCTGGCGATTTAGGGTCTTAAGCCTATAACAGGCGTATTTATTACCCGATTTTACTCAAACTCGGAACAGTGAGTTTTATTAGTCCCGTCGTTGTGTTAAGGTTCTCAACATCTGTCCCGAATATGGTCCACATCAAGATATATTTGATATGTTATATAGTTGACATAGAGGCATATTTATTCTCCGATTTTGCTGAAATTTGTAACATTGAGTTGCACAAGGAACCTCGACATCTGACCCGAATATGGTGCATATCGGACCATATTTACATATAGCTGTCATATAGACCGTTATGCCGATTTTGGGTCTTAACCCTACAACAGGCGGATTTCATTCAAAACAATTAATTGAAATTTTAAAAATTTGCAATCATTTTTTTTTTATTGAATATGCAACTTTTTTAATTGAACTTGTTTTCAATTACTCCTTCATGAGTGATTGAAGCAGTTTCAATCAAAAAAACTAATTGGAACAATTAATTTCGTGATTGAAACCGATTTTTATTATTTTTTTCTGTACATGACCTTCAATAGTATGGTTCTATATACTAATATAGCTTTCATTTAAACCGATCTCCCGAATATACTTCTTGAGCCTCTAGAGGACGCAATTTCTATGCAGGCATATATAAAAAATCCATGGGGATTTCTTGTTATGACCTTCCATTATTCTTTTTTAGTTTCTACCTGAAATAGAAATCGTCCAAAGATCTTGACAAATGCGATCCGGCATAATAAGATTCGACCCAGCCGAACTGAACACGCTTTTATGTTCTCGGATGTTTTTGCCAGGATTCTAACCCAGGTGAATGGCGTCATAGTTGGACTTGCTTACCTCTGTACCACGGAGGCCACCAATTGGCATATAGCGCTTTGGATAATCACACCACCACTCAGATCCTATCGGTTGCTTCGTAGAGGTAGAGAGGAAATGCTTGAATTGAAGCCCTTTATCGTTGTTCTATTATTGTTGGGCACCGACAGAAAAGATAATCTTCTCCTTTTTTACGCTGTCTCAACTACCACTCTGGTCGCGGTATTGAAGTTTAGTATGCTTTGCATACGACCTAAATTAGCAAGTCCTACCTTGCCTCTTATGTAGGATTTGCTACCTTGTCGCTAAGCTAAGACTTACTTTACCAGCCTATATACTTCCTCGTGCAAAGCTGAGGTACCATCGCATGGTACCCCTAGGCAATTAATTCCGTTTTTAATATCTTTGTCTATTTGGAAAAAATTAATCAAACCATATTTTTATCTGTAAATCTTTAAATAAATAAAATTAATTTTATTGGCAATGGAAAACTACAGAGATGACACTCAAGTCTTAAAATCGATAAGAGCGTTAAAGATTAAGGATGATATTATTTATGCAAGCACCTACATAGTATTTTGTATACATAGGATATGTCTCTAAGGGTTTATATTTAATTTCTGTTTTGCATGAATCCTTCTATGGGCATATAACAACAGGACCAAAGAGAAAGCGACAGAGAGCCAGCAAAGGAAAAAGACCTCCTACACAAAAGCTTTATCTTAATAATCTTTGCCACCAACAAAGAAGGATATTATTGCTTGCAGTGTTAGAATGAAAGAAAGAAAGCAAGAAAAAGGGAAATCTAAAAAAAGCAAGAGAAAAAAAATCGTAAATACGATTGAAATTTCATCTTGAAATCAAAACTAAGGCAAACAAACAAAGCGACAGATGAATGAACCTAACAACAAAGAGGCAGACTGATGGACGGACATACTGACGAATCAACAAATACTGCCATATATAGATGCTCTTTGAAACCTAGTATCAAACTGCGTGCTCGATGTCACACCAGAGGGGAGGCTATAACAAGAATTGGAGAGAGAAAAAAAATATTGCTAATTTCAGCAAAATAATATCCCTGCAAACATTTTTCATAATTTAGGAAGAGCGTTAGTCTCCACGAAAAAAAACAATCTTCTGGAAGATTTTTACGCCATTGCTCTTTCGTGTGAATCGCGAAACACTCTTCTCCGATGTCATTGGGTAATCTACTGCGTGTGCGGAAGTTTTCGCCACGTTTCTCTTACAACCTATTGCGTTATAATCGTCCGTATAACTCGTGAAACACTCTTCTGGATTATCACTGGACAATCCATTGCGTGTGCGGAAGATTTAGCCAGATTTCAGCCAATTCGGACAAAAATTGCGGCTTGGAAGGGCTCAAAAAGTGAAATCGGGAGATTGGTTTATATGGGAGCTATATCTGGTTATAGACCGATTCAGACCGTTCTTGGCACAGTTGTTGGAAGCCATATCGGAATAGCATATGCAAAAATTCAGCTAAATCGGACAAAAATTGCGGCTTATAAGGGCTCAAGAAGTTAAATCGGGAGATCGGTTTATATGGGAGCTATATCAGGTTATAGACCGATTCGGACCTTACTTGGCGCAGTTATTGGAAGTCATAATGGAATACTACATGCAAAATTTCAGCCAAATCGGACAAAAATTACGGTTTGTAAGGGCTCAAGAAGTCAAATCGGAAGATCGGTTTATATGGGAGCTACATCCGATTATTGACCAATTTGGAGCGTACTAAATAGAGTTGTTGAAAGTCATATCGAAACACCATATGCAAAAGGTCAGCCAAATTGGATAAAAATTGTGTCTTGTAAGGGCTCAAGAAGTAAAATCGGGAGATCGGTTTATATGGTGGCTATATCAGGTTACAGACCGATTTGGACCGTACTAAGCAGAGTTGCTGGAAGTCATAGCAGAACACCACATGCAAAATCGGACAAAAATACGGCTTGTAAGGGCTCAAGAAGTCAAATCGGGAGATCGGTTTATATGGGAGCTATATCTGCTTGTAGACCGATTTGGACTGTACTTGGCGCAGTAATTGGAAATCATAATGGAATACTACATGCAAAATTTCAGCCAAATCGGACAAAAATTGCGGCTTGCAAGGGCTCAAGAAGTCAAATCGGAAGATCGGTTTATATGGGAGCTACATCAGGTTATTGACCAATTTGGACCGTACTAGGCAGAGTTTCTGAAAGTCAAATCGGAACTCCATATGCAAAATATCTGCCAAATCGGACAAAAATTGCGGCTTGCAAGGGCTCATGAAGTGAAACCAGATGATCGGTTTATATGGGAACTATATCAGGTTATATACCGATTTGAACCGTACTAGGCACAGTTATTGGAAGTCATAACGGAATAGTAGTATTCGGTCCTTAGAGACTGGATAAACCAAATGCTAAGGAACAGATGGACACAGTGGCACAGGTACGCCACAGGGGGGCATTCCTATGGGCGCCACTCCTATGGGTGACCACCATAAATGACCTATTACGGATGCTGACTGAGAGGGATTTGAACCAGTCTGCTACGCAGGCGATGTTATAATACTTCTTAGGGGTAAGGATCCGAGCGAGCTATGCAGAAGGGCCGAGAGGGTCTTGCATATGGTATACGACTGGGCTAGACCCAGAGAAGTGTCACATTCAGAAGGGGACTGAGAAGGCTCACAGATGTTGGACGCTATGTCGACGGGCCGTAGGATAGTCCATTGGCTCTTCAGGAGTGTGCTTAGACCAATACTTACTTACGCTTCAGTAGTTTTGTGGACTGCTATGGAGAAAAAGTGCAACATAAGGACCATACAACAGGTACAGAGAACATGTTGTCTTGGCATAGGCGGAGCAATGAGGACCACGCCCACTAAAGCACTGGAGACTATTCTAGATATCTATGGGACTTAAGGCAATGGGAGAATTGATTGAGGATGGGAACAGCAGAGCATTCACTATGCCATTACCCGGCGTTCGCGGCTAACAGATACCGGCACTAAGGTGGGGACACAATCCCAGACATGAGTGGTATTGAAAACAATTAAAGATTTTGTAAGTATTACGGAATTCCCAACTTAAAATTTTCTTTTTAGAGGTTACTTTATAGTTTTTAGAGTGCACAACAAGCCGTTTACTGGCTTAGGTGTATGTCCATAATGGCATGGGGCGGATTAATATCTGCACTCTCTTTTCAACCTAACCTTACCTAACATCCAAGATTTTAGCCTAATAAGGCAAAATTTGCGGCTTGTAAGGGATCATGAAGTCAAATCGGGAGAGCGGTTTGTATGGGATCAGATTATAGACCGATTTGAACTGTACTCGGCACAGTTGTTGAAAATCAAAACAGAACACCGCGTGTAAAATATCAGATAAATCGATTAAAAATTGCGGCTTCCAGGGCCTCAAGAAGTCAAATCGTCAGATGGTTTATATGGGAGCTATATCTAAAACTGAACCGATGTAGGCCATTTGCAATCCTCAACGACCTACATCAATATTAAGTATCTGTGCAAAATTTCAAGCTGCTAGCTTGTATTGTGCAACTCTTCCAGAAGAGTATTTTATAAACCTTACAAAACACTCATTTGTTACTCGTCCACACGATTCTTGCGCGATTCTAAGATCTTTCAAAACTCTTCTGACTTACTCTTTAGTTATTCATGTGTAAGATTCGCGGAACCCTCTTCTAGGAGATTCGTCTTCTTGACACAACTCCTTACGACTATGGAATCGTCTACGACTCTTAGACGAGCTTGTCCGCGAACGTAACCTTCATCTAGAAGATTCGCGGAAGATTGTTTGGCGATCAAAAATGTTTGCAGGGTATACCCGACTTAGCAGGCTCTCTATACAATAATAAACAGTCAGATACTTGAGTTGTTTGTTTTTTCTTCTTAACCACCAAGAAACTCCCACACATAGTAGAGGTGGCATGTCTGTATTTTATCCGGTGCTTTATGTTGCTACTCACCGTTAACCTATGAACTGTATGATTATTGCCAGCTATTGTAATCGCACTTTCTATATATTCATAATCATCTTCATTAGACATGGGGTGTGTTAATTACATTATGTTGATTACAAAATCTAGAATTAATGAGACTTAGTTATAATTAAAGAGATAAAGAGTATTCAGAGATGGAATCGCGCCGTCTCAAGCCAAATACATAACGAGTAACACTTTCAAAAAAGGTGTTTAGCTTACGTCCACTTACCGAGTCGCAATTAGCAAACAACTCACGGCCGTAGAGAATGCCAGGAACAAGATAAGTCTTTGCCCAGAGAGACCTAACCCGCAGCGGAGTAACCGACTGAGTGGCCCAGAGAGCTCGCAATTTTGAATATCCCTGACCAACGACAGAGTCGATATGATTACTCCAAGTCTAGCGTGCTGTTAATAACCACGCCCAAGTTCTTTGCATGAGGGACGATTTCCAATCTAGAGTCGTTGATGAATATACCGACATCATATGAAAAACGAGACAGCCTGTTTCAGATAACCTTGGACTTTACAGGGTTGAGATATAGGCCATTGGCTTTCGCCCACGTGCTGACTCTTGACATATCATGATTAAGCAGACGTATGTTTTCAGCAATCTCATCCCTCGGACTGCCGATATATATTTGTACATCGTCAGCGTACATATGTACCTCACAATGAGACAATTGACTCGAGTCGTTACTGTACAATGAAAAGAGAAGAGGACCCAGAATTGATCCCTGAGGAACACCTTTTAAAACAAGCAGAGGTGACGATACTGACGAATTATAACTGACGGACTGAGTGCGGTGTGACAGGTACGACAAAATAAGACGAACGGACGTAGAAGAAAAATTGTGAAGATGTCTCATCTTATCACATAACAAGGAATGATCCACAGTGTCAAATGCCTTAGAATAGTCAAGAAGGACAAGGAAATTTATTTTGTCATTCTCCAAATTGACCCTGATCCTTTCAGTGACCTCTGCCAAGGCAGTTACGCAGCTGGGGTTAGGTCGAAACCCGTACTGTCTCACATACGACAAAGAGTTCTCGTTGACAAAAGACGACATTTGAAAATACAACAATTTCTCAAAGACCTTTGCAAGTAACAAAGAATCGCAATTGGTCTATATTTTTTGGAATTTTTAGGCAGTGGGATGACTTTGGCATGTTTCCACGCTAATGGAAAGTAACTCGTGGTCAAAATCCTATTGAAAACATAGGTTAAATGAGGAATAATAAGGGGGAGCAAGAGTCTTACAAATCTAGGATCAATGCCATTAGATCCGACAGCGTTAGACTTTACAGTCGCGACACACTCAAAGACATCGGTGGGACCAATACAGCTGAAGCCAAAACCAGAGTCGTTATCGAAAGAGGGGAGATTTTGAAGCCATTAAAATTGGGATCAACTGGGATCTGTGGGACATTAACAAAGGCATCATTAAGCCCATTGATGTCCAAGTTTGTTGAACATCTATTAGTATCTTTCCCAATTCCTATGTCTCGAATAACCTTCCACGTTCTCTTGGAGCCTATTGCAGAAGTAAAGCGTCTGTAATAGTAGTCTTTCATCGCTATTTTTGTCCGATTACTCTGTCATCCATAGAGATGTTGAAAGATACATAACTCAGGGCGAAGATTTCTAAAGATGTTGCGTCTTGTAGTGGTTGCTGGCGTAATGTTTAAACCTTCATATGATACCTCACTTCAGATGGTTCAGATGAAATAGGTACCAAGAATGGAATGAACTTTAAGGCAACTCAGAACAGTTTCTTTGTATCCATCATCCCCTATTCGCCAAAATCCTTGAAATTACGATGGTAAAAATCAGCGTTTAATTTTTTTCAAAATTATCAGTCCTCTTACCAATGATAACTATTTTCTTTTCAAATATTGTTCTATAATTGACATTATAACTCTTGAAGTGGTCATAAAATTGTTGAGTTGTTCCTACGTAGAAATGCAATAAAAAATGGTTACAGAGTTGAATAAGTGAAAATCACAAAAACTAGTTATGGCAAAATTTATTGACAATTTTTTAAAAGAGTGATGTGTGGGGGAAAACTAAAAGGGGAAACTATAAAAAAAAATAAACAACTTGCATTTTCAATTTATTTTCCCTTTCAAAGTACACATGAGATTTGATACAAAGTTCTAAAACCGGTGAGTTATTAAAATTTGAAAAAAAAACTGCTAGAATTGTTGACGTCATTTAATCAAGTTATCGATGGCTATGGTTTGAACATATATTCGTATATGGCTAATTAATGTAGAGAAGACGAACTGAGAAAGTGAGTGAAACATCTAGTTTTTTATAACCCCCACTTTAGGATGGGGATACATTTATTTCGTCACTCAGTTTGTAACACATCGAAATATTGATTGGAGACGCAACAAAGTAAATATATTCATGATCATCTAGACATTCCAAGTCGATTTAGCCATGTCCGTCCTTCTGTCTGTCTGTCCGTCCTTCTGTCTGTCTGTCCGTCCGTCTGTCTGCCTGTCTGTCCGTCCGTCCGTCCGTCTGTCTGTCCGTCCGTCCGTCTGTCTGTCTGTCTGTCCGTCCGTCTGTCTCTCTGTCTGTCCGCCTGTCTGTCTGTCTGTCCGTCCGTCTGTCTGTCTGCGCGTCCGTCTGTCTGTCTGTCCGTCCTTCTGACTGTCCGTCCGTCTGTCGAAATTAAAGCTAGGCGCTTGAAATTTTGTATGAATACTTCTTATAGGTGTAGGTCGGTTGGAATTGTAAATGGGTCATATAGGTCCATGTTTTAATAAAGCTGCCATAGAAACCGATTTCGTATCTTGATTTCTTGAGCCTCTATAGTGCGCAATTATTAGCCCATTTGGATAATGCATGAAGTGATTTGTTTTGACTTCCAACAACTATGCCAAGTATGGTGTGAATCGATTCATAAAATTATATAGCTCCCATATAAACCGATCTCCCGATTATACTTCGTGAGCCTCTAGTGGGCGTAATTTTTATTTTGTTAAGGTTATGTTAGATTAGACTAGGTTAGGTTGAAAAGAGGGTGTGGATATTAATCCGCCCCAATCCACTATGGACATACACCTAAGCCAGTAATCGGCTTCTTGTGCGCTCTAAATACTAATAAAAATAACCTCGAAAAAGAAAATCTAACGAAAAAATTCCGTGGTACTTACAAAATCCTTAATTGTTGTCCATCCCACGCCTCTAAGTTGGTTCATGTCTGGTATTGTGTCCACACCTAAGTGCCGGTATCTCTAAGCCGCGAAAGCCGGGCAATGACATAGGAAATGCTCCAACGTCTCATCATCGTCCCCGTATGCTCTACACATGCTATCACTTGCCGCACCGATGTTACATAAATGAGATCGTAGTCCCATGTGTCCCGTTATGATACCGAAAGCTATACTGACTAATTTCTTCTTTCAGCAATAGCCTCATCTTCTCACGATATGGATCTCCCCATAGGACTTTCGGTGTCCTATCGACCGTTTTGCTCTTTCACTCAAACTGCCTCGACCCGAAAGTCTTCGGGTTAACCAAGTTTTTTGACGACATTTCTCTGACCTTCACTGCCAAATCGTTTGCTTTCTTATTCCCAGTTGCTCCGTTATGGCCCGGCACCCAAACGATGTGGATCGTGCCATCCTCAGAGAAGGCATTAATCTCCTTCTTACACTCCAAGACTGTTCGTATCTTTACCGTTCTGGTTGTTATTGCCCTTATGGCCTGTTAACTGACAGGATATCGAGAATAGTCTCCAGTGTCTTAGTGGGTGTGGTCCTAATCGCTCCGCCTATGCCAAGACAACATGTTCTTTGAATCTGTTGTATGGTCCTTATGTTACACTTTTTCTCCATAGCAGTCCACCAAACTATTGGGACGTAATTAAGTATGGGTCTAATCACGCTACTGTAGAGCCAGAGCCAGTCAGCATCGTGTCGCGTATGCTGATGACGTGGCAATTGTGCTTAGGGTAAAGTTTCCCAGCACTCTAAGAGATATACTTCAGGAAGCTCTACGTGCAACAGCAAAGTGGTCTAGGTGTAAATCCGTGTAAGACTAGACAAAGTTCTTTTCAGCAGGCGATACAAGTTGCTTATAGTGGCAGTAAGGTTGGCCGCGATGATTGTGAGTCCCATGCTGGAGCATATATGTGTGGCGTAGCCCTTGAGGGCTGCCGTGTCCTGTTTGTGTTTGTGTATATCGTCCTGATATGATGTTTTGGTGCATACTTACTGGTCACCTGGAAGAAATGAATTGCCTTAAGCCGACCTAAAGCCATCATACAAGGCTTTAGGTTGGCTTAGGGCGATTCATTTCTTCCTGGTGACCAGTCCGGAACTGTTTCGGGTTCAACTGTTAGAAGTCTTTTAAGGCTACGAAGTCTGACCGGAGACTGTAATCTGGTACCACGGGTGTCAGGAGAGCCTGAAACATCGATTCCAGCCTGGCAATGGTAAGACCCCAGTGGGGATCAACGTGGTGGCTGTAGTTTAAACCCAAATTGCGGGTGGAGCATAAGCTCGACGTGGAGTTGGGTTTTCAACCGGGTGCCGTGGCCCATAGATCGGAATGAGTTTTAGGTAGTGCTCCGCTCCTAACCAAGGAGGTGAAAACGTCAAAATACGTGGTATCAAATTGGTACTCATGTGTGGATTACCACATGTGGGGGCGTTGGTAGACACGTTGTATTCACCCTCGGGCCTCTCAGGTTTGAGTCGTGATGGCAGTCACCTGCGTTAAACACGACACTCGTGGCACCTGTCTCCTTGGAAGGAAAGAATGTTCCATTTACAGAAAGCGCATAATACCTGGGTGTTTTGCCGGACTGGAAATTTAACTTTAAGTCCAACATTTTGGAAAGGGCAAGAAAGGCAACTCTTGCCCTATACACCTGCAAAAGAGCCATTGGCAAAAGCTGGGGGTTTAGACCCCGTGTCATGCATTGGGTATATACTGCTGTTGTCAGACCTATAATACTATATGGTGTTGTGATCTGGTGGACGGCGCTTCAAAAGTCCACCTACTGCTCAATACTTAAACGGATCCAAAGAATGGCTTGTTTGTCCATCACTGCCGCACTGAGGTCGACACCATCTGATGCACTGAAATTAATGCTAGATGTTATGTCTGTGGACATTGTGGCTAGACAAACTGCAGCGACCGATTGCCGTGAGGCTAAGGATGCTTACTCTTTGGTCATGTGGCGGCTACGGACACTGTGCTGTCCTTGATACACTGTCCGATGTTTCAATACCGCTTTTTGATAAGTAATGTACCATTATTCCTGATAGAACCGATTGGAACTACGATATCCCTCTGGAGGGTTCCAAACTAGACATCCCGGTGGGCTTTGGGTTGTACTCTAAAGATCTAGAACTGGTCATATCGAAAAGGTTACCCGACCACTGCAGTGTGTATCAAGCGGAGATCCTTGCAATAAAGGAAGGTGAAATGGCTGAGATATAATGTCATAACGATGATTGACATAAATATCTTCGCAGACAGCCATTAAATCCCTGGGTAACGTATTTCTGAACACAAAAACCGCCCTCGACAGTCGCAGATCTCTCAACGATATGGCTGAACAGTTCAAAATTCACCTGTTCTGGGTGCCGGGCCACAGAGATATCCCAAGGAATTGTAAAGCGGATCAGCTTGCGAGACCTTACACACTCCAGGGATAGTGGAATCGTTGGGAATTCCTCTAGCGACATGTAAGCTAAGTTTTCAGGACTAGGGCCGAAAGGCAACGAATGATAGTTGGTCCCAAAGAGAAGGCTGTGAACATTCCAAAACTATGTGGCCAAATCTAGATTTTAAGAGGTCTACCGCTTTGCTGTCATTGGCTAGAACACACGTCTCACTCATTGTGTCCGCCATAAAAGGTCACTGCCTATTCGGAAAACATACTGACAGACTGAAGGTTGCCAGTAACGACTTTTGCAGAAGCTGTGAGGACATCGATGAAGAAGAGACTATAGAACACCTTCTCATTTCTTTGAGAACCTGTTTGATTTGACGGAAGTGAACATTCGCAAGGGCTTTTAAAAGCGATCTGGATGGTTCAACGGTTGGATCTAGAAGGTATCTTCCTTCTTCTATTCTTGTGTTATCACAATAGACGAAAAGACGTCTAAGTGAGTCTGATGGCAGACTACCACTTAAACCTAACATAACCAACCTCGGATTTAGGCTGCATTTCGAGCCTACGCCCCGTCTGCATAGTGCCCAACATTTGTGAGCCTTCTCAGCACGCTCCTGAATGTGACACTTCCAATTCAGTTTCCTGCCCAAAATCACACCTAAATATTTGACCTTGGCAGATGTCGAAATCGTCTTATCGAGGAAACGTGGTGCATTAAATTGGGCCACCTTCGTCCTCCTCGTGAACAGGCATATTTCAGTCTTCTCTGGGTTAACATTGAGACCTCTGGGTCAAGCCCAGTCATATGCCATATGCAAGAAACTTTCGGTCCTCCTGCATAGCTTCGGATTCTTACTTTTATTTGTATTCTTAACGCCAGACCTAAAAAGTTTCATTAAAAATTATGTTGCCTAATTTTCCCAAACTGAAAATATTTTGCAAACATTTTGACTTTGTAAAATTACTTTCCTATCGACCAGTTTTTATTGCCCCCATTTTTTTATTCAGGTTTTTTATTTCAATTTATTGATGTGTTGAAATTTCTCTTTAAACGCCGATTTATTGGATTTTCATAGGCTTCAATTAAATACAGACACGTGTTTGTTGTAAAACCTGACATTGGCCATTGTAAAACATTGACAGTTGGTGAATGTGTGCTGCTGTCTGTCTGTATATCAATTCATGCGTTCATTTGATTATATGTCCGTCACACCTTTGACCGCTGCATAAAACTGGCAGATAGAACAAATTTGCCATGGATTACACATTCAGTTGCACTACGAATACCTGTTGGTGGTGCAGATAGGCATAGCAATGGATTTGTAATTCGTTCTATACAACAATTTGTAGAAATCACCTAAATACCAAATAAAACATAGCAATTTGTCGACAATTGTGTACGCTGTAATGAAATGAGGGCATTGGGTTTCGGCCAGGTGTGCCATTAGAAAAAAACACAACTAGAATGAAAAGCTAAAAAATTGCTATACTTGAAATGGATTTAAGATCAGAAACGAAATGGAAGTGTTATTTTAATTATTTTGTTTTTAATTTTATGAGCAATTTGTTATGGAGTCCCGTTAATTTTTTGTACTTTTGAATTTTAATATGTTTTGAGGCAGCATTACTCCATGAATAACTTTCGCATATATATTTATTTTAAAGAAGATTCTTCTTTAGTCTTAAAACTTTTGTCATACACTAGCTATATAATGCAATTAACTAATCTATAATGCAATATGGTTCTTGTTGTAGCCATATGTCTATGTGGAGGTGGCGATTCTCGCCTAGCTCCTATAGGTGAGCAAGTTCGTTCCGGTCCAAAGAACCGATCGACGGGGGAACATTATGGCCATTGATTATTCAAAGACACCAATAACTCGTCTTGTCATATCGAGCATCATAGGCCCACAGTATTTATGCAAGAGCCAGTGCCACCCGGCCTCTCACTGAGACTCCGCTCGATATCGCGGATTTTCCCGACTGTAATTGCAGCTACTCCGTATGGAGCATTCCACTACCCGAATGCTGTGGACGCACCCGGAAGCTCACAGCAAAGCTTCTCGAGATAACCACGAACACCATACAGATCGGAGCTCAAAGTCTCAGCCTGGGTGGTGCTCTTAGTTATTCCGTGCCGGGATGCAATATGGTATTGTAGTCTGGTGAACGGTGGTGCAAAAGTACACGTTGTTCAAAACTCACTCGGATACAAAGAACACATTGCCGCCGGTAACTCACTGCAAAGCTTCTCGAGATAACCACGAACACCATACAGATCGGAGCTCAAAGTTTCAGCCTGTGTGGTGCTCTTAGTTATTCCGTGCCGGGATGCAATATGGTATTGTAGTCTGGTGAACGGTGGTACAAAAGTACACCTTGTTCAAAACTCACTCGGATACAAAGAACACATTGCCTTGGCATAGAAGGTGCGATCGATGACAACCACGTCTACTAGGGTGCTAGAGAAATACAGATTAGGTGGGGGGTAGCCACAGCTGGGGATCTGGAATGATTAGAAGAAGTTTCTGATCGGATCCATGGGATAAAATTTGAGATCGAGTGTGGGGTATGGGCGTCTTCATTGAGTTCTGTTTACCGAGCCATAACGGATGAAGGCAGGTCAAGGGGGCAGATGACTTGGTTATATGGGTCAGAAGACTGCCTTCAATAAACTTGGAGAATGCGAAGTCTTTAAGGACGACGACAAGGTGAAACGGTCGGAAGGACGACAAAAACCCTATGGCCATCGTGGCAAGTCGAGGCAATTACTGAGGGGTAGGCGGATGTCCGCCTATGACGCTGAACGTATGGGTTCCCGTACCAGAGGGGGAGGGGTGGTGAGGAGATGGGGGAAACGCCTATCCCATACGCAGCTTGTATATAGTCGCCGGATCTTGTCCTGTTCCTTAAAACAATCTCAAAGGACCTAGCAGAGGTACGTTCCCAAGATCACACTGATCGCAGTAAAACCGCCTCCACAGAAAGGGGAGTTAACGTCCTTGCAGACGCGGATATGAGCTGAGCAAGTGCTCCAAAGTCTCATCCTCTTTAAGACAACTACTGGAGAAGGTATTCCTATTGCGGTATTTCTGTTGCGCGACCGGTATTTCTATGCGCGACCGGTTATGACCCCTCAGCGACCTCTTATCGAACGCCAGTAACTCTTTCGTCCTCCTCCTGTCGATGACAGGGCAAAGCGCCTTAGCGGTCCGGCAACAATCCGCTAAGTCTCATCTCGCCATCGATTCCTATCCACCCATCTCCTCTACTATGTTCAGTAGTTCGACAAATGGCACGTAGACAAGACCCGGTGTAGACAAGCCCTTCCTGGTGCATTCGTCCGCCTCTTCATTCCCAGGAATCCCTTTAGGTCCGCGAATGTGTGATTCATATCATTGTCACATCGTGGACCCGAAACCTATCCTCGGACTCCAAGCACCTCGACCTCACCCTCTTCGATCCCAAGGCCTACAGCGCCGCCATATTGTCCACATAAATCCTGAGTTTTCAGGGCGGTAGATCCTTTACCAGAATTACTATTGTGGTTACTGTAATGACACTTGAAAGACCGACCGTACACTCGCCCGTTAGTCTCAGAAACATATCGATGTTGGGTGCGTCGGAGTAGATCCCCAATCAAGTCCCTGACTCCATGTTGGAGGCATCAGTGAAGATCGAGGTTTCTTCTCCTCAAACACAGCAGTCGCCTTCCATTTATCCCATCCTAGAAAACGAATTCTGTCCCAATACATTTTCCTCAGTCTACCTTCCGCCCTTCGATATCCTTCTTTCATTTGGCCCGGATCGGTCCAGATTTGGATATATCTGTCATATAGACCGATCTCTCGATTAAAGGTCTTTGGACCATAAAAAGCGCATTTATTCTCAGATTTTGCCAAAATTTGGGACAGTGAGTTGTGTTAGGCGCTTCGACATCCTTTTTCAATTTGGCCCAAATCGGTCCAGTTTTGGATATAGCTGCCATATAACTAGGGCATTATGGGGACAAAAATTATGTATTTTTCACCTGATTATGCCGAATGATGGTTTACACATGTACCCGAGGTGGTGGGAAACCATTGGTATTGGCCCGGCCGAACTTAAAGCCGTTTTACTTGTTTGTTCCCGCCTTGGGGATAAAGACCAGCCTGATCTCTCACCATGCCCTTTGTATGTAGGACCATGCCAGATTTGCCTTGAAAATTCATTCTAGCCAGTGCAGGGTCTCCTCGTCAACGATGTTCATGATGAGGTGGTCATCCGCCAAGGCCGCATATGCTGATGTTACGATCTCTTCCTGGCCGCCCAGAAAATGTATATACATCAGAAGCTCCACCATCTGCTGACCGGTCACCGGTTACTTGCTCTCGGTGTAAGTCTTGTCCTCCTCAGGGAGCGAGCGTGCTACACCCAGAGAAACGTTGATACCAAACGTGCTCATTTCAATACCATATGGTATTGACAGTAAAGCGCTACCGTATGGTAACAAAGTAATACAGTATGGTAAGAAAGAAATATAAAATGATTAGTACCGTTTGGTAATAGCTTTAATGCCGAACTGGTATTGGATTCAATACTAATATTTTACTGGGTTTTGTACCAAACCGTTGTTACTTTTAGTACCAAATAATTTGTAGTACAAAGCTTAACAAAACTTTTGCTGTGATGCCGTCAATTTTTAAAAGCCTACTTCGTTCATTGGCTTTTAAAAGCCAATTGATAACAAATGGTGTTAAAACATATTTGCCAATAATGCGAGTAAAATAATGCATAATTCCATCCGGTATTGGTAAAGTACCATACTTTTTCTATCAGTATAGGATTTTTCGATTCTTGCGCAACCTAGACGCCCCACGAGTGTTTCCCAATTGTCCACCCTCCTCGTGTCCTTCTTGAACCTGCCAAGGGCCTCACGATATTCGTTCCAGCCATATTCTCTCCTTTGCCCTTCTGCTCTCCCCCTGAATACCTACAGTTCCGGTTACCTACGACACTCGTTCGGGACATGCCTTTAACAAGGACTCGTTCAGGCATCGCGGGACAAGACCTACTGCGGTGTCTAGTTCCCTTGCGTACTCCAGAAGCCTCTCAGGTGGCTCCAGCTTCTGCATCAAAAGGATAAACTTTAAGGGGTCGCAGATCAATATTTTGAGGTGTTACAAACGGTTCGCGGAGCCCACTGTAGCGCAAAGGTTTGCACGTCCTCCTATGACGCCGAACGCACGGTTTCATATCCCGGAGTGTAATCCAACAACATTTTCGGCGATGGTTATCCCCGTACCAAGGCTGGCCACATTTGTAAGGTATCCTGCCATGTTAAAATTTCTCTACCAAGTGGTGTCGCTATGCGTCACGCCGTTCGGACTCGGCATAAAAAAATGCTTGAATCGGACGGCATCCCTTGATATGAGAGAAGTATCCCCTATTTCTTAAAGGAATGTATAGAGGAAATTTAGAAGTAGCACAACCGGTTCATATAAAAAAACCATGGGATTTAATGCTTAATATCTCATTAAATTTTTTAGTTTCTGCCTTTCACACATGCCATCCACGATACACATAGAACATTTTAATTCTTATCCCCTCCACCATAGGATGGGGGTATACTAACTTTCGAAGGAGTAAAGCTAGCCGCTTGAAATTTTGCACAAATATTTCTTATAAGCGCAGGACGGTTGGGATTGTAAATGGGCTATATCGGTCCACGTTTTGATATAGCTGCCATATAAACCGATCTGGGATCTTGACTTCTTGAGCCGCTAGAGGGCACAATGTTTATCCGATTTTGCTGAAATTTTGCATGAATTGTTTTATTATGACTTCCAACAAGTGCTGAGTATGGTTGAAATCGGTACATAACCTGATATAGCTGTCATATAAACCTATCTGTGGTCTTGACTTCTTCAGCTTTTAGAGGGTGCAGTTCTTATCCTATTTGGCTGTAATAATGTCTTGGTGGCTTTTCCAACCACTGTGCTAAGTATGATTTAAATCGGTTAATAACCTGATATAGCTGCCATATAAACCGATCTTGGATCTTGACTTCTTCAGCCGCTAGAGGGCGCAATTCTCATCCGATTTGGCTGAAATTTTGCATGAGGTGTTTTGTTATGACTTCCAATAACTGTGCTTAGTATGGCGCAAATCGGTACATAACCTAATATAGCTGCCATATAAACCGATCTGGGATATTGACTTCTTGAGCCTCTAGAGGGCGCGGTTGTTACTCAATTTGGCTGAATCGGCTTCTCCCATGACCTTTAACATACAAGTGAAGTATGGTCTGAATCAACCATACTTCACTTGATACAGCTCCCATATAAACCGATCTTCCGATTTTGCTTCTTGAGTTCCTACAAGGCGCAATGGAATAAAATATTACACAATGGCTTCTACAATGTTCAGCATTCAATTCATTTATGGTCCGAATCGGACTATAACTTGATATATTGGTTGCCCAAAAAGTAATTGCGGATTTTTCATATAGTTGGCGTTGACAAATTTTTTCACAGCTTGTGACTCTGTAATTGCATTCTTTCTTCTGTCATTTATCAGCTGTTACTTTTAGCTTGCTTTAGAAAAAAAGTGTAAAAAAAGTATATTTGATTAAAGTTCATTCTACGCTTTATTAAAAATGCATTTACTTTCTTTTAAAAAATCCGCAATTACTTTTTGGGCAACCCAATAGCTCCAATAGCATAACAGTTTTTTTTAATTATTATTTGTTTGCCTTAAAAGAGATACCGCACAAAGAACTCGACCAATGCTATCCATGGTGGAGGGTATATAAGATTCGGCCGGACGAACTTAGCACGCTCTTAACTGTTTTTATTCTTGTATTGAATTTCTTAATCTTGTTTTTGTGTGAATTTTAAAATTCAAAATTTAATCTGCCCATAATTTATAGATACCTAATAGAAACATTTCCATTGTCTAGAGGTGATTTTTTTTTTTTTTTGATTTGCTCCGTTATTTGCCATGTTACGTTTTTAATTTATTGAGTTTGTTTGGCTTGCTAGCCATATCGTTTGTCAATGCGTTTTTTATTTGCATTCAATTTGGTTACCTTGTTTTTACGGATGAGTTATTTGTACTGCATGCTCAGCAAATGGATATGGACAGACAGACAGACAGATAGCAGTGCCATTGATCAGACAATTCGATAATAGACAGACAGACAGGGCGACACATGGACAGGCAGGCAGACAGACAGACAGATAGACATTTGCAGTAGGACACCCTTATATGGCACCACTCACCACTCCATATCATTGATATTGTCTTGGGTTTACTATCGAAACATTATCGATATTTTCAAATAAAAAGAAACGTGTCTTTGTTACTCGAGTGTTTGCTCTTGTAGCTGTTGCTCTTTGTGTTGCCTTCCTTTTTTCATGTACTTCGGCATTGATGACAAATATTTGCTTTCTTGATTGGCTGTTAATTGTGAGTGCGCGCAGAGTTCGTTGTGAACCCCAATGCAAAGAGGATTCATTTAAATGTTGTTGCTTTTCCTTTCACATTTTCATGATAATTACTTGAGGATATTTGGATAGGTGACAATGTATTGTCAGTGAGTATGTACACCAACTTGAGGATTGATGGATTAGAGTAATAATGTGGGCTGTTGATTGGAACCGGGGGATATTCTAAAGAAATACGCTAAGGGAATTATTTTAAATAATTATATAAGGACATGAGTCGGTCATGTCGACCTTTTGATATCTTATACATGGGGCATTGGGGCCACATGGCTCTTTGATTCATCTTAGTTTCAATTGGGATAGAGTGACAGTCTGAAATCGAAATGAAATGAAACCTTAGTTGAGACAGATAAAAACTTTGGGTAGGTTTTGAACGCATAACCCCAGCTCTGCTAATCCAAACTTGCTATCAAACTACCTAATGGGAAGATACTAGCAGTTGAGAAATTTGATCTTTGCCTAGGCTCATCATAGTACTCAACGAAACGATTACAGTCAATAACAAGTAGATTTATTGGATTATACCCAAGTTTTCTGATGAGGCCACCACAATTAGATGAATTCTACACCCTACACTTATTTAATTGGTTATGACGGAGCAATTGTTCCACTAGCCGAACGTAGAATTGCGTTAACGTTCCAAGCGCCTCGATCTTCTGCGCTCATTCTAAAATCTTTGACACCAACTTTCGAGGTGTCTCCCGGTTTGCGTGTACCACCGTGTTTGCCTTCAAAAGACTTCTTTGCTGGAGCTTCTTCATCCATTCTGACAACATCTAAAGCGCCATAGATATTACACAACAATGAAAGGACAATAAGATGAACAGTCTTCTCTGGCAACTTCTACAAGAAACTTGAGACGAAAAATAGAATTCTTTATTACATGAATAGGATCGGTGAAGGACACACTACTATACATTTTGTTATACACATCACACAAAGAGCAAAACTCACTAAAGGTAGTATAAGAGGCATGTAATGCCGAGTATTTTGGAGAGGAATGTTAAAATTTAATTCGCCGATTAAGAATTGGGTATCGATCTGATTTCGCTATAATTTCACAATAAATACGGCCCTAAGCATCAAGCGGCTCCTTTCGAGCGTTGGTAAGTCGTCAATAAGTTTCTCGTAGGGGAAAAGAAATTCAGCCGAATTCCATGGTAAGCCCAAAGTGCAAAAATAAGAAATTGGACTAGACTGATTCAATCCTATCTGAGTAGCACTTGCAGAATGGGTTCCAAACCGCACAATCTTATTCCAATGAAGGCCGGACTAGGTTAGGTTTAAGTGACAATCTGCATTTGACTCATTTAGACATTGTGATACCATAGGAACAGAAGAAGAAAGATACCTTCTAGTTCCTAACGTTGAACCATCCAGATCGCTTTAAAAACCCCAATAACTTGCGAATGTTCACATCCGCTATATCAGACAGGTTCTCAAAGAAATGAGAAACTAATGTGGAACTCCTTCTGACTGCTATAGCGGGACACACACACAGAAGGTCTTCTATAGTCTTTTCTTCTTCGATGTCCTCACAGCTTCTGCAAAAGTCGTTGCTGGCAACCTTCGGTCTGTAAGCATGTTTTCCGATTAGGCAGTGACCTGTCATGACGGACACAATGACTGAGACGTCTGTTCTAGCCAATGACAACAAGCGGTTGACCTCCCCAAATCTAGATTAAGCCAAAAAGTTTTGGAATGCTCACAGCCTCCTCTTTGTGACCATCTATCATTCGTTGTTCTGCGGGCCTGGTCCTGAAAACTTAGTTAACATGTCGCTAGAGGCATACCCACAGATTCCAGTATCCCTGGAATGTGTAGGGTAGTTTCTAGTCTCGCAAGCTCATCCGCTTTACAATTCTCTGGGATATCTCTGTGGCCCAGCACCTAGAACTGATGAATTTTGAACTGTTCAGCCATCTCGTTGAGAGATCTGCGACAGTCGAGGGCGGTTTTTATGTTCAGAAATACGTTCGCCAGGGATTTAATGGCTGCCAGCCTGGTCTGAGAAGATATTTATGCCAATCGTCGTAATGATATTATATCAAAGCCATTCCACCACTTCCTTAATTGCAAGGATCTCCGCTGGATACACACTGCAGTGGTCTGGTTACCTTTTCGATTTGACCAGTTCCAGATCCTTAGAGTCCACCTGGTCGTTTAGTTTGGAACCATCCGTATAGAAGTCTATATAACTTCTGTTACCAGGGATATCGTAGTTCCAATCGGTTCTATCAGGAATAGTGGCACAGTACTTTTTATCAAAAAACGGCTCAGGTAGGTTGTAATCCACACTGCCTGGAACATCGGATATTGTATCAAGGATACCAACAGTGGTCCATAACCAGCTGCCATATAAACTTATCTCCCGATTATACTTTTTGAACATCTGTGGGGCGTAATTCTTATCATTATCCTCTGTTTGCCTATAACGAGATGCAGGGTAAACGATTTGTTTGACCTATAATGAAATGCGGAGCAAAGAACTTGACAAATGCGATCCATGGTGGAGGGTATATAAGATTCGGCCCGGCCGAACTTAGCACGCTTTTACTAGTTTTTTTTGCAAAATTTTCAACTTTATGCGTATTAGAGGTACGAAATTTAGTTCTTCCCGTTCGTTTTAGTAAACTTTTTCAAATACTCAGCCTTTGCTCTCCCCATTCATACCAAGATAGCCCCCCTTTGTAATATCAATCAATCAGTAAAGCTATTCTGGTGGCTTCTTCTTGATTAGAATTTAAAAATGTTGTAATTACATTACATTACAACTCAGAAATGTAAGAATGATAAAATACTTAAGCCAGTTTAGCCTAGTGTTACCTGTTATATTGCATTTTAATATATTGGTTTGCCCAAAAAGTAATTGCGGATTTTTCATATAGTCGGCGTTGACAAATTTTTTCACAGCTTGTTACTCTGTAATTGCATTATTTCTTCTGTCAGTTATCAGCTGTTACTTTTAGCTTGCTTTAGAAAAAAAGTGTATATTTGATTAATGTTCATTCTAAGTTTTATTAAAAATGCATTTACTTTCTTTTAAAAAATCCGCAATTACTTTGTGGGCAACCCAATACTTTAACCCAAATTCGTAAAAAGAATATCTCTTGGTATTCTGTTACAAATCTCTACCTTTTTTATAGCTAAAAGATATCTAAGGCAAAAAAATACAACATCGATTACCAAATTTGCATTTAGGAAATGAACTTTCTGGTAATCTCTGTAAATGCTGTCACCACTTTGGAAAATTAACATTTTCGAAAGGTGTGCTTGTTTGTATGTGTGTATGTATATGGGCAAAAGGATTAATTTGCATAAACATTTCTTTGCAATAACAACATATTTCCTATCTTGGCAGGTTAATGTTCAAAAGCCTTCTTCACCTTAAGATTTAATAGTGTTTAAAGGATAAGATAACAGCGGACATTCACAAGATGGGAAGGGGTTCAACATATGTGGCATTTTAAAGAGGCAGATAGAGCATAAGAACTTTAAAAAGCTATATTGGAAATTTATTTTTTTAAGAAACATGTGAGTTACTTTTATTATCAGGATTATCAAGAATACAAAAGCGATTGGAACTTCAATCCCTGGGTAATTTGGTTTGTTAGTTTTATGTTGTTTCTCAATTCGAAAATCTATTGTGGAACCGGAGGATGGATACCATCTGACTTTGTCTGTTGAATGATACCATCCGACTTTGTCTGATGATTTGATGAAAGATATTCCAGTAAAGGATACGGGATTTAGATGTATTTTAGAGCGCACAACAAGCTTAGGTGCATATGTATAGTTGCATGGGGCAAGTAATATATGCACCCTCTTTTCAACCTAACTTAACCTAAATATTGTTAACATGTGTGTTATATGGCATAATGTTCAACTTCCTTCAATATTTTCCAAAAATATATCAATATTCCTTTTTCTTTGGCATGTTAATCATCTTGTCCTCCCGGGCTCAATATCTTATATCTTCAATAAATCAATTAATTTATTTTATTTTTTTGCCCCAAGAATAAAATGTGTATCACCCACCCCATTGAAATTACACATCTAAAAAACGTGTGATAAATTTGGAAATTTTTTTTTTCGATTTTATTAATTAACTCCATTTTCTGGATTTTCTTATCATTCACAGTCTTTGCCAGCGGACCACTCTTCAGCAACGGAAAACAACAACAATAATGCCATTAAACAACAAAAATATATTGGGACAGACCAAGCAGCCGAAGGTGATATGAAATTAAATGGCGGTGATTCCAATACACATGGGGCAACAACGCATGATGGCGACGACGACGATGGTGGTCATGATGGTGGTGGCCACGATCGTTATCCCTTGGCTCAAGTGGAATTTGATAGAGTGAAAACGCCATTCATTATTGGTGTATGGATATTATCGGCTAGTATAGCGAAAATTGGTAAGTACTTAAGTCATTCCCACTAGTCACTTTAGGCCATAAGCTGCATAAGCTGAATAGGTAAACAAATATTTTTTGGGCCAGGAGATTGTCAATTGTTAGAGCAAAGTCTAATTCCACAATGGCACTGGGTAACAAAACAAAATGTGTTAGATGGGGAAAAACAGTAAGAGAAAATTATGACAACAGGTGCTAAGTGAACATGTGCTGAATAAATACCTTGTCCACCTTGCAATCCACGTTTTAATGCCAATAAAATGTTATCTAAATGATTATAACAGTACAAGGAACTTAGCCAAACTAAGTTAACATAAAGATTTTGTATGCCCATTACCATAAAAAAAAACATAGGCTTTATACGTTCCGAGTTTGGCTTGAAGGTTGCTAAGTAACACATCTTGGCTTTAACTTAGCAAAGCTCAATACAAGATGTCCACACCGATGATATTGATTATTGACATCTCGGGGGCTTTTAACAAGGGAGGACAGTCATATTGCTCCAATTCATAGACCAGTACCTTGTAACTCGAGTTTTTAGATACTGGTCAAACAACATTCTAAGGAACAAGTTGGTAATTTTTGGGTCCTATGACATAATAACTAGGGATTGAAGGACAAAGGGCATGCCACAGGATATGGATTGATAGATCTCATGTATTGCCATCTGAAAGGTCGTGCTACAAGGGTGGATGAAAGCTTCAGAACTAAGTGGGCCTGGGGGCCTACACTGAGAATCCAGCGACCGAAATTTACTTCCTGCGTCTGCATGTCCATAACACGGTCCAGCAGGCGGTAAACCGTTGTTGTACACTGGGGCCATGTGTTGTACACTAAGGCGGCGGCCCTTGCTTATGAAGGACTTGAACGGGTCAATCCGGTACGTACAACCGGGCATTGTCTGAGATGGCAATGTGTCAATGCTAGGACGTCGATAATGTATGTTTGGATAGTAGTTTGGCCATTAAAGCGATAGTAACCTAAACGACAAGGTCGTAAAAGGTCTTGGGGGGTAAAAAGTAGACCGAAACAAGTAAAAGCTTGCTAAGTTCGGCCGGGCCGAATCTTATATACACTCCACCATGGATCGCATTTGTCGAATTCTTTTCCCGGCATCTCTTCTTAGGCAAAAAAGGATATAAGAAAGGATTTGCTCTGCTATTAGATCGATATCAAGATATGGTCCGGCTAGGACCACAATTATATTATATGTTGGAGACCTGTGTAAAATGTCAGCCACAACGAATAAGAATTGCGCCCTTTGGGGGCTCAAGAAGTGAAATAGAGAAATCGATTTATATGGGAGCTGTATCGGGCTATAGGCAGATTCAGACCATAATAAACATGTATGTTGATGGTCATGAGAGGAGCCGTCGTACAAAATTTCAGGCAAATCGGATAATAATTGCGATCTCTAGAGGCTCAAGAAGTCAAGATCCCAGATCGGTTTATATGGCAGCTATATCAGGTTATGAACCGATTTGAACCTTATTTGACACAGTAGTTGAGAGTAAGAATAAAATACGTCATGCAAAATTTCAGCCAAATCGGATAGGAATTGCGCCCTCTAGAAGCTCAAGAAGTCAAGACCCAAGATCGGTTTATATGACAGCTATATCAGGTTATGGACCGATTTGAAGCATACAAGGCACAGTTGTTGGATATCATAACAAAATACTTCGTGCAAAATTTCATTCAAATCGGATAAGAATTGCGCCCTCTAGAGGCTCAAGAAGTCAAGACCCCAGATCTGTTTATATGACAGCTATATCAGGTTATGAACCGATTTGGATCATACTTTGCACAGTTGTTGGATATCATAACAAAACGCGTCGTGCAAAATTTCATTCTAATCGGATAAGAATCGCGCACTCTAGAGGCTCAAGAAGTCAAGACCCAAGATCGGTTTATATGGCAGCTATATTTGGTTATGGACCGATTTAAACCATACCTGGCACAGTTGTTGGATATCATAACAAAACACGTCGTGCAAAATTTCATTCCAATCGAATAAGAATCGCGCACTATAGAGGCTCAAGAAGTCAGGACCCAAGATCGGTTTATATGGCAGCAATATCAAAACATGGACCGATTTGGCCCATTTACAATCCAGGTCGGTGTAGGTCGGCTAATACACTAATAAGAAGTATTTGTGGAAAATTTCACGCTGCTAGCTTTACTCCTTCAAAAGTTAGCGCGCTTTCGACAGACAGACGGACGGACATCTACGCAAAATTTCAAGAGGCTAGCTCTTTGCGTTCGACCGCTATCGTGATTTCGAAAGACGGACATACGGACATGGCTAGTTCGATTCAAAATGTCGAGACGATTAAGAATATATATACTTTAGGGGGTCCAAAATCAATATTTCGAGGTGTTACAAACAGAATGACGAAATTGGTATACCCCCATCCTATGGTGGAGGGTACAAAAAAATGTGCCCTGTGAGAAATGGCAATTTTCTTGAAATTTTGAATGTTTAGAGCTGAGCTGTTATCGAGATGAAGTGCAAGACTTCAAGACCCTTTGTGTATCGGGCGCCTCCTTGCAACTCCCTAAAGTTTCGAAAATTCGTTCGATTTGCCAAATCACCATTAGCCGCTTCATCTCGATGATTGATCTTCTCTAACCAATCAACCATTGTTAAAGCCCACACACTTTGGTCAACCTGTGACTGTATTTTACCAGTAATTTCTTAAAAATAGCTCGTGTGCACCTTTATTGATAGTGGAAGAATGCATATCTCTTCGATAAGGATTTTTTAACTTTTTAAGCATTTTTCATTAAAGCCCCCAAAATTATTTACTTAACTAATTTATTATTTTAATTTAAAAGGAATTCCTAAGATTTAGTTGTAATTTGGCAACATTATTTTGAGCTTAATGTCTGTTTTTGTTTCTTTGCTTCCCAACCAAAAATAAAAACAAGAATATAACTATTTAAATATTTTGCACTTTTTATACCCTCCACCATAGGATGGGGGTACACTAATTTCGTCATTCTGTTTGTACCACCTTGAAATATGCGTCTAAGACCCCATAAAGTATATCTATACTTGATCTTCGTGACATTTTAAGTCGAACTAGCTATGTCCGTCCGTCCGTTCGTCCGTCCGTCTGTTTGTCGAAAGCACTCTAACTTTTGAAGGAGTAGAGCTAGCCACTTGAAATTTTACATAAATACTTCTTATTGGTGTAGATCGGTTGGGATTGTAAATGGGTCAAATCGGTCCATGTTTTGATATAGCTGCCATACAAACCGATCTTGGGTCTTGACTTCTTGAGCCTCTAGAGGGCGCAATTCTCGTCCGATTTGACTGAAATTTCGCACATAGTGTTTTGATATCACTTCCAACAACTGTGCTAAGTATGGTTCAAATCGGTTTATAACCTAATGTAGCTGCGATAAAAACCGATCTTGGGTCTTGACTTCTTGAGCCTCTAGAGGGCGCAATTCTCGTCCGATTTGACTGAAATTTCGCACATAGTGTTTTGATATCACTTCCAACTACTGTGCTAAGTATGGTTCAAATCGGTCTACAACCTGATATAGCTGCCATATAAACCGATCTCGGGTCTTGACTTCTTGAGTCTCTATAAATTTTGCACATAGTGTTTTGATATCACTTCCAAAAACTGTGCTTAGTATGGTTCAAATCGGTCCGTAACCTGATATAGCTGTCATATAAACCGATTTTGGGTCTTGACTTCTTGAGCCTCTAGAGGGCGCAATTCTCATCCGATATGACAGAAATTTTGCACATAGTGTTTTGATATCACTTTCAACAACTGTGCTAAGTATAGCTCAAATCGGTCTATAACCTGATATAGCTGCCATATAAACCGATATTGGGTCTTGACTTCTTGAGCCTCTAGAGGGCGCAATTCTCGTCCGATTTGACAGAAGTTTTGAACAACGGCTCCTCCCATGACCTTGAACATACGTGTGCAATATGGTCAGAATCGATCTATAGCTCGATACAGCTCCCATATAAACCGATCTACCGATTTCGCTTCTTGAGCCCCGAATTGGACTATAACTTGATATAGCTGCTCCTCCGTCCTTATTCATTATACTTTGTTTGCCTAAAAACAGATACTGCGCAAAGAACTCGACAAATGTGACCATGGTGGAGGGTATATAAGATTCGGTCCGGCCGAACTTAGCCCGCTCTTACTTGTTTATCATTTTATTGTTACCATTTTTATTTAACATAAAAGTGCGCCAAATCAATTACATAGCCTAATTATTATTTCCATTAGGAAACAAAGCCCTAGATTTAGTTTTGGTTGGTGCAATATCAAACAGAGGGAAAAGAAAAAAACAAACAATTATTTATGTATTTATTTGTTGACTAATGTAATATTGTGTTGGCATACTTAGATCTAAATACCCAATAATTGAATGAGCTTCCTTTCCCCTAATCAGAGCAAAACAGAGTTTGGCGTTCTGCTGTAGGAAGGCACTCTTGCCGACCATGGTTATCTTTTTGCTAGGGTCTACAAACATGAATGGTGTTGTGAGTCGGGTGTTCTTTACTGTTTTCCTTGTCTATGCTAATTAATTTTTGTTAATGTGGAATTTCATTTAATGCCATGTTGAAAAGCCCAAGTGATGTCATTCCTTAAAGGCCCATTGTCTATTTGATATGAAAACTGTACGCGTGTGTGTGTGTGTGTGGGTGTTTTGTTTTTGGTAGCTCCTCCTAACTCAAACCTCATATGAATGAGGCCATTTTGGTATTTTTGTGAAAGAAGCAAAGAAATTTAAAATGAAGACAGAAAAATTTAACAACAACAACAAAAGAAAATCCCTGAAATGTTTAAGAATTTTTGCTGCTGCCAAGTGTTTTTGGTATGACCGTGAAAATAAAAAACAA
This sequence comes from Stomoxys calcitrans, assembly GCF_963082655.1. Lineage (NCBI taxonomy): Eukaryota > Metazoa > Arthropoda > Insecta > Diptera > Muscidae > Stomoxys > Stomoxys calcitrans. Next base: position 59,664,410 of record NC_081554.1, on the reverse strand, counting down.
TTCTCCCAACAACAGCAGCAGCAGACACCTACTCCAAAGGGCCAAGGTTCAAAATGAAAGCTCAACAACAACAATGGGAACATTTGTCTTTGTGCGTCCTTAAAATTCATTTGCTGGCGACGTCACTACCACCTTTGTAGCACCAGACCACCCAAGCCATTTCAACACTCCTAGTGCTGACTACTCGGCTGAGTATGGGTGTGAGATTTTCCTTTAGCTTTTACTTTCAAGGATAACAAACACATCATTCTATATGTAAATGTTTATTGATGTGTTTGTATGCTCATGGCCATTACTAATGTTTGGACTTTATTTGGCGGTGGTGGTAATGGTTATGGTGCTGGTGTTCGTCTTGTCTCACAGCTGGCTGTTTGGCTCCTCGAAGCTAGGCAATAGTTTGTGGCCTAGTAATAAATTTCTTTTATTTGCCCATTTCCCCACAAATGTTAGCGAATGATTGCCTGGGTTTGTTGTTTTCGAACTTGAAATAAGGCTCTTCCCAAATTGGTGGCCGCTGCCGATTGCCTGGAAATATTAGTGTCAGTATATTAGGTACAAAGCAGCAGCACCAGTCATTGGTGATTGGAGGCCAACGTTATTGTTACCAGCATTTTGATTTGGCAATAAATTACATAAGGCCTTTTCAATGAATATGCTGATGTCTTAATTTCGTTATAAAGGCTAAACATCAATTGATGGGACAATAAGAAATAATGAATCTATTGCTTAGTTAGAAATAAATTGTTGCCAAAAATGCTTTTTATCACAGTTAATGGGGGAAATTTGTGTATATATGGGGGTTTCCATGCAAATTGCAAATTTTGCCCATGACCATTCCACTAAGGAACAGGGGCAAACTTCTCACATATAAATGAGTGCAGTCCGATTCAAGTTTAAGCTCAATGATAAGGAGCCTCCTTTTTATAGCCGAGTCCGAACGGCGAGCCGCAGTGCGACACCTCTTTGGAGAGAAGTCTTACATGGCATAGTACCTCACAAATGTCGCCAGCATTAGGAGGGGAAATGTGGGCCAGTGCTGAAAATTTTTTCTGATGGTCTCGCCAGGATTCGAACCCAGGCGTTCAGCGTCATAGGGGGACATGAAATGAGAAAACCCTAAATCACTGGTGTGGTAGTGTATAATCTTCACCATATTAACATTTTTATATCCACCACCATATCATAGGGGGTACATTCATTGATTCATTCCGTTTGCAATCAATTTCCGACCCTATAAAGTATATATATTTCGGATCATCGTAAAATTCTAAGACGATTTAACGATGTCCGTGTATCTGTCCGTCCGTCTGTCCATCCGTCTGTTGTAATCGCTCTACAGCCTTCAAAAATTGAGATATTGAGCTGAAATTTGACACGGATACGTCATTTTGATGCACGCTGGTTATGTTCTTGAATGGGCCAAATCGGATCACATTTGGATATAGCTGCTATATAGATCGATCTGCCAGTAAAGGGTCTAATGCCCATAAATGCTTTATTTTTTTACCCGATTTCGTTGAAATTTGAAACAGCGAGGAGTTTTAGACCTCCTGACATCTGGCCCAAAAATGGTTCAGATCAGACTATATTTGGATATAGCTGCCATATAGGCCGATTTTTCAACCGATTTCGGTGAAATTTAAAACAATGAGTAGTTTTAGGCCTCCAAACATTCGATAAAAATATGGTTTAGATCGGACTATATTTAGATATAGCTGCCATATAGACCGATTTCCCGATAAAGGGTCTAAAACCCATAAAAGTTTTATTTTTTATCCGATTTCGCTGAAATTTGAAACAGTGAGCACTTTTAGGCCTCCAAACTTCCGATAAAAATATGGTTCAGATCGGACTATATTTAGATATAGCTGCCATATAGACCGATCTCCCGATAAAGGGTCTGAAGCCCATAAAAGTTTTATTTTTTATCCGATTTCGCTGAAATTTGCAACAGTGAATTATTTTAAGCCTCCCGTCATCCGCCCAAATATGTTTCAGATCGAACTTTATTTCGATATACCTGCCATATGGGCCGATCTGCCGTTTAAGGGTCTGGAACCCATAAAAGCTGCATTTATTGCCGAATTTCTCTGAAATTTGATCATCTGACATCCGACCTAGATATGGTTCAGATCGGGCTATATTTAGATATAGCTGCCATATAGACCGATCTGCCGATAAAGGGTATGAAGTCCATACAAGTTTTATTTTTATCCGATTTCACTGAAATTTGAAACAGTGAGTTATTTTAACATCCGCCCCAAATATGTTTCAGATCGAAATCTATTTCGATATACCTGTCATATAGGCCGATCTGCCGTTTAAGGGTTTGAAACCCATAAAAGCTGCATTTATTGCTGAATTTCTCTGAAATTTGCATCAGTGAGTTGTTGTTGTTGTTTTAAACCACCCGCCATTTGACCCAAATATGGTAAAGATCGGACTGTATTCAGATATAACTGTCATATAGACCGATATGCCGATTAAGGGTCTGAAGCTCAATAAAGCTTTCTTTATTACCCGTTTCCATTGAAATTTGACATCCGAGCCAAATATGAGTCAGATCAGACTGTATATACGGACCATAACCTTGTTAAATTTGGTCCAGATCGGTCCTGATTTAAAACCTTGGCCCTATTAAAAGCGCATTTATTTTCTGATTTCGTTGAAATTTGTCCCAGTGACTTATGTTAGGCTTTTCGACATCCGTGTCCTATATGGTTCAGATCGGTAAATATTTGGATATAGCTGCCAAAAAGACCAATATGTTGTTCTACAAAAATGAACAGTGACTTATATTTATTAGACTACTCAATGTCCGTGACGAATTTGAGTGCATAATTTATCCACCTTTCACCGGAATGTGACGAAAGGGGGTACATATACACCTTAGGTAGTGGGTATCCAAAGTTCGGCTCGGCCCGGCCTTTTTACTTATTTTTTTTTTCTTTTTTTATACCCACCACCATAGGATGGGGGTATACTAATCTAGTCATTCCGTTTGTAACACCTTGAAATATTCGTCTAGGACCACATAAAATATATATATTTTTGATCATCTCGAGTCCATCTAGGCATGTCTGTCCATCCGTCCGTCTGTCGAAATTACGATACCGGTCGAACGGGTATAGCTAGCCGCTTGCAACCTTGAACAGATACTTAATACTGAGGTAGGTCGTTGGGGATTGCAAATGGGTCATATCGGTTCAGATTTTGATATAGCTCCCATAAAAACCGATCTCCCGATTTGACTTCTTGAGCCCCTGGTAGCCGTAATTTTTGTCCGATTTAGATGAAATTTTGTACGTGGTGCTTTTTTTATGGCTGTGACAAGTTTGGTCCAAATCGGTCTATAACCTGATATAGCTCCCATATAAACCGATGTCCCGATTTGACTTCTTGAGCCCTTACAAACCGCAATTTTTGTCCGATTTGGCTGAAATTTTGAATGTAGTGTTCTGTTTCGAATCCCAATAACTGTGTTCTGTTATGACTTCCAACAACTCTGCCTAGTACGGTCCAAATTGGTCTATAACCTGAAATATTTTTAATATAAACGGATCTCCCGATTTGATTTCTTGAGTCCTTACAATCCGCAATTTTTGTTCGATTTGGCTGAAATGTTGCATGTGGTGTTCTGTTACGACTCCCAATTGCTGTGCCAAATACGGTCAGAATCGCTCTATAAACTGATATAGCGCTCATTTTACCGGTCCCTAGATCATCCTTGTTCGGTACCTAAAACCCAACTTATCACACTTTTACTTGTTTTATTATTAGATGACGCACTAACAAGGAGCACAAATTTCCATAATTGAGAAACATACGGAACCAGCATATATATAGGCTAAGTGCTGTAGTTTATGTTACGTTGAATGAATGTTATTATCAAATGCGCGTTCTGTTAAGAAAGTTCAATGCGCGCTTCTTCCATTTTACGACGAAGCTCATTTTTGACTCAATGGATATGTAAATAAGCAGAATTGTCGATTTTGGAGTGAAGATCAGCTAGAAGCATTGCAAGAGCTACCAATGCATCCAGAAAGGCCATAGTTTTGTGCGGTTTATGGGCTGGTGACATCATTGGACCGTATTTCTTCAATGATGATGCGAATCGTTACGTAACTGTGAATGGTAATCGCTATCGTGCTATGATATCCAACTTTTTTTTACCCAAAATGCAAGAGCTTGACTTGCTTGACATGTGGTTTCATCAAGTTGATGCCACATGCCACACAGCACGCGTAACAATGGACCTATTGAGAGGCGAGTTGGGTGAACATTTTATTTCACGTTCGGGACCGGTCAATTGGCCGCCTAGATCGTGCGATTTAATGCCTTGAGACTATTTTTACTGGGGCTATATTAATGCTCATGTCTATACAGACAAGCCCGCTTCAATTGATGCATTGGAAGACAACACTGGAGCATTTTTTTGTGAGATACCGGCCGAAATGTTGGAAAGAATATGCCAAAATTGTACTAAGGACCATATGAGGCGCAGTCACGATCAACCTAAGCATGAAATAATCTTCCGACATTAAATTATATGGACCGTACTATCGATTCAATTAAAGATTTCGTGCATATTATGTTTTTTTTTTTTTTTTTTTTTTTTTTTTGATAAACTTTCCTATAGTTCTTAAAAAATGACCCTTTACTCTATCCGCATTCCTGGTAAACGCAAAGACGAGTGCCTGGAAGATAATGCAATTGTCCTTTTTGCCAAGGTAGACATCAATTTGCAGTTCTGCGAAGTAGATGTCACATCCGGTTCCGCTATTCATATTCGATTCAAGTGTAAAGATATTAAAATCCCCAAACCTAATCCAACCAACCCTTCTGTAACTCAATCACAAACTATTGTCCGGAATGTTCGCCCTCGTTAGGTAGTCAGTCTGCAGTTCGTCCATTGCCATAGTTTGTCTTCCGAAACTGATCAAATTGAAATAACTTAAATGGAGTACTCTCTACCGATTCCCTGACGTACAGGTCAATGGCTGGATTCCCGGCAACAACTCCAAGGGCCTGGTGGCAGTAGTACCCATAGCCCCACTGATAAATCATAAAACCACCCTAATCACTCTATTCAGGTCCCGCACATGCTACGCTTACTCAATCTCTGGTCACCCCACATGACACTCATAGGTCCGTAGAGGTTGCACCACCGCCGCGTACCGCTAGCGTTGCAATCCATGTCGCCTCTGCCACGATTAGAGCCACCAAAGCCTTTCTTTTCCTAGACTCTCTATTTATGCCCAGTTCAACTTGGATTCGTCTACGAACATAACATTAGGGACATGGGAGCAAACTTCTCACATATCAATGAGTGTTTTCCGATTTGAGTTTAAGTTCAATGATAAGGGACGACACTTCTTGGGGGAGAATTTTTCACGTGTCTGTTATGCCTTATAAACATGGCATGGTACCTCGCAAATGTGCCCACCATTAGGAGAGGATAACCACCGCTGAAATATTTTCTTATATTCTCGCCAGGGTTTGAAAGCAGGTCAAATGGGGACATGTTACCCACTGCGCCACGGTTAGCCTGTCCGTGGAAGGAATCTTGCCGACTTTGGCAACTCCAAGGCTGCCCCTGACTGTCTCGGCTCCAAGGCTGCCCCACGTTAAGTTCGTACTTGGGTTACGAAATCTTGCCGACTTTGGCAGCTTCAAGGCTGCCCCCTGGCTGTCTCGACAGTCTGAACCCACGTTAAGTTCGTACTTGGGTTATGTGGGACAAAATCTCGATAGAGCCCACACCATCACCCGATTAGTCTTTTTGACCTCACATAAGGCGATTTTCATCTAATTTTGCTGAAATTTAAAAAAATTAATTGTATTGGTCCCCTTGCCATCGTCGAACCATCCATCACATAGCAATATAGGTCTAACATCTGCAGTATACAGCCATTGTGTGACAGGGGGTTTAAGCCCTCACCGTTTGTCAGTAGCCCTCTTATAAGTGGACATGGAGACCATTGCCTTGTTCGCCTTATCCACAATGGTGGATTTCCTCAGTCCATTTTTGACGGAGAGCTCTTAAAGCATGGTTTTTATTCTCGTATTTGCCTCTTTGGAGGAGAGACTACACCTACATTAATCTCACTTAGGCTGAAACAAATGTAACAATTTCTCTGAGTGGTGGTCAATGTACGGTAACACCACTCACTTTTGTCCCATTGTCATTTGTAATATTGTTCTCAGCATTAATTTTGTTTTGGTAATGAGGCGTCACCGACTTCTAACAAATTTCGAAAGGCCACTTTGTGCTTTGTCCGTTTATGGACCCCACCAAAAAGAAGAAAAAAAACTCAAAATAAAACTTTCACAGCTCATCAGCCAGCTCGACACTATGCTGATGATGATTATCTTTAGCCTGCAAAATAAAGTCATGGCGACACAGCCCATAAAGAACCTTTTCAGCAGACTTTTACTAAATATGGGTATTTGCGAATAAGTCTCGGGCAACTCCCCTGCATACTTGGCATGTATACGAATATTTTGTTACTTTTATGGGTTTGCTCTCTTGTATTTGTTTGTTTTGGCTTTTTCTTTTGTCTTTTTGTTTCATTCCGTTCTTGATTATATAAGTGCTTTTTAAGTTATTTGTTTGTTTGGTCTTAGTCTTGGGTATGTGAGTAAGAAAAAAAAAATCTTCTTGCGAGTATTTGTATCATTCGTTTTTCTTTTTTGCTGAGAAATATTTTTTTATTGTTTTCGGTTTTTTTTTTCATTTGAGCAGCTCTACCCATAACACTGACCCATTTCCTCAGATTTTCACCAAATTGTGCTACTTTTTGTTGTTGGGTTCTTAAGTTTTGTTTTTGTTAATTTTGTATGCGCCGATTAACCCAATTTATTATTCAGGTCTTTTAAAGATAAAACAAAAAAAAAAGTAAAAACAAAAACTAAAACTTTTGATTATGTGGTCAGCTGGATATTGCTGATTTGTGGCACTGGTACCGCTTTCGTGGGACTCGAAGATGGCTACAATGGTTGGGCAATGATTGAAATTGGTGGGATATTTTAAATATTTTGTCAACAGGGTAAAATCGAATTTTTCAAAAAAAAAAAAATTTAAATTAAAATTAAGCGTCTAAACATAAAATATAAAAAAGTATAATTTTTTATAAAAAAAAATAGTAAAAAGGCGTTAGTTTCGGCTGGGCCGAACAATGAATACCCACCACCTCGGGTGTATATGTAAACCACCATTTGTCTTTATCCGGTGAAAAATGCATAATTTATCCCCTAAAGCAGCTATATCGAAATATAGTCCGATTTGGAGCAAATTCGGCACGGAAATTGAGTGGTCTAAGAAGTACCAGTCATTGTCCAATTTCGTAGAACAAAATATTTGTCCTTTTGGTAGCCATATCCAAATATAGACCGATCTGAACCATATATGACACGGATATCACGGAAGCATAACATAAGTCACTGTGTCAAATTGCAGCGAAATCGGATAATAAATGCGCCTTTTATGAGGCCAAGAATTTAAATCGAGAGATCGGTCTATCTGGCAGTTATATTCTAATCTGCACCGATCTGGGCCAAATTGAAGAAGGATATTGAAGGCCCTAACACAACTCACTGTTCCAAATTTCGTCGACATTGGACAATTAATAAGCCTTTTATGGCCCAAAACCTTAAATCGAGAGATCGGTCTGTCAGATCGGTCAGATCAGCATGAATCTGGGCCAAATTGGAAAAAGATGTCGAAGGCCCTCACACAACTCACTGTCCTAAATTTCATCAAAATCGGACTATAAATGCGTTTTTATGGGCCCACCGATCAGTTGAGAGATCGGTGTATATGGCAGCTATATTTAGACCGATCTGGGCCAGATTGCAGAAAGATGCCGAGGGACCTAACGCAACTCAGTGTCCCAAATTTCGGCGACATCGGACAATGAATACGCCTTTTACGGACCTAAATCGTTAAATCAAAAGATCGGCCTGTATGGCAGCTAAATCCAAATCAGCACGGATCGGGGCCAAATTGAAGAAGGATGTCGAAGGCCTTCACACAACTCACTGTCCCAAATGTTGGCAAATTCAGACAATAAATGCTCCTTTTATGCGCCCAAGTCCTTTAATCGAGAGATCGGTCTATAGGGCAGCTATATCAAAATCTGAACAGATCCGTGCCAAATTGAAGAGTGATGTCGAGTGGCCTAACACTACTGACTGTACCAATTTTTTGCAACTTTGGACAATAAATGCGCCTTTTATTCGCCCAAGACCTTAAATCAAGAGATCGGTCTATATGGCAGCTATATCCAAAACTGCACCGATCTGGGGCAAATTAAAGAGTGATGTCGAGTGGCCTAATACAACTTACTGTCCCACATTTCAGCGAAATCGAATAATAAATGTGGCTTTTATGGGCCTAAGATCTTAAATCGGCGGATCGGTCATATTGGGACTATATCAAGATACAGTCCCATATAGCCCATCTTCGAACTTAATCTACCTATGGGCAAAAAATGAATCTGTGCAAAGTTTCAGCTCAATAGCTCAAAATAGGGATCTATTTTTAAAGATTGTAGCGTGATTTCTATAGACAGATGGACAGACGGACGGACATGGCTAGATCGTCTTAGATTTTTACGACGATCAAGAATATATGCACCATCCGTCGGTGGGGGGGTATAATAAAGGCTTAAAAAGAAAAAATATTTTTTTCTAATGCAAAAACAAAACTTCCATCATAAATCCCAACGTAAACGAACCAAAGGCTGATCTTTTAAGAGCTATAGGAAAGATTTTCAAAAAAAAGCGCACACAAACAACTCAAAAATATGCATGAAATCTTTATTTGAATCGATAGTACGGTCCATATAAATAAATGTTTGGAGATTATTTTTTGTTGATCTTGACTGCGTCTCATATAATCCATCCTCTAAGTCAAATTTTGGCATACTCTTTCCAATATTTCGGCCGGTATCTCACGAATAAATGCTTCAATGTTATCTTCCAATGCGTCATTTGAAGCGAGCTTTAACATAGCCACACAAAAAATAAAGGCATTGGCCGCCTTTAGATCTAGGCGGCCAATTGACCGGTCCTGAACCTGAAATAAAATGTTCACCGAACACGCCTCTCAATAAGTCCATTGTTACGCGTGCTGTGTGGCATATGGCACCGTCTTGTTGAAACCACATGTCATGCAAGTCAAGCTCTTGCATTTTCGGCAAAAAAAGTTTTGGATATCATCTCACGATAGCGCTCACCATTCACACTTACGTTACGATTCGCATCATCTTTGAAGAAGTACTGTCCAATGATGCTACCAGCCCATAAACCCCATCAAACTGTGACTTTTTCTGGATGTATTGGTAGCCCTTGCAATGCTTCTGGCTGATCTTTACTCCAAAATCTGCAATTCTGTTTAGTTATGTACCCTTTGAGTCAAAAATTAGGTTCTTCGATGAATGGAAGAAGCGCGCGATGAACCTTCTTAACAGAGCACGCATTTTGATAATAAAATTCAATAATTTGCAAGCGTTGTTCGTTTGTAAGACGATTCATGGTTAAATTATAGACCAAGCTGAAGATGTTTGAGTGAGCTGTTTAAGCCAGTGTTGCCAAAGAGATAAAAGCTAAAAAATCAACCTTAAAATCGGAAGATCGGTATATATTAGAGCTATATCAGGTTGTGAACCGATTTCGGCCATACTTGGCGCAGTTATTGATGGTCAAACCAAAACACTTCTTTTAAAATTTCAGCCAAATTGGATAATAATTGCGCCCCATAGAGGCTGACGAATTCAGAATCCGAGACCGGATTATATGGGAGCTATATGAGGTTATAAACCGATTTAGACCATACTTGGCGCAGTTGTTCGAAGTTAGAACAAAGCATTTCGTGCAAAATTTCAGACAAATCGGGAAATAATTGCGCCCTCTAGCGGTTAAAGAAGTTAAGATCAGAAATCGGTTTATATAGGAGCTATGTCAAATTATTAACCGATTTAGACCATACTGGTCGCAGTGGTTTGAAGTTAAGACAAAACACTTCATGCAAAGTGTCAGCCAAATCGGATAATAAATGCGTCCTCTAGCGGTTCAAGAAGTCAAGATCCGAAATCGGTTTATATGGGAGCTATTTCGGGCTATGAACGGATTTGAGCAATACTTAACACAATTGTTGTCAAATCACAACAAATCATGCTAAATTTCAGCCAAATAGGAAAACAATTGCGCCCTCTAGAGGCTTAAAAAATCAAGATACGAGATCGGTTTATACGGGAGGTATATTAGGTTATGGACCGATTTGGACCATACTTACAGAATTATTGGAAGTCTAAAATAAACACCAGGTGCAAAATTTCAGACATGTCGAACAAGAATTGCGCCCTCTATAGGCTCAAAAATCTGGATCCGATATCGGTTTATATAGGAGCTATATCAAGTTGTAAACCGATTTAGACCATATTGGGCACAGTTCTTGGAAATCAAAATAGAATACCTGGTGCAAAATTTTACCCGACTCGGATAATAATTGCGCCCTCTAGCGTCTCAAGAACATTGGTGTATATAAAAACCAATAAGGAAAGGCAAAAATCAGGCGTGGCCGACTATATAATATCCTATACCACGGAGTCTACGTACTACTTTAAGAACATGGAACCTATGTTGAAATCCAGTCAAACTTTAATTTTGCATACCTATTGAAATATTGAATAGAACGATGTAAGATTTTCTTATGAAAGGACCAAAATTGTGGCTACTACAGCCTCGAAAGGCCATATCTGATGAAAGATATATATATGGGAGCTATATCTAAATCTGCACCGATTTTTGTGGAATTTTGATCACGAATTGAAACGTCGAAATAAAACGTATCATGGCACACTTTGAAATTATCGGACTAAAACTGTGGCTTCTACAGCCTTAAAAGGCCATATCGGCTGAAGGATATATATAAGAGCTATATCTAAATCTGCACCGATTTTTGTGAAATTTTGCACACGTATTGGGAAGTCAAATAAAACGTCTGTTGTTACATTTTGTAAAGATCGGACACAAAATTGTGGCTAATGAGCCTTAAATAGCCATATCGGATGGAAGATATACATGGGAGCTATATCTAAATCTGAACCGATTTTTATTAAATTTTGCACACGTTTTGGGACGTCTAATAAAGCATCTCCCGCTAAATTTTGTAAAGATTGGACCAAATGTTGTCGATTATCGAAATTATATATGGAAGCTATATTTTAATCTGATCCGATTATTTTCACAATCAATAGTGTTCATCATTGGCAATCAGGCAACAAATGCGACCTGTAACTTGATCACAAGAATACATGGACAGACAGACAGACGGACATAGCTAAATCGAAACAAGAATTGATTCTAAGCCGATCGGAATACTTATCCATGGGTCTACCTTGACTCCTTCTTTGTGTTGGGGACTAATTTTAATGCTTTTACCACTTTTTTTTTTCATTTTATTATTTCACCCTTATACTTGACTAATTAATTTTACTTTTTCTTTTTCTCACTTTTCCAGGTTTCCATATGACACCCAAACTCCATCTGATATTTCCCGAATCCTGCCTATTGATTGTGGTGGGTGTGGTCATTGGTGTTGTACTGTATTTTTGTACAGATGTCGCTGTATCACCGCTAACACCCAATACCTTCTTCTTCTACATGTTGCCACCGATTATCTTGGATGCGGGCTATTTTATGCCCAATCGTTTGTTCTTTGACAACTTGGGTACAATTCTACTAATGGCAGTGGTGGGAACAATTTTCAATATTGCAACAATTGGTAAGTTAATGCTGCAAGAGATATGAAGAAGAAAGAAGAACAAAAATAAATTACAGCTCATTGCTGAATCAAGGGAAACTAGTAGCAAGAAGATAATTTAGAAAAATTTATATTCAAATGGAAGGCCTTTTATATTAAAGCTTACTTAAGCTGATGGTAGACTATTTTGACATTTTGTGGCCTTTGCTAATAATGATGTTGGTGAAATTCACACAGATATTTTGTTGAAGTCTCTATGTAATTTGACTTTATTTGCCATTTATTCAGCTCAAGAATGTTTGTAATTTCAGTTTATATTCTTGCTTAGCTGTTCTCTTCTCCTCCAAAACTGGCATCATTTGGTTGGTTTTCACTTCAAAGTCATTCCCCGGCAAAAATCCTTTGCCTCACCCAAACTTGTCAATGACATAGGAACTGTGCAGCATCTACAGAAAACTTTTCAATTAATTTGACATTTGATCCAAATGAAATTGTTGTCATTTTTCTAAATGGCTGTCATTTTTGCTGGGTCCATCGTTTCATTTTCAATTTCTAGCAATAATGGCAAAACAACAGTAACTTGTTTTTATTCGGTTGCCCAAAAAGTAATTGCGGATTTTTCATATAGTTGGCGTTGACAAATTTTTTCACAGCTTGTGACTCTGTAATTGCATTCTTTCTTCTGTCAGTTATCAGCTGTTACTTTTAGCTTGCTTTAGAAAAAAAGTGTAAAAAAAGTATATTTGATTAAAGTTCATTCTAAGTTTTATTAAAAATGCATTTACTTTCTTTTAAAAAATCCGCAATTACTTTTTGGGCAACCCAATATATGCTCTACCATAGGATGGGGGTATACTAATTTCGTCATTCTGTTTGTAACACATCGAAATATTGATTTGAGAACCTATGAAGTGTATATTTTCTTGTTCGTCTTGACATTTTAAGTTGATCTAGCCTTGTCCGTCCGTCTGTCGAAAGTATGCTAACTTTTGAAGCAGTAAAGCAAAAGGCTCTGGAAATTTTTCACCAATACTTTTTATTAGTGTAGGTCAATTGGGATTGTAATTGAGCAAAATCGGTCCATGTTTTAACATAGTTGTGATTTAAACCGATCTTGGCTGTTGACTTCTTGAGCCACTAGAGGGCGCAATTCTTATCAGATTTGGCTGAAATTTTGAATGAAGTTATGTTATGACTCCCAAGTCGGCCTATAACCTGATATAGCTCCCATATAAACCGATCTCCCGATTAGACTTCTTAAACGTCTACTTCTTCTTCAGATTTGGCTGAAATTTTGAATGTAGTGTTCTGTTATGACTCCCAATAACTGTACCTGTACGGTTCAAATCGGTCTATAACCTGATTAGCTCCCACATAAACCGATCTCCCGATTAGACTTCTTAAACTTTTACAGGGCGCATTTCTTATCAGATTTGGCCGAAATTTTGCACGTAATGTTTTAGTAACACTTCCAATTTGATCCAAGTATAATTCAAATCGCTTCATAAGCTGATATAGCTGCTTTATAAACCGAACTCCCGATTAAATTTTTCAGCTTCTACAGGGCGCAATTCTCATCCAATTTGGCTGACATTTTTGCACATATAATTGAGAAATCAAACAACTGTGCTAAGTATGATTCAAATGAAATCCCTGGAAAACGCATTTCTGAACACAAAAACCGACCTTGACTGTCGCAGATCTCTCAACGAGATGGCTGATCAATTCAAAATTCACCTGTTCTGGGTGCCGGGCTACAGATATTTGTAAAGCGGATGAGCTTGCGAGACTAGTCTACACATTCCAGGATTACTGGAATCTGTGAGGATGCCTCTAGCGACATATAAGCAAAATTTTCAGGACCAGGCCGAAGGGCAACGAAGAATGATAGACGATCACAAAGAGGATGCTGTGAGCATTCTAAAACTATGTGGCCTCATCTAGACTTGAAGAGGTCTACTGATTTGCTGTCATTGGCTAGAACAGACGTCTCAGTCATTGAGTCCGTCATGACAGGTCACTGTCTAATCGGAAAACATGCTGACATGCTGATTCCAGGCATAATGGAATCTGTGGGTATGCCTCTAGCGACATGTAAGCTAAATTTTCAGGACCAGGCCGAAGGGCAACGAAGAATGATAGATAATCACAAAGAGGGGGCTGTGAGCATTCCAAAACTATGTGGCCTCATCTAGACTTGAAGAGGTCTATCGCTTTGCTGTCACTGGCTAGAACAGACGTCTCAGTCATTGTGTTCGTCATGACAGGTCACTGTCTAATCCGAAAACATGCTGACAGACTGAAGGTTGCCAGCAACGACTTTTGCAGAAGCTGTGAGGACATCGAAGAAGAAGAGACTATAGAACACCTTCTGTGTGTGTGTCCCGCACTAGCAGTCAGAAGGAGTTCCGCTTTAGGTTCTCATTTCTTTGAGAACCTATCTGATTTAGCGGATGTGAACATTCGGCTTTTTAAAGCGATCTGGATGGTTCAACTGTAGAAACTAGAAGGCATCTTCCTTCTTCTGTTCCTTAGGTATCACAATGGACGAAAACGTCTAAGTGAGTCTGTTGGCAGACTGTCACTTAAACCTAACCTAACCTAACCTAACCATGGTTCAAATCGGTTCATAAGCTGATATAGTTGGCCTATAAATCAATCTCCCGATAAGACTTCTTTAGCTTCTACAGGGCGCAATTCTTATCCAATTTGGCTAAAATTTTGCACATATAGTTGAGGAATGACTTGCAACAACAGTGCGGTTGTCTAAATCAGTCCATAACCTGATGCCATATAAAACGGTCTCCCGACTAGACTCCTTGAGCTTCAGAGGACGCAATTCTTATCCAATTTGGTTGAAATTTTGCGTAGGTCATTTTGGTATGACTTCCAACAACTGTGCCTAACTGTGTGGTCTAAATCGGTTGAAAACCTGACAATTTTGCCATATAAACCGATCTTCCAATTTGACACGCCGAGCCACCAGAGGCCGTAATTTTCACTCGATTTGCTTGAAATTTTTGAGGTGGTATTTTTCTATGACTTCTAACAGCCATGATAAGTACAGTCCATATCGGCTGCTCATATATATATTGAAAAAGTCTTTCAAAGAATTTGACTAATGCAATCCATGGTGAAGGGTATATGAGATTCCGGCAGGCCGAACATAGCACGCTTTTACTTGTTATACTCTACACCAGTACTGTGGTACAGAGTATTATAACTTGAATTAGTTTGTAACACCCAAACGGGAGAGAGATGGACCCATTGATAAGTATACCAATCCCAAAAAGGAAGAGAGATAGACCCATTGATAAGTAAACCAATCGAATCAGAATCACTTTCTGATTCGATTTGGCTATATCCGTCTGTCTGTCCGTAAGTCTTTCTGTCTGTCCGTCCGTCTGTCAGTCTGTCTGTCCGTCCGTCTGTCTGTCAGTCTGTCTGTCCGTCTGCCCGTCCGTCTGTCTGTCTGTCTGTCCGTCTGTCTATCTGTCCGCCTGTCTGTCTGTCTATCTGTCCGCCTGTCTGTCTGTCCGTCTGTCTGTCCGTCTGTCTGTCTGTCCGTCTGTCTATCTGTCCGCCTGTCTGTCCATCTGTCTGTCCGTCTGTCTGTCCGTCCGTCTGTCTGTCTGTCCGTCTGTCTGTTTATCTGTCTGTCCGTCTGTCTGTCACTCTGTCCGTCTGTCTGTCTGTCCGTCTGTCTGTCCGTCTGTCTGTCTGTCTGTCTGTCCGTCTGTCTGTCTGTCTGTCCGTCTGTCCGTCCGTCGGTCTGTCCGCCTGTCTGTCCGTCTGTCCATGTTAATTTGTGTACATACTACAGGTCGCAATTTTCATCCGATCGTCTTCAAATTTGGTATGGACATGTTTTTTGGCCTAGAGACGAAGCCTATTGAAATTGAAAAAAATCGGTTCAGATTTGGATATAGCTCCCATATATATGTTCGTCCGATTTGCAGTAATACTGCAATAAAATGGTCATTTGCAAACCGATTTTCTCGAAATTAGGGAGGAAGGATTTTCTTATGATTTCTGACATTGCAGATGAATTTCATAGAAATCGGTTCAGATTTGGATATATTTCCCATATATATGTTCGTCCGATTTGCAGTAATACTGCAATAAAATGATCATTTTTTAACCGATTTTCTCGAAATTTGGCAGGAAAGATTTTTTTGTGACTCCTGACATTACAGGTCAATTTCATGGAAATCGGTTCATATTTGGATACAGCTCCCATATATATGTCCATCCGATTTGCAATAATACTGCAATAAAATTACTATTTGTTAACCGATTTTCTCGAAATTTGACAGGAAGGATTTTCTTTTGACTCCCGACATTTCAGGTAAATTTTATAGAAATCGGTTCAGATTTGGATATAGCTCCTATATATATGTTCGTCCGATTTGCAGTAATACTGCACTAAAATGGTCATTTGTTAAGCGATTTTCTCGAAATTTGGCAGGAAGAATTTTCCTATGACTCCTGACATTACAGGTGAATTTTATAGATATCTGTTCAGATTTGGATATAGCTCCTATATATATGTTCATCCGATTTGCAGTAATAGTGCAATAAAATGGTCATTTGTTATGCGGTTTTCTCGAAATTGGACAGGAAGGATTTTCTTATGACTCCCGACATTTAGGTGAATTTTTTGGAAATCGGTTCAGATTTAGATATAGCTCCCATTTATATGTTCGTCCGATTGCAATAAAATGGTCATTTGTTAACCGATTTTCTCGAAATTAGGCAGAAAGGATTTTTTTTTACTCCCGACATTACAGGTGAATTTCATAGAAATCGGTTCAGATTTAGATATAGCTCTCATATACATATATATATGTCGCCCGATTTGCCCTCCTAGAGCCACTGCCAGCGCATTTATTAACAAATCTTCCAAAAATTTTGTACAACGCTTTCCTCGACGACTTCCACAATGTCTATAAAGTTTGCTCGAAATCGGTTCAGATTTAGACATGGCTCCCATATATATGTTCATCCGATTTGCAGTAATATGGCAATCAAAGGGTCATTTGTGAATCGATTCTCTCGAAATAAGGCAGGAAGGATTTTCTCTTGCTTCTCGACATTATGGATGAATTTCACAGAAATCGGTTCAGATTTAGATGTAGCTGCCATATATGTATATCAACCGATTTTCACTTCTAAAGTCACTGCAAGAGCATCTTTTGACCAATCTTGCCAAAATTTTGCACAACGCTTTTCTCGACGAGTACCACAATATCAGAGAAGTTTGCTCAAAATCGGTTCAGCTTTAGATATAGCTCCCATATATATATATTCGTCATATTTTGGGTAATTTGCAATAATGTTGCCATTTGTCAACCGTAGTTATTACAGTTCGAACATATTTGCTCGAAATGTCATACGGATTCTTTAATAACCCATCTGAAAACATCCGGCGAGTACCATCAAAATTGGTTCAGAATTAGACATAGCTTCCACTTTGTACCTATAGGGTAAGTGTAGGGTATTTTAAAGTCGGCACCGCCCGACTTTTGCCTTTCCTTACTGTTTTGTTTTTTGTCATTGTCATCGAATTTATAGTACTTGCCAGTCTAGTATGGTACTCCTCTCAATTATTAAATTGTTTCTATTAAATTTCTATGTGAATCAAATTCAATTTAAATCAACTGCATGAGTTTCGTTTTGTTGTTGTTGCTGTCGTTGTTGAGGCAACGTTTTTGTGTTGTTTTATGCGACCACCAACCAGCCTATTTTCAATCACATTGAGTTCTATAATTAGGTCGAGTGATTTTAAGTAAAAAGTAATAATAATAAACAGTTTGAACACATTTATGGCGTTGAAGTAACGGCTGCACTTTACATGTCGTGTGGATGGATTGGTGAACGATTAACAGCTCGTACTAGTGACTGAGTGCAAATAACAGTTATTAGGGTTTACATCTAAACGAAATGGAACATTTTCAAATATTGGGTGGAGTAAATGGTAATGCCGGGGTTTTTCTACCCTCCACTGTTTACAAACATAGTCATTTAGTTAGTATCAGCTTAAAATATTGATCTTAGTTTAATTTGTTGATTAATAGTTGGAAATGATTTTGAGCCATAGATGGGCCATAACTTCTTTAGTTTTTTTCAGATCTTAAGGTTAGAACATAATATTTTGAGTGAGGTTGTGCTTCTACGTTATACGCGACATTATGTCCAATATTCATAGGGAATGCTAAGGAGGATGTCATTGCGACCTTTCAAGACCTGGGAAGCATAGTCACATATGCTACCATATAGTGGTACCATGTAATTTAGAGCGATTACACTTTTCGTTAGGACTTCAGAGGAAATTTAAGGTTTCAGATTAATGTATGTGATGGAGGCCACCGTAGCGCAGTGGATAGCATGTCCGCCTATGACGCTGAACGCCTGGGTTCGAATGCTGGCGAGATTATCAGAACAAATTTTCAGCGGTGGTTTTCCCCTCCTAATGCTGGCATGTAAAACTTCTCGCCAAAGAGGTGTCGCACAGCGGCACGACGTTCGGACTCGGCTATAAAAAGTCCCCTAGCTTTGATCCATCCGTGTAACATGATCTTACAGATGGCAATACTAGGGTTCCGTCAGCCCAAGACTGTGCCGCTGCCAGAAGTGCCTCGTGCTCGATCTCAAATGTCGTCTAAGGTATACGTTCGGAAACCTCTTCCGTTCCTTCCAGATTTCCTATTTTCGCCTCGATTATTCAATCCATTCTAACATCGCCTTAAGTCGCATAGCCGCAGTGGCTGCCTCAAATTTAATCTGTATGTCAATGGGTCGGATGTCTAGAATAGTCTCCAGTGCCCTATTGAGAGTGGTCCTCATCGCTCCGCCTATGCACAAGACAACATGTTCTCTAAACCTGTTGTATGGCAGTGAAGGCCGGAGAACTGCCGTCGATAAACTTGCTTAATCCTAAGCCTTTCGGGTCGACGCAGTTCAATTTAAGGGCGTGGGCGACAAACGCGCATGTAACACTGTGGAATAGCGCAACTGTCGGTAGGACGGCGAAAATCTATCTTTTACTGAAAGGAAGTTAGAGGAAGGTCAGTATAGTTTTTGGTGTCATAACTGGACACATAGAACTTCAAGCTCACTTTTGCAAAATCGTTGCGGCAAGTGATAGCATGTGGAGAAGATAATGAAACGTTGGAGCATTTCCTATGTCATTGCCGGGCTTTCTCGGCTAACAGACACCGGTACTTAGGTGGGGACACGATGCCAGACATGAACCCACTTAGAGGAGTGATAAAGAAAACAATTAAGGATTTTGTAAGTAGCACGGAATTCCGTACCTAACATTTTCTTTATCGAGGTTACTTTTTAGTTTTTAGAGCGCTCAACAAGCCGATTTCTAGCTTTGGTGTATGTCCATAGTGGCATGGGGGGATTGATATCTACACCATCTTTTCAACCTAACCTAACCTAACCTTTATTTGACACACTTTTTCTTGCTTTTTGTAACTTCTTGCGAAAGTAGGTTAAAGAAACTGTTCAAGGCTGTTTGAAGAAGTTAGGTCTGTTTAATAGCATTTATCATTATAATCCATCAATCTGGTTATTTGCTTGCCTCATTACTTCTGCTACAACTACAAATCATGTTAACCAAATAAACAAATGCCAACACATCTATGTTGTAACAACCAGACGCCCTAACTATTCAAATAGACTTTCTGTTTTCAATTGAAAATGCCTTGCAGTAAAAATATTTATGAATTAGTGATTGTCTGCGCTGTTGCCTCTAGCAATGATTCAGCACCTAAAGGCGATATAATCAAATGTGAACATGTTCTAAATCGATTTCTAGAGATTTGTTTTACCAATAGAGCATTTGATCGATCGATAGAATGCATCCGTTCTCATGTCAACGGCAGCAAGTTTTACTCTAGACGACACGACTTGGAGGAGCCAATGAAATTCAAACTTGACATTGAATGCCATGAGACATCAAACGACATTAACACAGTGCGTATGATTGATATTCGGAACATAAGTAAATACGCAGCTCTAGACAGACTTGTAGTTGTCTACATAGACCAAATCATAATTGGTTAGAAGCGTACACTGTCAGCTCCAGTCACCAGACGCCATTACTGGACAATAATTATTATTGTCAACATTTGTTTTTTTTTTTTTTTGGATGACCTTCTGCTAGGAAAACAGATTTCGTCATTTATTGTCGTCCACTAGGGGGTTGGAGGGAAATTCATGAGTTTCCACATATATTATTGTACCTCTGGTTATACGTTGATGATAATTGTGATGATGATGATGATGATGACTGTCGGCAAGGCTATGATTGACAGTGTAAATATTGAATTATTATTTATGGTGTTTTTTGGAAATCAGGCCAAAAGCTTTGAGTCATAGAAACAGTAATACTGCAAGTGAGAGGGACTTTTTTCTATATGTCTACATGAAGTAATGGTAATAACCAGAAGGCCATATAAAAATACCTTCAAAATGTATGGAAGGAAGGAGTGCCATTAGCATTTTCTTTAAATTATTCCTTTTTTCCTTTTTTTCGTATTTTAATTAAAATTTTCTTTAGAGACAAAATTTTCCTAAAATTTTCATTACACACACCACTACTGTGGTACAGGGTATTATAGCTCAGTGCATTTGTTTTTAATACCGATCGACTCAGAATCACTTTCTGATTCGATTTAGCTATGTCCGCTTGTCTGTCCATGTTAATCTGTGGACAAGCAAGTAAAAAGGCGTTAAGTTCGGCCGGACCGAACTTTGGATACCCACCACCTCGGGTATATATGTAAACCATCTTTCGTCAAAATCCGGTGAAAAATGCATACCTTATGCCTCATAGCAGCTATAAAGAAGAATGTCGAAGGGCCTATCTTAATTCACTGTACCAAATTTCGGCGACATCGGACAATAAATGCGCCTTTTATGCGCCCAAAACCTTTAATCGAGTTATCGGTCTATATAGCAGCTATATCCCAATTCTGGACCGATATGGGCCAAATTGAAGAAGTATGTCTAAAGGCCTAACACAACTCACGGTCCCAATTTGTAGCGAAATCGGACAATAAATGCGCCTTTTATGGGCCTAAGACCCTAAATCAGCGGATCGGTCTATATGGCAGCTATAGCCAAATCTAGACCGATCTGTGCCATATTGCAGAAGTATGTCGAGGGGTCTAACACAACTCACTGTCTCAAACTTTGGCGACATCGGACAATAAATGCGCCTTTTATGAGCCCTAAACCTTAAATCCAGAGATCGGTCTATATGGCAGCTATATCCAAATCTAGACCGATCTGGGCCAAAATGAAGAAATATGTGGAAGGGCTTAACACAACTCACGGTCCCAATTTTTGGCGAAATCGGACAATAAATGCGCCTTTTATGGGCCCAAAGCCTTAAATCGAGAGATCGGTCTATATGGCAGCTATATCCAAATCTGAACCGATCTGGGCCAAATTGAAGAAGGATGTGGAAGGGTCTAACACAACTCACTGTCCCAAATTTCGTCGATTTCGGACAATAAATCCGCCTTTTATAGGCCCAAAGCCTTAAATCGAGAGATCGGTCTTTATGGCAGCTATAACCAAATTTGGACCGATCTGGGCCAAGATGATGGAGGATGTCAAAGGGCCTAACACAACTCACTGTCCCAAATTTCGCCGACATCGGAAAATAAATGCGCCTTTTATAGGCCCAAAGCCTTAAATCGAGAGATCGGTCTATATGGCAGCTATATCCAAATCTGA
Organism: Stomoxys calcitrans; assembly: GCF_963082655.1. Classification (NCBI taxonomy): domain Eukaryota; kingdom Metazoa; phylum Arthropoda; class Insecta; order Diptera; family Muscidae; genus Stomoxys; species Stomoxys calcitrans. Next base: position 59,642,887 of record NC_081554.1, on the reverse strand, counting down.
ACCGATCTGGGCCAAATTGAAAAAAGATGTGGAAGGGCCTAACACAACTCTCTGTCCCAAATTTCAGCAAAATCGGATAATAAATGTGTCTTTTATGGGCCTAAGACCCTAAATCTGCGGATGGGTCTATATGAGGGCTATATCAAGATATAGTCCGATATAGTCCATCTTCGAACTTAACCTGCTTATGGACAAAAAAAGAATCTGTGCAAAGTTTCAGCTCAATATGTCTGTTTTGAAGGACTGTAGCATGATTTCAACAGACTGACGGACGGACAGACGGACGAACATGGCTAGATCCCCTTAGGTTTTTTTTTAGATCAATAATATATAGGGTCGGAAATGGATATGGAATGACAAAATGAAAATACCCCCATCTATAGGTGGTGGGTATAAAAAACAGGTCACAATTTTCATCCAATCATCTTCAAATTTGTCACTGTCATTTTTTTTTCGAAGAGACGAAATCTACTGAAATTTGAAAAAATCGGTTCAGATTTGGATATAGCTCTAATATATATGTTCGTCCGATTTGCGGTAATACAGCAATTAAATGATCATTTGTTAACCGATTCTCTTGAAATTTGGTAGGAAGGATTCTCTCTTGACTCTCAATATTAGTGGTGAATTTCATAAAAATCGGTTCAGATTTGGATATAGCTCCCATATATATGGTCCTCCGATTTGCAGTAATACATCAATAAAATGGCCATTTGTTAACCGACTGTCTCGAAATTAGGCAGGAAGGATTTTCTTATGACTCTCGATATTAGTGGTGAATTTCATAAAAATCGGTTCAGATTTGGATATAGCTTCCATATATATGGTCGTCCGATTTGCAGTAATACAGCAATAAAATGGTCATTTCTTGACCGATTCTCTCGATATTGGGCAAGAAGGATTTTCTTATAACTCTAGATATAAGTGGTGAATTTCATAGAAATCGGTTCAGATTTGGATATAGATCCCTTATATATGTTCGTCCGATTTGCAGTAATACAGCAATAAAATGATCATTTCTTGACCGATTCTCTCGATATTTGGCAAGAAGGATTTTCTAATAGCTCTCGATATTAGTGGTGAATTTCAGAGAAATCGGTTCAGATTTGGATATAGCTCCCATATATATGTTCGCCCGATTTGCTGTAATACAGCAATAAAATGGTAATTTGTTAACCGATTCCCTCGAAATTTGGCAGAAAGGATTTTCTTATGACTCTCGATATTACTGGTGGATTTCATAAAAATCGGATCAGATCTAAATATAGCTCCCATATAAATGTTCGTCCGATTTGCAGTAATACAGCAATAAAATGGTCATTTGTTAACCGATTCTCTCGAAATTTGGTAGAAAGGATTTTCTTATGAGTCTCGATGTAATCGTGCATTTGATAAAAGTCGGTTCAGATTTGGATATAGCTCCTATATATATACCGCCCGATTTTCATTCCTAGACCCATTGCAAGCGCATTTATGGTCCAATCTTCCCAAAATCTTGTACAACGCTTTCCTCGACGACTTCCACAATATCCATAAAGTTTGGTTGAAATCGGTTTAGATTTAGATATATTGGGTTGCCCAAAAAGTAATTGCGGATTTTTCATATAGTCGGCGTTGACAAATTTTTTCACAGCTTGTGACTCTGTAATTGCATTCTTTCTTCTGTCAGTTATCAGCTGTTACTTTTAGCTTGCTATAGAAAAAAAGTGTAAAAAAGTATATTTGATTAAAGTTCATTCTAAGTTTTATTAAAAAATGCATTTACATTCTTTTAAAAAATCCGCAATTACTTTTTGGGCAATCCAATAGCTCCCATGTATACATATGTTCGTCAGATTTTGGGCAATTTGTTGTCATTTGTCAACCGTAGTTATAACATTTCGAACATATTTGCTTTGCTTGAAATTTGATGCAGAAATTTTAATTACCTATCTGAATACAACGTCGAGTTCCATCAAAATTGGTTCAAAATTAGATATAGCCCCCCTTTTATATTTATTAATGGGGTAGGTGTGGGTTATTATAAAGTCGGCACCGCCCGACTTTTGCTTTTCCTTACTGGTTTGTAATATTTTTTTTTTCTAATAAAATCTTTTACGCAAATTTAGATTTTGTATTCTGCTATCACTTCATATTGATATTCTCATAAATCAGTTTATAGAAAAAATAATAACAAAAATAAATTTCAAAGCCACCTTAGAAAAAAAATGAGTTGAATGAAATGAAAATATACTGGCTGTGAGATTATCGCTTAGCTGTCATTAACTGAACAAATTTTATGTCATATCGCTTGGCTGGCAAAACGACGTTGTCGTCGTCGTTGAACGCGGTATCCAACGTGTTGCCGCCTTGACTTATTTTCATAGCAAAACTAAATTAAAAAAAATAATAATTATAAAAGTGTGAATGAAGATGAAATTTTTCATGTGCCATCTTCACTTCACCCATGCGAGCAAATGATACAGCAAATATTTTTGATCATAATGGGGAGTGATGGACCCCAGGTCATGATGGGTGTTAATTAGTCTCATACTGCTGATGAATGGAATCAAACTCACAAGTTAGACAAGAGCAGTGAAACTATGTTGAGGTCTTGTGGAACACTGACAATGACAAGAGCCTGAATGCTGAGACACACTAAGTGGTCTCATTAAAATGACAATTTCTACAAAATTTATTAAAATATCTAAAATATTGTGTGGCATATTTGCCTAGCCATTTAACACTTAAAAATTTTTGTGTCGCAGTTTGTCTCAATATGCCACACCCTGTTTCAAACAGATGAATCCTTTTTGTCGTTGTGATAATTGTCACATTTTCTTCATTTCTCCATTCCAGTATGACTGATGACTGTAAATGTGTGTGATTGTTATTCTTATACAACACCACGCAGGTTTTGTGCTATTTTTAGTACAAAACTGATACGGTGGCTGCACCAAACAAACATACCAAACCTAGACGGAAATTCAATTTCGAATGATTTGAAATATGACACATATTAACAATGCCTTTTTGTTTGGTTCCAAAATTCGCACATAAAGATGTGCTAATCACAACAAATTAAAATGGTTTTTTTTTCGTTTATAAATGATTGCAGCAGCCAAGTAAAGGTTAAAAGGAAAATGTAAGGCCTTTTGTTGTAGCATGCAGGTGTTACTATACCGGAAAGGGCGCCCCGGTAGCCGAGTTGGTAGTGTGCCTGGATTACCAGTGCAGGGGTCGTGGTTTCGATTCCCGCCAGAAGCTTTGGTCTGTGGCTATAGTGGCATCACAATGGACCTCAAATTGTCTAAGAGAGTCTGTAAAGGACAGCCACTCTTACCTAACCTACTATACCGGAAGAAGGAATGACAGAATCGACATAACTGTGACTGATCCGAAGAGGTGCGCCAGGTTATTCAACAGCCAGTTTATTGAGCATCTCGAGATTGACAAGGCTAGGAGGTAAGCCATTTGTCGTATCCTTGAGCTACAAGCCGATGGACAACCATTCCAATTTACCTTGGACGAAATAACGAATTGCATTCGTACCATTGATCCAAGGCGTTGGGCTCCGACAATATCTCTTCACTGATGCTGAAGAATCGACTCGAGTACCTTACAATTGTCCAGCAGTGGAGTACTTTACAACTGTCCGACCCATAGACATACAGATTATGAGCGAAGCAGACACTACGGCTATGAGACTTAAGGCGAGGGGAGAATGGTTTGAGGATAGGAGCAGCTCATGCCATCGTGGTATAATCGAGGCAACGATAGGAAACCTGGAAGCAATGGAAGAGGTTTGCGATAGGATACCTGAGACGACACTTGAGGTCCAGTGCGAGGCACTGCTGCCAGTGGCACAGTCTTGGATTGACTGCTCCCTAGTATTGTCATCTGGAAGATCATGTTATACGGATGGATCAAAGCTAGAGATCAGAGTGGGCCTGGGGTGTACATTGAGAACCCAGTAACTGAGATCTGTTTTAGACTGCCTGACCATAATAGGGTCTTGCAGGCGGAGATCCGGGCGATCACGGAATGCGTGAGGTAGTGTGGTGTTAACGCGAGGACGTCAAATATTAACATCTTTACAGACAGTAAACAGGACCTAAGGGCAATAAAAACCAGGACGCTAAGATCACCGCTAACGCCACCGTAGCGCATAGGTTAGCATGCCCAATTAGCACGCCCGCCTATGACGCCGAAAGCCTGGGTTCGAATCCTGGCAAGACTGTCAGAAAAAATTGTCAACGGTGGTTTTCCCCTCCTAATGCTAGCAACATTTGTGAGGTACGATGCCATGTAAAACTTCTCTCCAAAGAGGTGTCGCACTGCGGCACGCCGTTCGGACTCGGCTATAAAAAGGAGGCCCCTTATCATTGAGCTTAAAACTTGAATCGGATTGCACTCATTGATATGTGAGAAGTTTGCCCCTGTTCCTTCGTGGAATGTTCATGGGCAACATTTGCAACTATGCTCAGTTCACGAACAGTCTTGGCATGTACGAAAGAGATTAACTCTATCCCTGAGGATGAGCCGATCCACATCGTTTGGGACCATAGCGGACTAAGGAGGAATGAGAAAGAAGACAATTTGGCAGTGAAGGCCAGAGAACTGCCCTCAATAGACTAGGTTCACCCGAAGCCTTTGGGGTCGACGCAGTCCGAGTTAAGGGCAACGAATGTGCATGTATCCCTTTGGAACATCGCAACGGTCGGTAGGACGGCGAAAATCCTATGGGGACATCCAGATCGTGAGAATACGAGGCTATTACTGAAGGAAATAAGAATGGGGTCAGTATAGCCAGCCTTCGGTATAACAACGCTACACATGGGACTGCGAGCTCATTTATGCAACATAGGTGCAGTAAGTCGGAGGTCACCGTAGCGCAGAGGTTAGCATGTCCGCCTATGACGCCGAAAGCCTGGGTTCGAATCCTGGCGAGACTGTCAGAAAAAATTGTCAGCGGTGGTTTTCCCCTCCTAATGCTAGCAACATTTGTGAGGTACGACGCCATGTAAAACTTCTCTCCAAAGAGGTGTCGCACTGCGGCACGCCGTTCGGACTCGGCTATAAAAAGGAGGCCCCTTATCATTGAGCATAACGACTTGAATCAGACTGCACTCATTGATATGTGGGAAGTTTGCCCCTGTTCCTTAGTGGAATATTCATGGGCAAGACTTGCAAATTTTCAGTATCAATTCACAGACCACATAAAACCAAGGATGAAAAAGTCAGTTGGAAGTCAAGAGAGAAATCATTGTACAAAATGTTAGCTTAATCGGATGAAAATTGCGCCCTCTATAGGCGCAAAGGGTACATTCAGTGTCAGATCCTGTTTTTTGTTTAGTTTTGCAAAAAAAAATAACTTTTGCTATAGCATCCATCGGAGCTATATCAATCGATATTCAGTCAAAAGATTATATATCGATAGTGCCGACGATATTTTGCCAGCTCTACCTGGATCTAGCTCAGTCATATGCCATATTCAAGATCTTTTCGACTCTTCTGAATAGCTGTTTCGGATCCTTACCCCAAAGTAGTATTATAATATCGTCTGTAGGGCAGACGGGTTCAAATCCCTTCTAAGTCAGCATCCGTAATTGGTTATTTATGGTTTAGTGGCGATTAAATGCCCCCCTGTGGCGTGCCCTGTGCCACTTTCTCCCTAATATTTTTGTCATGGGACCCGCAATTTATCCACCTGTTCCTTAGCATATGGTTTATCCAGTCTCTAAGTAACGGGTCCACCCAGTACTGGTTTAAGGATTGGTTCAAAAGGCAGACGATTTGGCTTTGAAGGCCAGAGGACTGCCATCAATAAACTTGGTTAACCCGAAGCGTTTCCGAGTTAAGAGCGTAGGAGACGAACGGGCATGTAACACTGTGGAACAGTGATACAGTCGGTAGGAAGGGGAAAATCCTATAGGCTGATGCGGATCGTGAGAGGACGGTGCTATTACTGAAAGGAAGTAAGATGGAGGTCAGTATTGTTTTATGTATCATAACGGGACACATAGGACTAAGAGCTCACTTATGAAAAATCGGGGCGGCAAGTGAAGGCATGTGTAGGACATGTGTGAAAAGTGATGAGACGTTGGAGCATTTCCTATGTCATGCCCGGCTTTCGCGGATAAGACACCGTTACTTTGGTCGGGGACACAATACCAGACATGAACCAACTTAGGGGAGTGGTGTGGAAAACAATTAAGAATTATGGAAACAGCACATTGCAGCTCTAGCCATTCCTTCTACTAGGCTCAGTAGCTGGACAAATGTCACATATATAAGAGTGGTAACCTGTTTGGTGGCCGTAGTAGTACAGAGGTTAGCATGTTCGCCTATGACGCTGAACGCTTGGGTTGGAATCTTGTTAAACTTATTATTCCCTTCTAAAACTGGGGACATTTGAGCGGTACTGTATCATGTAAAAACTTCTTCCCAAAGAGGTGACGGGTGCCCAAGTCAGCGTCATGTCCCGAATCTGGGGTTTATTCAGCGATTCTTAACACTGTATCACACACTTTCTATAAATCGCCCTAAAATTTGAGGCCTTGAGAGCCGCCATACTGTTCACAAAAATCTTGAGGCCGGCAACTTCCTTTCCAGGATTTTTAGATTTTTGGATTGGGACTATCGTGATTGGCCATTTGTCATCTGTTTAAAGATACTTACACTTCAATTGCTATGGTGAACACCACCAATGCTTATCCCGACTTTATCTTGAAGCCATCCGTAAAGGTTGAGAACCAGTTGACTTCTTGTCGAAGCGAAACATCTATTCAGTCCTTCTCCGGTCGATGCACAGACATAAAAGTTGGCCGAAAATTTAAGATTTTTCGTTACTCGTAGGAGTTTAGCAATGAAAACGAGCCAAAGAATCAAAACTTTAATATAAAGGTAGTATCTTTAAATTGAATTTCTTATTCACTAACAGACACCATCTGTATAAAGTTTGATCGCTGATTGATTCTTATTCGACTTCACAGATGACTGTCCAATTATTATTTTTTGAAAATTTCCTTTTTATAGCATCGTCTTAGCATTTTAACCTAAAAAGTTCGCGTTGAAAGTTCTGTCCCATAGATATATTAGGGTGGATCGCAGTGGTTTAGAGCGCTACATTTTTTTAATAAAAAGAAAATTTGTGGAAATAAAATTTTTAGAGAAATATTCTATGAGAATCTTATTTTGCCCTAAAAATTTGTACCACTCTCGACCCAAGTTTTTAACATATCTTCAATAGCTGCTTTGATGACTTCAATATCGTATTCTAAGTCACGAATCGTCTCTAGATTGTTAGTGTTGCACGTTTTCTCAACAGCTGCCTATCAAAAGTAACTAACAGATCGTTTATAACTATGACAGTGTGGTAAGTTGCGCCATCCTGTTGAAGCCACATATCGTCGAGGTAATGCTCTTAACAATCTCTATAGATTGTAACGGCAGCTTTTCCTCTTTTCCTTTAAAAACAAAACGGACCAATAATGGGAATGTATGGGCTTGCCTATGGCTACAAGGTGAGCAATCTTTTGGGACTAAATATACAGTCAACATGACCTAAGAAATGTAGTGATCAGAATATCCTTGCAGTTGTAGAAGTTCGTAATGCCCAAATCATGTAAATGGCGGTCAAGCTGGCGTTAGAATATTTCTTAATTTAAGAATCGCCTTAAACTTTCACTGATCTCTCGCAATCCAGCCGTTGTACCTACTGGATGACCCCATTAAGTCCTTCATCGTTATGGGCTGCCTCTTCAGAGTGCAATACACTGCTACAACAACAACAACAGATTTCTCATACCAAAAGGCTATGTACATATCTTGAAAAGTTAAAGGTCCCCCCAAAAGGCCCTTCCTTCGAAGTCCAGACCATGTCTTAACTGGAATTTGTTTGTTTCACTACATTCACTTCTATGAGTCTACAAATGAGAGAGTTAAGAGTACACAATTCGATTAACATATGCACTATAATTTGCGTTAATGACATTCTTTACCTCCGCCACCAACAAAAAGTTTCACCAAATTGATGATTGATGAGTTGTAAGCTTGTCAATAGCAAAGGGGGCCGAGAGTAGAGCAGAAAGTAGATATTGACTGGATTGTTAGTGCTACCGACAAGTGATTAAGTTATGATATCAAAACACCGGCAATGAATGAATGAATGAACGCTTTGTAGATGGTGGTGAGACTAGAAACGATTTCTAGATATGAATGAATGAAGAGAATCTCTCTCAGCTACGCCTAATACACTGGCAATTTCTATATCTTAGGCCATAAAAATTAACGATCCGTAAATAACCAAATCGTCATAATCATTTCTAAGTACTGGGGTAATTAGCACATTTTCTAATTAAATGATTTTTAAATTTATTAAAGATAATTATAGGCCAGCCAGAAAAATGTCAATGATTAGGGGTTGGTTGGCTGTAGCCAAAAAATTTCAAACTTGCTCACGAACATTTCATTAAGGAGCAGGGGGAAAACTTCTTAAAAAAGCAAAGTCATATTTATGGAATGGAATAGGTGTAAGACAAATCTCTCCTTTTGTTTTAGAATGTGTGCTAATATATCTGAAGATTTAACTATCTGGCTTCATACAGTCCTCCTTTGGTAGAAGGCCAAATAGTCAGTCCTTCCCTTCCTTCAGTGCTTATAATTGTTAGCATTGTCTTTAAAACCCCACAGCAGGATCTTCCAATCTTGTTTAAGTTCTTCTCTTTTTTTAATTTAAAACAAACTTTGCCCTCATACTTTTCTCGTTGTAAATCCTTTGCTATTTAATATTTTATGACGCATTTATCCACAATTTTCCCGCTGAGTTTCCATTCAAATCGCCTCACAACAACATCATCGTCAATAATCGTCATTGCTTTCGTTAGAAAAACAACTTAAAGGATGAGTGGGGTATTACCATCAATGTCACCATGGATTTCGCAGAAGAAGGAGAAAAAAAAAAACAACACGCAAGTGCTGGTGATGATGAAGATACAACAGTGACCCTAAGTATGTCAATATCATAAATGGTAGCTTTAGTGCTTAACAATGCTCTTAGAACATCAATTGGCTATTTGTGAATTCAATTAAGTCCAGAAACTCAAACAACAAGCGGCATTAACAAGAAATGAGGACTGCTTAAAGAGCATGTTAGTTCAAAGCAGTGATGGACTATAACACACATACACTGTAGTACGTGCTAAGCCCACGGGCTTGGGTAAACTTCAAAACTGGTTGTAGAGACACTGATGATACAGAACACTTTGAAGATTCACTTAAGTGGGTTGTACCATAACACACAGGATTCACTACACAAGATTACGGAAAATTATTAGCGGATTTACAATTTTTATACCCTCCATCATAGGATGGGGTATACTAATTCAGTCATTCCTTTGTAATACCTCGAAATATTCATCTAGGACCCCATAAAGTATATATATTCTCTTCTTGACATTCTGAGTCGAACTAGCCATGTCCGTCCGTCCGCCCGTCCGTCTGTCGCAATCACGATAGCGGTCGAATGCGAAGAGCCAACCGCTTGATTTTTTGCGCAGGTTCTTTATATTGATGCAGGTCAGTGGGGATTGCAAATAGGTCATATCGGTTCAGTTTTGGATATAGCTCCCATATAAACCGATCTCCCGATTTGACTTCATGAGTCCCTGGAAGCCGCAATTTTTGTAATTAGCACATGAAAATGCAACTCCACGCCGAGCTTATGCTCTACCTGCGATTTGGGTACAAACCATAGCCACCACGTTGCTCCACCATTGTCAGGCTGGAACCGAAGTTCCAGGGGCTCCTGACACCTGTGGTACCAGATTAAAGTCTCCGGTCAGACATCGTAAACTTAAAATACTACTACCTCGTTATGGATAACTAGCGTGTATTCATGCCTTCACTAAGTCTTGTCCGTCTTCTAAGAAATACTTCCCGGGAAAAGGTGGTCAGCCTTGCAACAGTCGTCTCGTCTTCAAGGGCCCTACTGAAATCCAACACCGCCTCGCTAATTCCCATCGCACCTAAATCTCTAATGTCTGCATAGTACGGGCATTCCGTCAGTACATGCCTCCAGTCCTCGGAGACCTGAGATCAGTCGTACAGTCGTACAGATCAGTCGCGGACCAGTTTCTCTGATGGAAAAATGCATTAAAGAACCAGGAAACCCATTCTCTCTGAAACAGTCACTCCCAGATATTTTACAAGCGCTACATTCCTGATGGGGCTCCACCAGATCAAATCGTGGGTGGACGATTCCGCGACAAGATGCCCTTGAGCAACATTGTCACGGTCTTGTCCTTCGCAACGTCAAAACCAACACGATCGCTCCATTCGCGCGGACGGACAGACAGACAGATATATGGATGATCGGACGGGCGGACGAGCGGACAGACATATGGACAGACAAACGGACAGCCATATTGACTAACGGACGGACATACATATAGACCGACGTAAAGACACACGAGCAGTCAAACGGACAAATAGACGGATAGACAGACTGAGACAAAGACGGACAAACCGACAGACGAGAGACAGACAGATGGACAAATAGATAGACAGACGGACAAATAGATGAACAGAGAGACAGACAGATAGACACAAAAAGATGGACAGGCAGACGGGTGGGCGGGCGTACAGACATATGGTCAGACAGACGAACAGTCAGACTGACATACAGACCGATGTACAGACAGACGGACAAACAGACAGACAGACCGACCGACAGACAGACAGACAACTAGACAGCCTTTAGACAGACAGACAGACAGGCGGACAAATAGACAGACAGATAGGCACAAAAAGATGGACAGACACAAAAAGATGGACAGGCGGATGGGTCAGCGGGCGGACAGTCAGACGGACAGCCAGTGGGACATACAGACCGACGTACAGACAGACGCACAAAAAGACGGAAGGACAGACAGTTAAAAAATTAGACAGACAGACGGACAACTATTCGGATAGACAGACGGACAGACGGATGGACATACAGACGGACATTTTGAGTCGATGAGTTATACTTATCAATGGTTCTAACTCTTTTCTTCTCTTCCTCTTCCTTCTGAGTATTACAAACAAATGCACTTAGTTAAATTATCCTGCACCACAGTAGTGGAATAGGGTATAACAACTTTAAACGTTTGTAGATACACTGATGGTGCAGAATACAGAAACATACAACTTAGTTGTTTATACTATCTTCTTCTATGAGTGATTTTTAGCTATTATTTTTTTTTGGCAACACTGGTTTAAACAGCTCATGCACGTTTCGTCTTTTGTTTCAGTGTCAAACATCTTAACTCATTCCTTGATCCCCCGGATCTCCGCCTGCAGGACCGTATTATGGTCAGGCAGTCTTAAAAAGATCTCAGTCCCTGGGTTCTCAATATAGACTCCCAGGCCCACTCTGTCCTCTAGCATTGATCCATCCGTGTAACATGGTCTTCCAGATGGCAATACTAGGGTTCCGCCAATCCAAGACTGTGTCGATGGCAGCACTGCCTCGCATTCCACTTGGCGCACCTCCGTCTTCTTCATGAACAGGCATATTACAGTCTTCTCTGGATTAACATTGAGACATCTGGGTCTAGCCCAGTCATATGCCATATGCAGGACCCTTTCGACCCATCTGCATAGCTCGTTCGCATCCTTACCCCTAATAGGCCGTAATTGGCCATTTATGGTGGTCACCCATAGGATTGGCGATAAAATGCCTCCCTGTAGCGTGCCCAGTGCCACTTTCTCCCTTATATCTATGCCATGGGATTCAAAATTTATCCACCTGTTCCTCAGCATATGGTTTATCCAGTCTCTAAGGACCGGGTCCACCTGGTACTGGTCTAAGGATTGGATCAGTGTGTCGGCCCGCACATTGTTAAAAGCCCCCTCGATGTCAATGCATACCGCCAGTGTGTACGTTTTGACATCGAACGATTTTTCTATTTTATGCACGACCTCATGCAGGGCAGTCACCACCGACCTTCCCTAGACATTGGCATGCTGTTTGTAATTGACCAGTTCGCTGGATGTCCTACTCTTTATCATGGTGTCCACAATACTTTCCATGGTTTTGAGTAGAAAGGACGTAAGGCTTATGAGTCTGCAGGCCTTTGGTGTCGCATAACTTGTCTTGCCGGGCTTGGGTATAAACACCACTCTTGCCTCCTGCCAGGCTTTCAGAGTATATGCAAGTCCTAGGCACACTGCGAAAATTTTGGCCAGATGAGGCCTCAGATAGTCCGCCTCTTTCTGAAGTAACGCCAGAAATATTCCATCAAGTCCGGGTGTCTTAAATGGTTTGAAGCTCCTCAAGGACTCCTTCACCATAAATTCCGCAATTATAAACCTTCGATTAACGTCATTATTCCAAGATTCCGGTGTCTCCGTGGGTCCCTTCGTATCCTGTGGAAAATGGGTTTTCATCAAATGCCTCAACATGTCCTCCGTCGTTTTTGCTCTCACTCCCATGTCATCTACTAAAGTTTCAGTTTGGATGGGTGATGGGTTTTTGAGAGAAACTTTTTTTTTGAGAGAAACTTTTAGGATGCACCTTTTACCACTCTGGTAATCTTATTGCATTCCTTGAGCCGTGTGAAATACACATCCTAACACAATTCCGCTTTTTCCGCCTCTTTCCCAAAATTGCAAATCTCCCCGGTCATCCAGGGTGTTTCTTAGGCTTGGACTTTTCAACCATGAATTGTGTGCTATCGGGACAATATCTAGTACCCATATCAATTGATCTCCGGATTTATCTTCTTAAGCCCTCATAAAGATCGACTATCGTTTTTTAATCAAAACTGTCATAAATTTGGTAAGCAAAATTTTCTTGTCTTCACAGGACCAATATGCTATTAAACGTATCCCATACAAATGAAAATTCATGTATTGTTCAATTTATGAATTTGTGTGATATTTTGCATTAGCAATTCTTTAAATCATTTTACAATCCAATGTAACTTTAGAAGAGATTATCTACGCCACAAATTCCCTAAATCCATTTCTATTTTTTTGTCAAAATTGTATAACTATATCCTCCCACATGAACCCCCCCACCAGCAAAATATGAATTTGATTATCCTGTTTTGTAAGGCAAACTTATTGCCTAGGAAACCTTAGAAATTGATGACGCAAATAAATCAACAGCGAAAATACTATGTGTCTATGTTATTGATTGATTGCGTTATTGATTGATTTGTGTTATTGATTGATTGCTGCTAACTCGCACAAACACACCCAGCAAACAATTAATAATGCCTTGACTTTAACGATTATTACTAACCTATTTCGGTGTTGTCTTTTCTTGTTTATTTTTCAGGAACCTCTTTGTGGGCCTGTGGCTTAAGTGGAATTTTTGGCCCCCAAGAAGATACGCCTCAGATTTTGGAGTTTTTCATTTTCGCTTCCTTAATATCGGCTGTTGATCCTGTCGCTGTGCTGGCTGTCTTTGAAGAAATCCACGTCAATGAAATTCTTTATATTGTGGTCTTTGGAGAATCTCTACTCAACGATGCTGTTACGGTAAGTTTAAGGGGTCACCAATGGCAGACACTGAATTGTTTAATAAATTCAAATCAAACTGAAGGTCAAGTGTCGTTCATGATTGATTGGGGTGGTAGCAGCTGATTATAAAATTCTACTGTTTGCCAATTAGAATAGCTACTAAGTGAATTACTATCGATGTGTGTCATCTGTAAGAGTACACCAAGAGAAAAAAGTGGGGTCAACATCACTCAAAAATTGTAGTATGTAGACCAAAAAAAAATACTAAAGGCAGCCGCTTTGCTCACTAATGTATTGTGAGGTATCGTAAAAAAGCTACGTTGGTTAGGCTATTGTGTTATGACGAGAGCATATGCTAATGACACTTAGTATGATGGGAAACACTAAAGTCGATATAGGTCAGCCATTTTTTAAACAAATATAGATAGATTTATAGAAGTTTTGAGGGTGAGATACTGGAAAAAAAAGGGAAGAAAAAGTACACTCAAAGAAAAAAGTCTGCTGATAACAGCAGGCAAATAAAACAAGTTAAAGCTCTAAGTTCTGCCGGACCGAATCTTATATACCCTCCACCATGTATCGCGTTTTTCAAGTTCTTTGCCTGGATAAGAATTTCTATGCTGTATCAGGTAATGGACCGATTCGAATCGATTGGCTTGGATGTTTGAGACCATATTAAATGCCATAGTGAACAGTGAGCTGTACCAAATATGGTCTTAATCGGGTTATGGTCAGCGAAAACGGTTAATAAATGCGCCTTTTATGAGCCCAGAAATTCAAATCGGAAGATTGCTACATATGGTACCCATATCCAAATATAGACCAATGTATGCCACATTGAAGAGCCTAATGCAGCTCTCTGTGCCAATTTTCTGTCAACACAGACACAACTTTAAGTTTCTAGGGGCAGTAGAAGACAAATCGAGAGATAGGCTTATGTTGGAGCTATATCAGGTTATAGACTGATTTGAACCATACTTGACACGGCAGTTGAGAGTCATAACAAACCACACCGTGCAACTTTTCTGTCGATTCGGATAGCAATTGCGGCTTCCAGTGGCTCAAGGTGTCTAATCGAGAGATGACCTGCATCAATAAGAAGTATCTGTGCCAAAGTTCAATTGGATATCTTCATTTGTTCGAGCGCTGTCGTGATTTCGACAGACCGACGGACAGACGAATGGAGGGACGGAGAAATAGCAGACGGAAATGTTTGTTAAAACAGCAGGCCTAATTTGCTGTAACGGCAGTTATATCTGCTTTCCCATTTTCAGTAGACAAAAACTTTAGTTTAAACAAGCATTTTTGCTATTTTAAATAAAAAAAAATCGTTGTGTGGATATTAGTTTCCATGGTTGCGACGAAGGAGGAAGCAAGCTTATCCTGGACTTCGCTAAGTGAAAGCCACTTAGAATCGTAGACTTGTATCCAATATCCATTACATCTGCCTTTACATGTTACTTTTAATAGAACGTCACCTCTTTCTGTTTAATGACCTACCTCTATCTTAAAAAGCTATCCCTGACTATAAATCATTCTTAACCCTTTGAGAACGAAGAATTAACTGCTCTATAAAGTGTTAATTTTTTTGCATATTCGTTCTTAGAATAGTCCTTAGGATTATCCTATGTACAGTGTCTTCAAATTGGTAAAAATGTTGCTTCTTCTATGAAAATATCTTGGGGCATATACGTCCCATTCGTCCTCAAAGGTAAATATTTGGGTAGAAAAGTGTTTTTGAATATTGCTTAGAGTTCAAAACAAATCCGATCGTGGGCTCTGTTTAGACTGCCAAAAATGAAGGCAGTGAAGGGCGAGGTAGGTGTGATGGGATATACAGTGGCTGTCAAAATTAAGTGTAGAAAAGGGTTGGATTAAAAACAAGTAAAAGCGTGCCGGGCCGAATCTTGGGAACCCATCACCATGGATTCTGCTAAAATATGGGAGCTATATCTGGTTATAGACCGATTTGGACCGTACTTGGCACAATGATTGAGAGTCATAACAGAGGCTCAAGAGTCAAATCGGGAGATCGGTTTATATGGGAGCTATATCTGGTTATAGACCGATTTAGACTGTACTTGGCACAGTAGTTGGAAGTCATAAAAGAACACTCTGTGCAAAATTTCAGCCAAATCGGATGAAAATTGAGGCTTCCAGGGGCTCAAGAAATCAAATTGGGAGATCGGTTTATATGGGAGCTATATCAGGTTTTTGACCGATTTGAACCGTACTTGGCACATTTGTTGGAAGTCATAACAGAACACTATATGCGACTTACATCAATATAAAGTATTTGTGCAAAATTCAAATCGGGTAGCTTTTTTCGTTCGAACGGCGGGACACATGGATCGACTTAGAATTTGAAAACTATCGAGAAACTTTTTTTAATAGGGTCGACTATTGACTTTTGCAAGCGAGACGAGTAAAAATATTCTCTCCACCTTATGGCGGTGAGTATACAAATGATTTTCCGCCTTAGATTTTGGCTTTGGCAAGTAAAAAATATTGAAAATGGCAACTGGCCCGACAGAAATTGAGCTAGATCTATTTCGTTGTATATTTTTCCAACAGCTGTATGCTATTACATAAAATAAAAGAAAATTGCATCTGTATAAATGCATTGAATGTGAATTTTAGAGCAAAAATACAAAATGGGACATATATGTCCCATCTGCCCTCAAAGGGTTAAAAAAATTCCATCTTAGAACATTCCAATAGTCGACTCTTTTTGTCACATTCGTATTAATAGTTTTGTTGATATTAGTGCTGATACCACATTGTTGGCATATTTGAGATAGAGATTGGGTGGCAGGTGTTCTATGACCACTTCAATCACGTTCGTGTGCCTTTCAACTCATACAGGTCAAGTCCATACTTGCTTGGCATGTCATATGCACATTCATGTTGATATTTAATAATTTCCTCAAGGTAACTGTAATTGAAATTACAGGGAACTAGTTATAGTAAGGCCTTGTAAACGACAATCAGGCCTTACAAAAAAAAAAGGATATTAAAACAGGTAAAAAGCGTTAAGTTCGGCCAGGCCGAACTTTGAATACCCACCACCTCGAATATATATGTAAACAATCCATTTTGTTTGGTGTGTATTCCAGCTGCCGGGAAGCTGATCATATAGAGGAATCATAATCTCCTTCAGTTTTCCAAACATAAAATTTTTTGGAAAATTCCTTCCAGAGATGGCCAAACTGAGATTCACATGCCCATTAAAAAAAAATTAAATATCTCGATTTCTATAACGGGCTGCCAGCTGCCGAGAAGCTGATCATATGGTGGAATAATACTCTCCTTCAGCTTTCCAATCTTTTTTGGAAAATTTCTTCCAGATATGTCCAAAATGAGGTTCGCGTGCCCGTTAAGAAAAACTGAAATATCTCGATTGCTACAACGAGTTCAGTCAACATGAATACATTGGCGAATTCTGCTCTCTTGGAGCTTTCATTTGAGGGTCACTTGTCTGTTGTAATCTCCTCCAGAAATGTCCAAAATGTGGTCCGCAAAGTTTACACAAATATGGGCCTCCATTTTGTGGATGTATGTTTCAGCTACCGAAAAGCTGATTACATGGTGAAATAGAACTCCCATTTACCTTTCCATACATACCGAAATTTTGAAAAAATTCCTTCCAGAAATGTCCAAACTGCGGTTCGTATGACCAACCTTAAAAACAAAATATCTCGATTTCTATAACGATTTCAGAAAAGTTTTTAACTATTGGGGAATTCTGCTCCCTTAAAACTTTCTTTTGAAAGGAACTTTTCTGTTTTAATCATTTCTGGAAATGCTCCAAAAACGCCTTTACAATTTTTTAGCCAAAGTTCTATGTCAATTCACAGCTGTACAATGAAGATATAGAAGTAAAGCTCACTGAAACCGATTCTTCTCACTTTAAGCTTTTTTTGCATGTCGATTTTTTCTAAATCTGCCAAAAATGCACTGAGATATACAGATTTTAATTTTGTCTCTCAATTTCACCCTACACCAGGCGGACAATTTGGTAGTGATTTTTGAATATAAAAAAATTTTGGAAATCGGACCACAAACAAAAATTTGGCAGCCCAAACAAAATTTCGAAATACCATGGTGATCATCTTTAAGGGTCTTCCAAAAGGCGCCCAGACATCCTAGGGCCTTGCAATTTCGCACAAGATCTCGCTAGCTCAGCTCTGACCATTTCAAATTTCAAGTTGATATCTCGATGCGTTCCCACACGGCATATATTTGTCTTTTTTTCGATTTTCTCCCACTGTGAGACGTCTCAGTCATTGACAGGCCACTGTGTGACCGGAAAACATGCTGACAGACTAAAGGTTGCCAGCAACGGCTTTTGCTGAAGCTGTGAGGACGTCGAAGAAAAAGAAACTAGACACCATCTGCTGTGTGTGTCCGGCACTGGCAGTCAGAAGGAGTTCCACTTTAAGTTCTCATTTCTTTGAGAGCCTGTCCGATTTAATGCATGTGAACATCCGCAAGTTGTTGGGCTTTTTAAAGCGATCTGAATAGTTCAACCGTAGGAACTAGAAGGCATATTCCTGCTCCTGTTCATGTGGTATCATAATGGACGTAAACGTCTTAGTGAGTCTGATGACAGCGTGCCACGTTAACCTAACCTAACCTTAGCTACTCTATGAAACTTATTTGAGTTTTTGTGACCGTGTAGCATCCTCTGACACTTGACACTAATTTGCATATCAGATTTGTACTATACTGCCAAATACCTTTCATTTGAGTCCCATATTGTAGCGATTAATCTATGGGCCCGTTTCTGAGGTTTGATGGTGGGGCGTTCCTCCTGGTACTTGTGGGGGACGTCTCCGACATAACAGACCCCCCTCACCTCCCAAACGGCATATGGGCTGAGTGGTACAATGTGGGGCTTAACTGAAAGGTTTTAACACTCGACAAAAATTTTCATTTGTTCTCTTCTTAAAATTTCAACATATTTTTATACCCTCCACCATAGGATGTGGGTATACTAACATCGCCATTTCGTATGTAACACATTGTAATATTGGTCTAAGACCCTATAAGTATATGTATTCTGGATCGCCATGACATTTTAAGTCCATCTAGCCATATCCGTCCATCTGCCTGTCTGTCTGCTTTGAACTTTGCTCAAATACTTTCTATTAGTGTAGGTCGGTTGGTATCCATGTTTTGATATAACTGCCATATAAACCGATTTTGGATCATGACTTCTTGAGCCTCTAGACGGCGAAAGTCTTTTCCGATTTTGGTGAAATTTTGTATAAGGTGTTTTGTTATGACTTCCAACAACTGTGCCAAGTATAGTCCAAATCGTTTAATAACTTGATAAAGCTGCCATTTAAACCGATCTTGGTTTTTGACTTCTTGAGCCTCTAGAGGGCGCCATTCTTTTCCGATTTAGCTAAAATTTTCTGTGAGGTGTTTTGTTATGACTTACAACAACTGTGCTAAGTATGGTCTAAATCGGTTCATAACATGATATAGTTGCCATTTAAAACGATCTCGGATCTAGCCTCTAGAGGGCGCAATTCTTATCTGAATCGAATAAAATTTTGTACGTGTAGTGTCTTATCCAATTTTGCTGAAATCTGGACAAGGTGTTTTGTTATGACTTCCAGTATGATGCTAAGTTCTTATCCGATGTGGCTAAAATTTTGTATGTGTGGTCCAAGTCGGTTCATAACTTGATATAGCTGCCGTATAAACCGATCTGGGATGTTGACATCTTAAGCCTCTAGAAGGAGCAATTCTTATCCGATTTTGCTGAAATTTTATATGAGGTGTTTTGTTATGACTTTTAACAACTGTGCTTGGAATACTTGAGCTGCCATGTAAGCCGATCTTGATTTTTTGAGCCTTTAGAGGACGCAATTCTCATCCGATTTGGCTAAAACTGTTTGGGAAGTGTTTTGTTATTGCTTCCAACAACTGCGCTAAGTGTGGTCCAAATCGGTTCATAACTTGTTATAGCTGCCATATAAACCGATCTGGGGTCTTGACTTCTAGAGCTTCTAGAAGGCGCAATTCCTATCCGATTTGGCTGTAATTTTGCACCACGTGCTTTGCTATGACTTCCAACAACTGTGCTAATTATGGTTCAAATCGGTTTATTACCTGTTATAGCTGCCATATAAACCGATCTTGGATCTTGACTTCTTGAACCTCTAGAGGTCGCACTTCTTATCCGATTTGGCTACAATTTTGTATAAGGAGTTCTGTTATGACTTTCAACAACTGTGGCAAGTATGCTCCAAATTAGTTCATAACCTGTTATAACTCCCATACAAACTTATATCCCGATTATAGTTTTTGAGCCTCTGGGGGCACAATTCTTATCTGATTTAACTGAAATTTTGTATAGCGATTTCTCTTAGGACCTTCAACATGTGTGGCAAATTTGTTCGAATCGCTCCATTACCTGATATAGCTCTCATATAAATCCATCTCCTGATTTAACTTCTTGTTAAATGTGTTTGCCAGGCAAAGAACTTGTTTCACCTATAATGGGATGCCGGGCAAAAACTTGACATTTGCGATCCATGGTGGAAGGTATATAAGATTCGGTCCGGCCGAACATAGGACGTTTTTACCACCATAGGATGGGGGTATACTTATTTCGTCATTCTGTTTGTAACTACTCGAAACATTCGTCTAAGACCCCATAAAGTATATATATTCCTGATCGTCATGACATTATGTGTCGATCTAGACATGTCCGTCCGTCTGTCCGTCCGTCGGTCTGTCGAAAGCACGCTAACCTTCGAAGGAGTAAAGCTAGCCACTTGAAATATTGCACAAGTACTTCTTATTAGTGTAGGTCGTTTGGGATTGTAAATAGGCCATATCGGTCCATGTTTTGATATATCTGCCATATAAACCGATCTTGGGTCTTGACTTCTTGAGCCGCTAGAAGGCGCAATTCTTATCCGATTGGAATCAAATTTTGCACGAAGTGTTTTGTTAAGATTTCCAACAACTGTGCTAAGTATGGTTCAAATTGGTGCATAACCTGATATAGCTGTCATATAAACTGATCTGGGGTCTTGACTTCTTGAGCTTCTAGGGGGCGTATCCGATTTGGCTGATATTTTGCACGACGTGTTTTGCTATTACTTTCAACAACTGTACTAATTATGGTTCAAATCGGATAATAACCTGATATAGCTGCCATATAAACCGATCTGGGATCTTGAATTCTTGAGCCTCTAGAGGTCGCAATTATTTTGCGATAAGTCTGAAATTTTGTACGACGGATCTTCTTATGACCATCAATATACGTGTTTATTATGGTCTGAATTGGTCTATAGCCTGATACAGCTCCTATATAAACCTACCTCTCTATTTTACTTCTTGATCCCCCAAAGGGCGCAATTCTTATTTGAATTGGCTGAAATTTTACACAGGTCTCCAACATATAATTTAATTGTAGTCCAAACCGGACCATATCTGGATATCGCTCTAATAGCAGAGCAAATCTTTTCTTTTATCCTTTTTTTGCCTAAGAAGAGATGCGGGGAAAGAACTCGACAAATGCGATCCATGGTGGAGGGTATATAAGATTCCAAACTTAGCACGCGTTTACTTGTTTTATGAAGTTCTCGAAAGTTTAGCATCACAGGCTCACATGTTAACCTCTGCGCTACGGTGACAAGCTAACCTCTGTGCTATGTTTCGTATGCAACGCTTAATATGAGGAGTGTTCCTTTTCGGTCAAGGTTATAGGGTTTAAACGTTTAAACCCTGGGTACATCAAACCATTTTTGGGATTTACACTGACCTAATATTATTACCCTAACGAATTTCCATACCCCCAAATTGAATATTGTACTGTGTTATTAAAAACATGAACTGGTATATCCTTTTTACAATGATGTATCGACCAAATGATTAACACCTAACGTTTGGGGTATGGCTCAAAATTCCCTCTAAAGGCATGGATTTTTGTGGCATAATTTCCCAACACCTGTACAGTCCTATAAGGCCCCCTAAGGCATTTCCTTCATTTCACTTCTTTGCAAGTTTTTTTTTTTTAAATGTCATCTTAGTATCCTACATTAACCTTTACCAAGTTCTGTTCACATTTATCTTTATAGTTGCAAATAGCTTGTAAATATTGTTAGTTTTTTTTCTAATTTTGCAAAAAAGTAATTGAATAAGTTGCCATCTTTTCCCACACACTTCACAATGTGAACAACATTATGTGAGATTTCATTCGAATTGGTTATCAATTTTTTCAATGAGTTTGTTTCTTTATTGGCTATTGCATTTTCTTTATATCTCCGGGAAATCATATTTTTCAAATGTCATTTTGTAAGACATCCGATTCGATTCGTTTTCAATCAAATGACAGCGAAATCAATGGGAATTGATTTCATGGCTCGAGTTGATAAAAGTACGAGTTGGAGTACAAGTGAATAGATTTCGGTTTATTGATATCAGATTTGCATGCAAACATCTTGATGATGTTGCTCCCAGGCAAATTAATTTCGCAAACATTCAATGGAGTAATAGTTGTTGCAAAGAAGATTCGCTAGAACTGATCTTGAGGGTGTTTTTTGATATCGCACACGTGCCGGCGTAGTATGGCAATTAACAAATTCAGGGTATTCAGGCAGAAAATTGTAAAACATTGTCCATTTGTGGAGCTCACAAGTTGTATATCCTTAGGCACAATTGTGGTACAGGGTATAGTTGTACTTGTAGTTTTGAATGCCAAGAAGAAGGGAACTACTTACACATTGTATACCCTTAGCCACTGGTGTATACCCAAAGCTTACACATTGTATACCCTTTGCCACTATTGTGGTGCATGATATATTGGGTTGCCCAAAAAGTAATTGCGGATTTTTTAAAAGAAAGTAAATGCATTTTTAATAAAACTTAGAATGAACTTTAATCAAATATACTTTTTTTACACTTTTTTTCTAAAGCAAGCTAAAAGTAGCAGCTGATAACTGACAGAATAAAGAATGCAATTACATAGTCACAAGCTGTGAACAAATTTGTCAACGCCGACTATATGAAAAATCCGCAATTACTTTTTGGGCAACCCAATATATCATACACCACAATAGTGGCAAAGGATAGTTGTACTTTTAGATTGGATTGCAGCCTATGACGCTGAACGCCTAAGTTCGAATCCTGGCAGGAAAAATTTTTCAGCGGTGGTTATCCCCTCCTAATGCTGACGACACACAGTGGGCCAAATGGCAAAAAAATTGGAAATAAGTCTACAACTTTTTATCTGTTGATTTTAGCCATACAAAATGTTCTAGACATTTGTAGAGGAGGACATAGGCTTTCAGAAAAGTTGTTGTTGGTCCATATCTTTAATACAGGGTGAGCTACAGGGTGTGAAAGTTGACCACTTTTGACTTCTCCAAGCTTCTGGGGGCCATAACTTTTGATCTACTCAACCGATTTACATGATTTAGGACTCTAGAGAAAGAGCTTGACAAGATCTAAAAAACTTATGCATAAAGTACCATGCCATCGTGTACTGTTAAGGAGTTATGAATTGTTTAATTTTAAAATATGAAAATTTGGCCTTGGTTTTTTTCAGTGTTTTTTTAATAACTCCGTCAATTTTAAAGCTATAAACTTCATACTTCACACAAATTATGCCAGCATATGTGTGCATAAAATACAAAAGGAATCACGTGAATATCTTTAGCGGTTTAAAAATGGCATCGTTTTCAATATGAAAAATATTTTTTTTGTCAAAAAATTGCAAAATTTTTCAAAAAAGATACTCCCATTTCCTTTAAGTTTTCGCAAACTTTGGCCATCAAAGCATTATCATTTCTTTCCATTTTCACAAAGTCGAGGTATTAAGAAAAGTTTTAAGTGCTAATTTGGCTAATTTCGATATCAAACAACACCGTTATCTTAAGACCAAAATGGCCAATTTTTTTACTAAACTTCAAAAGTTTCTCACTGGAAAAAAAGTTCCACGGGGATTTTTTCGCTTTTTTTGAACTTAAATGAAAGCTTAAAATGTTCCCAACATTTTAAGGTATGTCTCGCCATATCCTAGCCATAAATGAGATCGTAGCGATCAAAATACTGAAAAAAGTCAATTTTCAAGTAGTGCTATATTCATTGCTAAAAAACAAGTATTACGTCACATTTTATTGCAAAGATGTTAAATAAACTTTTATTTGGTAACACTTCTTCTACAAAACACAAAAAGAATCATGGAAATATCTCTATTCTATTCCATTTTATGGAACCGGCAATAAAAAAGTCAATTTTTCAAAAAAGTCGAATTTCCCAAATTTTGTTTTTGTTGTCCTAATTGCACATGACACACTATAGCCATATTTACGCAACATACCTTATCGTAAAGGAAATTTTCATACCTTTCCAACGATGTATAAAACATTTCTCAACTCGGATTCTATCTACTCTAAAATTCATTTACACTTCATTAAACTCTATATAAAAATGTCTATTTGTGAAATGGAACCTTATATGGGGCCTACACTAAAACATTGATAGATTTGCCCAGGGTTTACAATACAAATGTGTTAGAATAAAAAAAGGTCTCCTGCCAAAGTTTAAAAAAATTGGAATAAAAATATGTGTTTTAGAGCGAAAACACTTCGCGGAAGATGCACTGGCCCTGATTTTGAACCTAGGCCTCTCAAGAAACAAATACTCAACAATGAGGAAGGCTCTTCGTGAAAAAGGATGGGGTTGTTTACCCTCAAAACATAAATTGTACAACACCAGGACGAAAATGGTGCCATCAAATATATACGTGGACGAATTAAAAGCAAGAGTGAAACTTGCTGATCTTGTTGAAAATACAGCTGTTAGAATTATTTCTAATTTTACTGAAGAACAGTTGAACACATGTAATAATTCCGAAGTGGTTTTGATCAGCAAATGGGGTTGTGATGGATCATCTGGATTTTCCGAATATAAGCAACAAACAGAAATAGATACCAACTTCGCATCAATTTTCATGGCATCATTAGTACCATTGAGAATGAGATTGTACAAGGACCAATCTTCATCATCGAAAGAAAATGCATTTCAAGATATATGGATAAATAGAACACCTGGGTCAAAATATTTATGTCGCCCAATTCGGTTTGAGTATACAAAGGAAGACCGGAACACAACACGATCTTTGGTGAACGAAATAAAGGAAGAAATTGCTGCATTACCCATGATTGTTATAAACCAATTGGGAAGAAATATAAAAGTTTCGTTTCAACTACAACTCACTATGATCGATGGAAAGGTGGCAAACGCATTAACTGGCGTTATGTCCAATTGGAGATGCAATATTTGTGGCAAGAAGAATGGGCAATTCGAGGACAAGTCTGATGAAAATTTAGTAAACGAAAATGCGCTCAATTTCGGTATTTCGCCCCTGCACTGTAGAATTCGATTCATGGAGTATTGTTTGCATTTATCGTATGACCTTAAATATCGGACTAGCCCTGGAAACCGCGATGTCTCTGCTAGAAACAACCAAGATCTTCACAAAATGAGGCAGGAAGAGAAGAATCGAATCCAGTTGGAGTTTAAACAAAAGGGACTTATAATAGATAAACCTCTTTACGGATACGGAAGCACAAATGATGGCAACTCGGCAAGGCGGTTTTTTGAGGACCCCGTATCGACATCTAAAATAACCGGTCTTGATGAACACTTGCTAAGACGATTCAAAGTGATTTTGGCTGTAATCAATAGCAAAAAGATGATAAATTCAACCAAATTTGAAGCTTATAGTAATGACACAAAAAACATTTTATCTGATTTATATTCGTGGAAAGCTTTAACACCGACAGTACATAAAGTCTTACATCATGGCAAGGAAATTGTGGAATACAACATACTTCCGTTAGGAGAACTTACAGAAGAAGCTCAGGAATCCCGTAATAGAGATGTTAAACAGTTCCGGCTTTTCAATACCCGAAAGAGCACCAAATTTAACCAAAATTATGATTTACTTCAATATTTATTGTTATCGTCTGATCCGGTACTATACAGCATCAGAACTAAATGGCTACCAAAAATATGTGACGATATAGATAAGGACGATCCCGATGCCATTCAAATTAAAGAGCTTTTAAATTTTGATACCTTAGATTATTTGGTAGAGAATAAAATCAAATAATACAAAACTAAAATGCTTTTTTATTTTGGGAGTAGCTAATATACATATAAACGCACGCCGATGCGAAGTGTTTTCGCTCTAAAACACATATTTTTATTCCAATTTTTTTAAACTTTGGCAGGAGACCTTTTTTTATTCTAACACATTTGTATTGTAAACCCTGGGCAAATCTATCAATGTTTTAGTGTAGGCCCCATATAAGGTTCCATTTCACAAATAGACATTTTTATATAGAGTTTAATGAAGTGTAAATGAATTTTAGAGTAGATAGAATCCGAGTTGAGAAATGTTTTATACATCGTTGGAAAGGTATGAAAATTTCCTTTACGATAAGGTATGTTGCGTAAATATGGCTATAGTGTGTCATGTGCAATTAGGACAACAAAAACAAAATTTGGGAAATTCGACTTTTTTGAAAAATTGACTTTTTTATTGCCGGTTCCATAAAATGGAATAGAATAGAGATATTTCCATGATTCTTTTTGTGTTTTGTAGAAGAAGTGTTACCAAATAAAAGTTTATTTAACATCTTTGCAATAAAATGTGACGTAATACTTGTTTTTTAGCAATGAATATAGCACTACTTGAAAATTGACTTTTTTCAGTATTTTGATCGCTACGATCTCATTTATGGCTAGGATATGGCGAGACATACCTTAAAATGTTGGGAACATTTTAAGCTTTCATTTAAGTTCAAAAAAAGCGAAAAAATCCCCGTGGAACTTTTTTTCCAGTGAGAAACTTTTGAAGTTTAGTAAAAAAATTGGCCATTTTGGTCTTAAGATAACGGTGTTGTTTGATATCGAAATTAGCCAAATTAGCACTTAAAACTTTTCTTAATACCTCGACTTTGTGAAAATGGAAAGAAATGATAATGCTTTGATGGCCAAAGTTTGCGAAAACTTAAAGGAAATGGGAGTATCTTTTTTGAAAAATTTTGCAATTTTTTGACAAAAAAAATATTTTTCATATTGAAAACGATGCCATTTTTAAACCGCTAAAGATATTCACGTGATTCCTTTTGTATTTTATGCACACATATGCTGGCATAATTTGTGTGAAGTATGAAGTTTATAGCTTTAAAATTGACGGAGTTATTAAAAAAACACTGAAAAAAACCAAGGCCAAATTTTCATATTTTAAAATTAAACAATTCATAACTCCTTAACAGTACACGATGGCATGGTACTTTATGCATAAGTTTTTTAGATCTTGTCAAGCTCTTTCTCTAGAGTCCTAAATCATGTAAATCGGTTGAGTAGATCAAAAGTTATGGCCCCCAGAAGCTTGGAGAAGTCAAAAGTGGTCAACTTTCACACCCTGTAGCTCACCCTGTATTAAAGATATGGACCAACAACAGCACTTTTCTGAAAGCCTATGTCCTCCTCTACAAATGTCTAGAACATTTTGTATGGCTAAAATCAACAGATAAAAAGTTGTAGACTTATTTCCAATTTTTTTGCCATTTGGCCCACTGTGCGACATTTGTGAGGTACTTTGGCATGTAAAAACTTCTCCCCAAAGAGGTGTCGCTCTGCGGCACGCCGTTCGGACTTGGCTATAAAAAGGAGGTCTCTTAAGATTCAGCTTAAAAATTGAATCGAACACCAGCCATTGATTTGTGAGAAGTTTGCCCCAGTTCCCTAATGGAATGTTCATGGGCAAATTTGCATTTGCATTTTCATTCGTCCACTACATGCCAATGGAAATTGAATAGGGATACCTCTTGCTAGAATTTTCCAGCTCCATTTTTTAACGTAGATGCGTTAAAGACGAATTGAAGCAGAAACTTTACTAACCGGGAGGCATGTATATTTTTAATGAAGTTTATTTTATTTTCTGTTAGTAAATATCTTAAAAGTCGTCTTAATTTTTCAATCTATAAATATTAGTTACTAGCTGAGCATGACCCGCCCCGCTACGCCTTCTTTGACTTTCTTATTTTATCTGAGCCCTATACTGACACAGTCAGGAAATAAGTTCTGTTTGAGGGTGCTGGTACGGCCTTTCAGATATTTTGCTCCAATATGGATATCATATTGGTGTTCTACTCCCAAATTCCTTTCATTTGAGCCTTATATTGCCATGGTCGGTAAATATGTCTGGAAAGGGCGTGAGGTGGACCCCCATATATCAGATTCCTGCTCTAGTCTCAATACTTTTTATTTGAGCCCCATATTGCATTATCGGTTTAAATTTCCATTCAACGGACTTTGAAGGTGGCGCGGCTTCCCTAGATATCCTACCCTAAATAAGGATACAAAATTTCTGTTTTTGAGTTATTATAAACAAACTAGATTTCGCTTAAATTGTTCCACCCATCTTCGAGATCTAGCGTCATTAAAAATAGGGTAGGGGGAGGGTCCGCCCTTTAAAGATTGGATGTTAGAGCTAGAGGCCACCGTACGCAGAGGTTAACATATCCACATATGACGCTCAAGATCAAGATCCCAGATCGATTTATATGGCAGCCATATCAGGTCACAAATGTTGGAAGTGATACCAAAACACCACGTGCAAAATTACAGCCAAATCGGATAATAATTGCACCTTCTAAAAGCTCAAGAAGTCAAGACCCAAGATCGGTATATATACCAACTATGTCAGGTTATAAACCGATTTAAACCATACTTAGCACAGTTGTTGGAAGTGATATCAAAACTAAAAAAAACTAAAAAAAAATTTAGTTAAATCGCACGAGAATTGCGCCCTCTAGAGACTCAAGAAGTCAAGACCCAAGATGGGTTTATATGGCAGCTATATCAAAACATGGGCCGATTTAGCCAATTTAAAATCCCAACCGATCTACACTAATAAGAAGTATTTGTGCAAAATTTCAAGCGGCTAGTTTTACTCCTTCAAAAGCTAGCGTGTTTTTGACAGACAAACGGACAGACGAACGGGCGGACATGGCTAGTTCGACTATCAGATTTGATAGTTGATTTGAGCACTCTTTGCCATAATCGACAAAAATGTCCAGTATGATGGGTATGTAGGCTGGAAAGGCCACCCACACACTTAGCCCTGCCAAAAAATATCAGCATCGTGCTCTACTGTTAAATTCCTTTTAATTGAGCTGCAAGTGCCATTGGGGGGTGTTTATAGGTTGAGACGACCCCCAAACACTTGGCCTCAAAATTGGATGTCAATTTCGTTTTCTACCATCAAACACTTTTTATTTATTGCCATAGTAGGCAAACATGGCCGGTTTGAAGGAAGTTTATGGGCCCTGAAATAATATCAGATTCGTGCTCGAGCACGATTTTGTTTGAAATTTTGCACAACTTTGTATTAGTGTAGGTCGTTTGTGATTGTAAATGGGCCAAATACGTCCATGTTTTGATATCGCAGCCATATAAACCGATCATGGGTCTTGACTTCTTAAGCTTTTAGAGGGCGCATTTCTTATCCGATTTGGCTGTAATTTGGCACGTGACGTTTTGGTATCACTTCGAACAACTGTGCTTAGTATGGCTCAAATCGATACATAACCTGATATAGCTGCCATATAAACCGATCTTGAATCTTGACTTCTTTAGCCGCTAGAGGGCGTAATTCTCATTCGATTTGGCTGAAATTTTTCATGAGGTGTTTTGTTACGTCTTCCAACAACTGTGCTTAGTATGGTTCAAATCGGTTCATAACCTGATATAGCTGTCATATAAACCGATCATGGGTCTTGACTTTTTGAGCTTTTAGGGGGCGCAATTCTTATTCGATTTGGCTGTAATTTGGCACGTGGTGTTTTGGTATCACTTCCAACAACTGTGCTAAGTACGGTTCAATTCGGTTCATAAGCTGATATAGCTGCCATATAAACCGATCTTAGATCTTGACTTCGTGGGCCGGTTATCTACATTCAAAATCATATTTCAAAGCAACCACTTGGGATACCACATTTTTAAAAATCCGCAATTCCTTCTGTGTCTATCCTAATTTGATAAAAGTATACTCTTCTACCAAAGACCCTTTATTGCTGTCCTATTCTATCCCGATCGGCCTTCATATATTATTTTTAATTCCTTTTTTTGGGTAGGATTGTGGGAGGGGGATTGCCCTCTGACAAATCCATTCATTTGTTCGTTCTACATGACAGTTTGGTGTTGTTTTTATTGGGAGGACCGACCCTCTGGTCCTCCCGACGCTAACACACAAAAGGAAATTTACTTGAGTCCTTTATTGTCGCGATCTACATGTCCTGCTGAATGGCAAGACGGGAGGACGTGACTTATATACTTGAATCCTTATACCAACTTTAGATTCGAAATCTACTGACGTAGACCTTTCCTTAAATTCACCTATTATCCCGCTCGTTCTGTTGAACGGTATTTAGTGGGTGGGTCGGTCCCACACTCTGTCCCAAACGTGTATACCAGATTCGTAATCAACTCCCAAAACCTTTCATTCGATACCCATTTTGTGACGTTGGACATTCATGCCCGTTTTTGGAGTTCTTGAGGTTGGAGAGGCCCCTTAGACACCTTGGATCAAATTCTTGTAACAGATGTGTACTCAACTTTTATTTAATACCTGTATTCAACTTTTATTTGACACCTGTTTTGTCCCAACCAGTAGAAATCTCCTGTTGATGTGTTTTGAGGGGTGGGGAGCGCCTCAGACACAAAATAGTAAAATTTTATGTTTGCATTTTCTCTATTGTACTTCTAAATACCTATCATTTGATATCCATATTGTCCCAATCGGTAAGTGTGTCCTGCTGGGGGTTTTGGGATTTGGGGGGTGAGCCCCCCAGACACCAAGGAATACATTTTTATGTCAGATTTGTACTCTACTTTTAAATAACTTTTATGTGATACCCATATTGCCAAAGCTGTAAGTGCCCTGTTGAGTGGTGTATTTGGGGTGGGGGACCCATCCGACAATAAGGGTGACATTTTAATGCCAAGTTCTTACTCTACTCTTAAGTACCTTTCAGTTAAAACCCATATTGTCCTTTTCGGTAAACATGCCTGATAGGGTGGGTTTTGGGATAGGGCGTCCGCCCTGGTTACCAATTTCGTGTTTTTGGGGTACTATTGTATAAAGTGGCATGCAAAATTTGGCTTAAAACGGTGCACCCATCTCCGAGATCTGAGGATTTTCAAAATGAGGGTATGGGGAAGGGTGCAACATGTCGAAATCTTGATCTAGGATCCCTTAATATATTCTTGATCGTCTCGAAATTCTGATTCGAACTAGGCTTCCGTCCGTCTGTATCACGATAGCGGTCGAACACGTAGAGCTAGCCGCTTGAAATTTTGCACAGATACTTAATATAGATGTAGGTCGTTGGGAATTGCAAATGGGCCATATCGGTTTTGATTTGGATATAGCTCCCATATAAACTGATCTCCCGATTTGAATTTTTGAGCCCATGGAAGCCGCGATTTTTGTCCGATTTGGCTGAAATTTTGCATGTGGTGTTCTGTTATGACTTTCAACAACTGTGCCAAGTACGGTCCGAATCGGTCATTAACCTGATATAGCTCCCATATAAGCCGATCTCCCGATATGACTTCTTGAGCCTCTGGAAGCCTCAATTTTCATCCGATTTTGCTGAAATTTTGCTCATAGTGTTCTGTTATGACTTGCAACAACTATGTCAAGTACGGTCCAAATCGGTCAAGAACCTGATATAGCTCCCATATAAACCGATCTCCGAATTTGACTTCTTGAGCCCTTACAAGCCTCAATTTTTATCCGAATTGGCTGAAATTTTGCACATAGTATTCTGTTACGATTCCAAACAACGAAGCCAAGAACGGTCAAAATCGGTGTATAACCTGATATAGGTCCCATGTAACCTGATATAGGTCCCATGGAAGCCACAATTTTTGTCCGATTTTGCTAAAATTTTGCACATAGTGTCCTGTTATGACTTCAAACAACAATGTCAAGTTCGGTCCAAATCGGTCAAGAACCTGATATAGCTCCCATATAAGCCGATCTCCCGATTTGACTTCTTGAGGCCCTAGAAACCTCAACTTTCATTCGATTTGGGTGAAATTTTGCACATATCACTCTGTTATGACCTCCAACAACTGTGTCAAGTACGGTACAAATCGGTCTATAACCTGATATAGCTCCCATATAAGCCGATCTCCCGATTTGACTTCTTGAGGCCCTGGAAGCCTCAATTTTCATCTGATTTGGCTGAAATATTTCACATATTATTCTATTATGACTCCCAAAAACTGTGGCAAGTACTGCCAGAATCGGTCTATAACTATATATAGCTCCCATATTTTAGCAGAATCCATGATGTTGGGTTCCCAAGATTCCGCCCTATCGAACTTAGCACGCTTTTACTTGTTTTTATATAACAGATGTTTTTTTTTATATTTCAAAAGTATTTTTCTTCTTTTTTTCCTCTGCATAGGTGGTAATGTATCACATGATGGAAGTCTATAATCACATTGGCATTTCGGAAATCATTGCCCAAGATGTTGTTAATGGTGTGGGCTCATTCTTTGTGGTGGCCATTGGCGGTACTGTTATCGGTAAGTGTTAAATTTACATATTCTATGAGAAAAATTGTTCATCATAACAACATCGATTTTTTTTCAGGTATAATTTGGGGCTTCCTTACGGGTTTGGTGACCCGCTTCACAGATCATGTTCGTGTTATTGAGCCCATTTTCATTTTCGTTATGGCCTATCTGGCTTATCTAAATGCCGAAATATTCCATATGAGTGGTATATTGGCGTAAGTTGAATTGTTTTTTTTTATTATGGAAGTGAATGGGAGCTCTTTCTATTTTCTTGTTCTTTCTCTTTGCAGCATTACCTTCTGTGGCATTACCATGAAAAACTATGTTGAATCCAATATCTCCCAAAAATCACATACCACTGTAAAATACGCTTTGAAAATGTTATCAAGTTCCTCTGAGACTATCATCTTCATGTTCTTGGGTGTTGCTACCGTCAATAACCAGCATGTTTGGAATACATGGTTTGTGCTATTGACCATTGTCTTTTGTTCTGTTTTTAGAGTGATAGGTAAGTAACATAAAAAACTTTTCCAATTATATCTGGCAGTATATAGTTTAATTGGAAATGTTAAAAATAGAATGACCTCTGCCCTTGCGTTGCTGGTGTAAAGTTATTGTGTAAAGTTGCATACCTTTACGTGTGTCAAGAGTGTCTTTATACAAAGTTGACCTTTGTTGCTTTAAGAATTGTTTCCCCTTATAAGAAATCCTTACAAAAAAGTCCAATTAAAATTACCAGAAAATGGAGGATGATTCGGGATGGGTTAGGTTAAAGGACAACCGTCTGGCAACCGTAGTTGCCAACCGCTTCACTGGGAGACTTTTGGTCGATTGTGTTCGTACCAAAAAAAACTTGTAAAAGGCCGGGTCGAACTTTGGATGCTCACCACCTTTCGTCATAATACAGTAAAAAATGTATCATTTGTAAACCCATAGCAGCTATATCTAAATATAGTCCGATCTCCACCCTATTCAAGAATTCTATTTAAGGGTTTAAGACAACTCACTCTATCACATTCACCGGTTAAAAAAACAAACCTTTCATTGGCCTTGGAACTTAAATCTGGTGATCGGTATATATACATACATACAGATATATCCAAATACAGGTCGACCACGCCCAGAACGGGATAGCTGTGAGCACCACACAGGCTGGAACATTGAACTCCAATTTATGTTGTGTTCATTGCTGTCACGTGAGGCTTAGCTGGGAGCTACCGGGTGCCTCCACAGGTAGTGGAATAATCCATACGGAGTAGCTGTAACTGCAGTCGCGGACAATCAGTGGTATCGGTCTCAGTGAGAGCCCGGGCGGCACCGGCTCTTGCACAAATACTAAGTGCCTATGATGCTCGATATGACAAGGCGAGTTTTTGGGGCCTTCAAATAACCAATGGCCGCCACCCGTTCCCACGGCGATCGTTCCTTTGAATCGGAACGAGCTTGCTCACCTACAAGAGCTTGAGCTTGAGGATCGCCACAACAGACCGATCTGAACTATATTGAACGCGAATGTGGAGAATCCTAACACCTCCCACTGTGTCAAATTTCAGCGAAATTGAGTAATAACCGTGCTTTTATTGTTCCAAGAACTTTTTTTGGGAGATCGGTACATATGACAGCTATATCCAAATATAGCCCGATCTTGGCCATACTCAGTACGAAATTCGAGGGGCCTAACGCCACGTATTGTGCCTAATTCCAGCAAAAACGGTTAATAAGTCCACCTTTAATGGACCCAAAACCTTAAATCTGGAGATCGGTATATATGTCAACTATGTCCAAATCTGAACCGATTTGAGCCGTATTGAATTGGAATGTCGAGGAGCCTAACACAACTCGCTAAACAAAATTTCTGCGAAATTTGACTATAAATGCGACTTTTATGGGGCCAATACCCTGAATTGAGAGATCGGTCTATATGACAGCTATATTTAAATCTCGACCCATCCGGGCCTAGTTGCAAAGCAGATGCTCAACCGTCTCTTATCCCTCCTGCGGAAATCATCATCGTCCCCCACCAACAAACCAGGGTCAAGCTTCCTCAGCTCCAGGACAATCCACGTCCTTGTTCTGTAGAGCATTGGCCACAGGGCCTTGGCAACCCTGCTGTCCACAACTCCCTGCCCACGCCGTGTCTGCACATTCGTCATTGTAGGCAGAGGGGGTTCACTAACGGCGTTGCACTCTCCCAGTCCATCCACGATCCAAACCTGGGCAGCTCGTGAGCAGCTTTGTTCCCCGCCACCTCTTGATGGCCCCGAACATAGCACAAATTAACAGCAGTCTCCCCAAACATATGTGATGCTCCTTGCATTTACCTCGATTTCGAAAGGCCTGCAGCCAGGTCTTTCAGTACTGCCTGACTGTCCACATAAATTTTAACAGTCTAAGAGGGATCACATCTAGGGCCCTGAGGATCACAAAAACCTCAACCTGTGAGACGCTGCACCCATCCCGAAGTCTATGTGACTCGATAATTCCTAGTAATTCGACAAAATCTCTGCCCCGGTCCCCCATCCAGCTTGGACCAAGGGTGAAGTAAGGATGGTACGTCCTCAGCCCGAAGCGGGAGCTTACCACTCACCCTCCATATCGGACGAACCACAGCAGTGTACAACCAGTGAACCACAGCAGTGTACCCCAAGTGCGTCCCAATTTTCCGGCGCAAGCAGTGGTACTCGCAGACGAGCGTGATGGGATTCGTGATATGGACCCCGCTAACCCCAGAATCAGCGAGCTAAATCTGGAATCAACGAACAAAAGCGGAATTTGTGGCTGGAACACTTCGTGCAATGTAACTTAGGCACCGGTGTAGGCAAACTGTGGCTACTGTTCAAATCACTCTCGAGCCGCGGTAGACGGGATGACAGGACCTCAGTCACTTTTAGCGAAATATCCGTGACTGATCCGAAGAGATGCGCCAGATTGTTCAACCGTCAATTTATTGTGCATTCCGAGAGTGACAGGGCAAGGAGAAGAGCCGTTCGCCATATTCGTGGTCTCCGAGCCGATGAACAGCCATCACAATTTATCGTGGGCGAAGTTACGAATGTCATCCGTGGCGCCAAATCATCTAAGGCGTTGGGCCCTGACGGAATCTCTACATTGATGTTGAAGAATCTGGATTCATCTACAGTTGAGTACCTTACTACTGTCCTCAACCTGTCTTTGGATACTCTTATAGCTCCCGATGTCTGGAAAATGGGCAGAGTGATCCCGCTACTGAAGCCTAGAAAGGACTCGAGTTTGGGGGAGTCGTACAGACCGATCTCCCTTCTCTCACCAGTGGCAAAGACGCTTGAGGCATTACTCCTCCCGAGCTTCGTGCAGAATTTCCATTCGCCGAGCATCAACATGGACAACAACAGCACAGCACAACAACAGCTTTGCATGCCCTCACCGCACACATTTGCCGTGGCTTCAATCAGCCCAGGCCATGTGATAGGACGGTCCTCGCTGTACTGGACCTATCGAAGGCATTCGACACGGTCAGCCATGCCAAATTGTTTGAGGACATCGCCAACACGTCCCTCCAGCCAGGCCTGAAACGCTGGGTCGCGAATTATCTGTGTGGTCTCCAGTTATATGTGGAATTTAGGGATAAGAAGTCGAAGTACTGTTGAGTGAAACAGGGAGTTCCATGCCATCACCGCACACATTTGCCGTGGCTTCAATTAGCCCAGGCCATGTGATAGGACGGTCCTCGTGGCATTGGACCTATCGAAGGCATTCGACACGGTCAGTTATGCCAAATTATTTGAGGACATCGCCAACACGTCCCTCCAGCCAGGCCTGAAACGCTGGGTCGCAAATTATCTGCGTGGTCGCCAGTCATTTGTGAATTTAGGGATGAGAAGTCGAAACACCGTAGAGTGAAACAGGGAGTTCCCCAAGGTGGGGTGATATCTCCGGCACTGTTTAACCTCTACCTATCCTCCATTCCATCCCCTCCAGACGGCATAGAGATCGCATCACCGATTGTTGACATCTGCGATGGGTTCACTACAAATACGCGTGAGGTGAATACTGAGCTGACTTTGATGGTCGATGGAGAAATGATTCCAACCATCAAGCGTTCCAAAATAATTGGCGTCACATTTGCTAGCTCTTACACATTCTCCCCACATGCCACAGCAATCTGCGATAAAGTCAAAAGTAGAAACAAGGTCCTCAAGTCACTTGCTGGCAGAACTTGGGGTGCAGACAAAGAAACCTTGTTGACCACGTACAAAGCAATTGACCGGTCTGTGGTAAGTTATGCAGCGCCAGTGTGGAATAATATTCATATGTGTTAGAATGCCGCCCTCCGAACTGCGACGGGTTGTCTCCTCAGTTCTCATGTGGACCACCTTTATCAGGAGACCTTTTGGGCTGTGATCGCCGAGTCCATCCAAATCATCATCTTGTGGATAGATATCCACCGCCCAGAAGCCTTAAGGGAGATCTACATGATCTGAAGCGTGAGTTTCAGCGTTTCAAGAGAGAACCTCTAGATCAAGCGGCATATCAAGCAGGTCTAGACAACATTCATGCAGACACGGTAGCAGTAAATGGCTACCGGGTAAATGTAGTCCTTGGAGAACGACCGCCTCCCATTGCACCTGAAGAAATTGACCTTCCCCAGCAAACCAGAGTAGTTCTGGCTCAATTACGTTCTGGCAGATATAGCCGCCTCAATTCCTACAGAGCTAGAATTGATGCCGACGTGCAAGATGTATGTCCCGATTGCAACCAGGGACTGCACGATACATGTCACCTGTTTAACTGCCCGGCCAGACCCACTCGACTCAGACCCAGATCCCTGTGGATGCACCCCATCTTAGTCGCAGAGTTCCTGAGTCTTGACACTCAACAGAATCAAGTGGACGAAAGATGGAACACAATAAACTGCTACTACAACAACAACAACAACCGATTGCTATAAGATTCACCAATAATGTCGGGAGTCAAGAGAAAAATTCTTCCTGTCAAATTTCGATAGAATCGGTTAACAAATGACCACATTATTGCAATATTAGTCCAAATCTGACTAAACATATGTATGGAAACTATATCCAAATCTGTACCGATTTTTCCAATTTCAATATGCTTTGTCTCTGTGACAAAAAAAATGTATGTACCAAATGTGAAAATAATCGGATGAAAATTGCGACCTTTAGTTTGTACACAAATTAACATCGACCGACGGACAGACATAGAAACGGATAGGCAGACGAATCAGAAAGCGATTCTGGGACGTTCGGCACACTTATCAATGGGTCTATCTCTCTTTCTTCTGGGTGTTATAATACCCTGTACCAGAGTGGTGGTGTAGGGCATAAAAATTATTCGATTCTTTACAATCCCCTCGCGACTTTGGTATCGATACTTAATTTTTGTTTTCTTTTTTTCCCTTTTCAGGTGTCATTATACTTTCGGCTCTGGCAAATCGTTTCCGTTTACATAAATTGTCACGTGTCGATCAGTTTGTTATGTCCTATGGTGGTTTACGTGGTGCCGTTGCATTTGCTCTTGTCTTATTAATCGATGAACGTCTAGTGCCTCAAAAGAATATGTTTGTAACCACTACCATTGCTGTGATTTACTTTACCGTGTTCTTGCAAGGCATCACAATAAAACCATTGGTGAAAATTCTAAATGTGAAACGAGCCAACAAGCGTAAGCCCACCATGAATGAGCGCATACATGAAAGGGTAAACATTGATTGAATGTCAAAATATTGGATTTGGTTTTTGTAAGCATTTTTGTTTCATTTCTAGTTTATGGATCATCTAATGGCTGGCATTGAGGATATTGTTGGAAAAACCGGAAACTACAATGTGCGTGATAAATTCAAACGTTTCGACAATCGTTTCATTCGTCCTCTATTGCTGAGAGATCCTAAGGTGGGTAGTTGAGGCTCTTTAATGCATTGGTAGGCAAATTGTTGATTTTTTCTTTTGTCTCTTCTTCAGGGCGCCGAACCCAAAATCATTGAAACCTATTCCAAATTAACCATGCGTGATGCCATTGAAGTTATGCGTCGAAATCCTTCGACAATTGGTCAAATAACCGGCACCGAATCAATGAGTGCCTTATTTAGAAATTACACCAACAACTGCATTGGTGGAAGGTGGGCACCACCAACTATTTATACAACCTGGTAAACGAATTTTAGACATCAGCAAAATTTTACCTCCCCCCCCCTCCTCTTTTCTCTAATATAACAACAACAAATTTTCCGTAATGTTCTAACATTTTCTTTTTGTTTTTCGTAACTTTGGGCAAGCTGTAAAAAAAATGAAGTGTTGTAGAAATGTTGCCATGCCGTCACTCCTTAAAAATCAAAAAAAAAAAAAAAAGAAGAGCAGCATTTTGTGCATGTTTTGTGGACACTTGTGCACTCGCTGGACTAGTTGTATTTGATTATTTTTTCTTTTCCTTAAAAACTAAACATTTTGTATTTTGTGTAACTTTTTTTTCTAGCTCAGCAACTAATGATTAAAGCAAGGAACAAATCCCAATAACTTTTTAAGTATTTTACAAAAAAAAAAAAAACAAAAAAAAAAATCTATGTAGGGAAGCATGTCTTCTGAATATCTGTAATGTATGCTAACTATATACAAATCTCTACTATGTTTCCTTTACATACTCACTAACAAAAAGAGTCCCATTTTCTCTAAACTAAATGAAGAAAAGTGCCCTTAAACTTTATAAAAAAAAAAACTAAATTTTTGAAAATGCTAAAAAAAAATCTACTCCCACAGTGTAGATTATTCTTCAATGTTGTTGTGTTGCTATCAAATAGCCAAACTATTAGGAGTATAAAAAAGTTTGTGTGCAACATTTGTTATATATGTAGTCACTAGCTGAGCCCGGTCTGATTCGCTGCTCCTTCATTTTGAGCATGCGAAAAGTATGTTTCTTACACTTACTCTCAAAGTTTTGGAAACATTTTCTAAAGATTTTTTCTTCAAAATTCTTTATTATATGGATTTTTTGTATATATTTCTATTTTTATTTATGTCAAAGATAGGCACTTAAACTACCTCAAACATCAATTGGTAAGGCCCGCCTAAGTGTTGGTTAATCAAAAAAAAAAAAAAAAATGCCGCAAACAACCGCCGTTAATTTCCTACATGTTATTTTTCTTTATTCAAAGGATAACAAAGATAAATGCTATATGATCAATTTCGACCAATCTGCCCTCTCTTTGTTCGTGATGGCGACTTCATACAGTTGATCCCATAGTAAACAGCCAACAGATGGCGCTATATTAAATGTTGGTTCTACTCACTTGAAGTGGCTTAACGCCTAAGCCGATCAATGGCTTAGGTGTATGTCCATAGTGGCAAAAAAGTGTTGCTCAGAAGCAAGCCGTTCAGACTTGTCTGGGAAAAAAGGCCTCTTATCGATGAGCTAAAATTTGAATCGGACAAAACTGATTGATATGTGAAATATATCCCTGCATTTCCTGTGGTGGCCACCCTGACGCCAAGGTTTACATCTCCGCCTTTAACGCTGAATGTCATTGTTTTGGGGCTATGGCGGCCTATATTTATATTTGTCCTCAAACTAAATTAATCACAGTGATCGACTGTTGTGGTGTGAGGTTGCCCACTACCAATATGAGCAGAATAAATATATCAGATTCACATTCCACAACCTCATACCATTCATTTGAAACCCATATTGTCATGGCAGGTGTAGGAGGGTTGTGAGCCACACCCTTCTGCCACTTGAACACAAATTTGAATAACGCGCTCCACTCCAAATATCCATCACTTGTTCCCCCATTGTTTTAATGGGTCAATTAATCTATTGGAGGCGATTTTAGGAGGTAAAGCTCCACCTAGAAAATAGTGCCATATAGCTATGACCTCCATAAAAGTCATATTCGGCAATTACAGAGTCACAAGCTGTGAAAAAATTTGTCAACGCCGATTATGTGAAAAATCCGCAATTACTTTTTGGGCAACCCAATAGTATAGCCATTCCACCACTTCCTTAATTGGAAGGATCTCTGCTTGATACACACTGCAATGGTCGGGTAACCTCTTCAATATGACCAGTTCTAGATCTTTAGAGTACACCCCAAAGCCCACCTGGTCGTTTAGTTTGGAACCATCCGTATAGAAGTCTATGTAACTTCTGTTACCAGGGATATCGTACTTCCAATCGGTTCTATCAGGAATAGTGGTACGGTACTTTTTATCAAACAGCAGCTCAGTTAGGGTGTAATCCACACTCCCTGGAACTTCGGACATTGTCTCAAGGATAAGACAGTGTCCGTAGCCGCCACATGACCAAAGAAAAAGTCCCCTTATCCTCATGGCAGTGGTCGAAGCAATTTGTCTAGCCACAATGTCCAGAGGCATTAGATGTAGCACTAAATTCAGTGCATCAGATGGTGTCGTCCTCAGTGCGGTTGTGATGCACAAACAAGCCATCCTTTTGATCCGGATGACACAATATAGCATTATAGGTCTGACAACTGCAGTATATACCCAATCCATGACGCGCGGTCTAAAATTAAAACTAATTGAAAATTTCAATCATATTTTTAATTGGATCAGTTAAAAGATTGATTGAAAATATCAATTATTTTTTAATTGAAAATCATTTCAATTACTTTTTCAAAAACGGTGCTTGAAATAATCATTTTCGTGATTGAAGCAATTTCAATTAAAAAATTAATTGGGTCAATTAATTTTGTGATTGAAACCGATTCTTTTGGCTACAACTGTTATCGAAACCCCACAAACTTATTTATATAAGTGATAGCATATATGTTTAATTTTATGTTTAATGTTGGAAAATCTAGTTTTTTGTTTTTTAACTAAAAAATCTACAGATGTTGTCTCCAAACTAAAGAACTTAAACTTTATGTATGTCAATGACTAAACTCTCCATAAAATCATTCA
This sequence comes from Stomoxys calcitrans, assembly GCF_963082655.1. Classification (NCBI taxonomy): domain Eukaryota; kingdom Metazoa; phylum Arthropoda; class Insecta; order Diptera; family Muscidae; genus Stomoxys; species Stomoxys calcitrans. The sequence goes on along the minus strand of NC_081554.1, from coordinate 59,601,857 downwards.
CAATCTTTATAATTAGATTCAATTTACTGCACTGACTTTCTGAAATTCGTTTACTTTCTACCTAGATTGTAGTTATATATAATTTATTTTTTATTATTCTTTTTTTTAATAGAAAATAAGTTTAATGTTTGTAAATAAGCATATGCAAGAGGGATTCAATATGTCTTTGAATTTTTTAAACTTTTACCAACATTATCAATGTTGGTGGGATGATGTCAGTCCTTAGTTGGTCTGTAATATGCATATCATAGCTATACACAAAGCATATTTTTTGCCTTGTTCTAAAAATACTTAAAATTTGAAATTTTCTTTTTGAAGATATATTGAATAGTCTCTTGGAACATTTGAACAGCAATATGGCTCAAAATTGTTATTAACCACTACTGGCTATATTAAAACAAAATTAACAACTCGCTTAGATATTGAAATGTTAAAGAGGCAACTTTAAATTTTAATTTTAAGCAAAAGTATTTGAGATTTAACCAAATCATAAAAACATTTTTCTTCGATTTAAAATTTGGAAACCCGGTACTGATCAGTAAGACGGACTATTCACAACATAGAGTATTTCAAGAACTGAACTCTTCATTTAAAAATACAACATTACTCAGTAATCAGTTGTCTCATACCCCGTCCCGGTTTGGGTGTACCACCATTTTAGCCCTTAAAAGACTTCTTTGTTGGAGATTCTTCATACATTCTGACAATGTTGCCAATATGGCCAACGCAACCATTATATTTTGATACGTGTAACTATATTATCATCGTCATACAGCTCGTGGATTATATGACATCTATATTCTTCATAAACGCAAACCCAAGTCGATATATTTTACGAAGAATTTTTCCCTTAAACACTCCAAGTACTACCTTGTCTACTTTCACAAGTACCCATGCCTCAGAACCATACTCAAGGACAACACTCACCCGGTAGCTATTTTAGGTTTTGGAGCCATAAAAGGCGCATTTATTCCGATGACGCCGAAATTTGGGACAGTGAGTTATGTTAAGCTATTCGACATTTTCCTGCAACTTGGCCCATATCGGCCCGGATTTGGATATAGCTGCCATATAGATCGATCTCTCGATTTAAGGTTTTGGGCCCATAAAAGGCGCATTTATTGTCTGATTTCGACGACAGTGAGTTCGTTTAAGCCCCTTAAACATACTTCTGCAATTTTGTTCAGATCGGTCCAGATTTGGATATAGCTGCCATATTGACCGATATCTCGATTTAAGGTCTTGGGACTATTAAAGGAGCATTTATTGTCCGATTCCGCCGAAATTTGGGACAGTGAGTTATGTTAAGCCCCTCGACATACTTCTGCAATATGCCACAGATCGGTCCAGATTGGGGTATAGCTGCCATATAGACCAATCTCTCGATTTAAGGTCTTTGGCAATGAGTTATGTTAAGCCCCTCGACATACTTCTGCAATATGCCACAGATCGGTCCAGATTTGGGTATAGCTGCCATATATACCAATCTCTCGATTTAAGGTCTTGGAACCATTAAAGGCGCAGTGCCTAACACAACAGTGAGTTGTGTTAGGCCCTTTGTCAGCCCTCTTCAATTTGGCCCAGATCGGTTAAGATGTGGATATAGCTGCCATATTGACCGATCTCTCGATTTAAAGTTTTGGGCCCATTAAAGACGCATTTATTGTCCGATTTCGCCCAAATTTGGGACAGTGAGTTGTGATAGGCCCTTCAACAGCCCTCTTCAATTTGGCTACGATCGGTCCAGATTTGGAAATAGCTGCCATTAGACCGATCTCTTGATTTAAGGTTTTTGAGCCATAAAAGGCGCATTTATTGACCGTTTTCGCCGAAATTTGGGAGAGTGAGTAATGTAAGGCTCTTCGAAATTTTTCTGCAAGTTTAGCTTAAATGGGCCCGGCCGAACTTAACGCCTTTTTACTGATTACGGGCTATTTAGTAGCTGAACGCTCAAAACACTAATAGTGAATGAAACTGAGTCCATATTTGCACTTGTTTTGATTTCATGTTTTTAACTACTGGCAACGCAACTATAGTTGCGCGTCCACCGATTTTCGATTCCTTATAAATGTCATTGCGGTCGACCGACTTGCATCCTACAGCAGAGGGTATAACATTACTTTCATCATTATTATGTCTTAAAGTTGTAGATTTAATAAATTTAAAGTTGCCTTTTCAACAAAAAAATTTTGTTTTTACGTTTTAATTACAACTCATATATATTAAAATTTTTTTTTTATTTTTCCCTAGTCCTAGTCTAACCAATTTGGATAACACTTGCTCGCGCAACTTGGATATGCATGAATTGGATTATAATCCATCCAAAAAGGATTTGACCGATGCCAAGATTCATCATTTGCTAGCCGAAGAATTGAAACCTTATAGAAGGGTATGTATGGTTGGGAATGGCTACGAATGGATAGTCCACATTTTTCTATATCCTATTTAGATCTTAAGAATGCACGACATGAAAGAGTCGTCTTTTTTTTTTTTCTTTTTAAGATATACATATATAAATTTTTGAAATGCATAGTATTGTGTTTTTATGACTTTGCCATATACATGCAGTTGAAATATTTTTTAGTTTTTCTTTTAGCCATTTCCAAAAAAAAAAAAAAACAAAGAAAAAAACCGAATATGTTTACCACCAACTATTGTATTAAGTAAGGATGCTAATGGTTTTCTTCTAAGTGAGAACTCATTGAATTCCTTAACACTTTAGTTTAAACACCATCCTTTAATATACTCAACAACAACAAAGCCACTTACCACTCTCACTACTTTTCACTTGATATTTCTTTTGATTTTTGTTTTTTGATTTCAAGTCATTATCGTATGTAGGAAACACTGAACACACTCTCACAGATATTCTCCTTTTCTTTTGGCCCTAAGTTTAGTTTTAAGTTTTATTTATTTTTTTAATATACATAGATTTTAATTTGCTGAATTTATTATTATTATATGAAAAAAATGTTTTTAATCATTTTTCTTTTTTCTCTTTACTCCTTGAAAACCGCTAAAAAAACGTCCCGCCAAAAACCAAAAATCCCGTACAAAAAATACAAAATCATCATGTCTCCTTTGTTTCTATAATCCCTGATATGCAAAAAAAAAAAAAAAAAAAAAAAAAAAAAAAAAAAAAAAACTCATATAAACTTTGCTTTATATGTTTAATTTTTTGTAACAAAATTTTACATTTGCTAAAACCAAAATCCATCCAATTTAAAACGGTATTCAAAAATCGCCAAATTTTTGAATTATGAAATATTTAAAAATCACATCCAGGCCTCAATACAAATGGTACGAATTAATGGAAAATTTGTTAAGCCTCAATTGGTTGTATTTGTTCTTCTTCTTCTAAATCTACAATAAGTTTTATTTTACTTGAGTTTGTTGTTACTATTTACCATGTTTTTCTTTTTTGGGTTCTTTTTTTTTCTTATATAATTTTCGAAAGTTTGTTTTTTGATGTTAAGCGCACAATTTTCTTCTGTGTGTTTTTCTTGTAATCTCTATATAACCAACCAACCAATCTCTACCCACTTCTACTACTATTTACTGTTTTTTAACAATTGATGTCTGATTTCTTGTCTGCGAATGCAATACTAAGAAAAATATTACTATTAACCACCATGTTAACCGTTCTTCTCAATATTTTTTATAAATGTTTTCAAGCTATCCTTCTTAAAGGTGTTAAATGTCTATATATGAAAGATTTAAGGGACTTTTTTTTGGTTCTTTTTTTTTTTGAAGTATAAACTGTTGTAGGTAAAAAGCCTTATAGAAAAAATCCTCTATCCATCGTGACCTCGAGTGCTATTTTTTTTAGACAACAGGTTTTAGTGGAATTTTGCAGATTAAAGTGTCCTTAGAAGTGCAATTTTTTTTTACAAAAGACTCCAAAATACCCCAATCGGAATTTTTGGTAAATTTGCTGTGGAGGCTCTAAATATTGCTAGGTGCAAAAAATTTTTTTGCATGTGTTTAGGGGACATATTGTGTAAAAAAACATGAGCCCATATGGAGGATTTGGGCTTTGAAACTTTAGAACTCGAGGAGATTTTCACATTTTTTAATAAATAATAATAATTGCATTAAAATGTCACTGTCAAAGCATCTACAGTATGTCTTCTTTACAAGCAAAACAAAAAAAAAAAATAAGGTAATAACAAAATGTTGATCAAGAAATGCAAATAATACACTTTTTCACCTCCAAACTCTATAACTTTTAACTAAATTATCAGATGTGGACACTTTTCGCCGCAAAATCGTTGTAAATGTTGTCACCTATATAGGTTAGTTTAGATTAGGTTTAAGTGGCAGTCTGCCATCAGATTAATCAGCCTTGCTTCTACTTCCCACCGTTGAACCATCCAGATCGCTTAAAAAAAAAATCCGCTAAAACAGATAGGTTCTCAAAGAAATGAGAACCTAAAGCGTAACTGCTTCTGACTGCTAGTGCGGGACACACACACAGAAGGTGTTACTTAGTCTCTTCTTCTTCGATGTCCTCTCAGCTTCTACAAAGTCGTTGCTGGCAACCTTCAGTCTGTTAGCATGTTTTCCGATTAGATAGTGGCCTGTCATGACGGACACAATGACTGAGACGTTTGTTGTAGCAAATGACAGCAAAGCGATAGACCTCTAGATTAGGCCACATAGTTTTGGAATGCTCACAGCCCCCTCTTTGTGACCATCTATCATTCATTGTTCTTCGGGTCTGGTCCTGAAAACTTGGCTTACATGTCGCTAGAGGCATACGCACAGATTTCAGTATCCCTGGAATGTGTAGGGTAGTTCCTAGTCTCGCAAGCTCGTCTGCTTTACAATTCCCTGGGATATCTCTGTGGCCCGGCACCCAGTACAGGTGAATTTTGAACTGTTCAGCCATATCGTTGAGAGATCTGCGACAATCGAGGGCGGTTTTTGTGTTCGGAAATACGTTATCCAAGGGTTTAATGGATTTAATGCAAGGATCTTCGCTTGATACACACTGCAGTTATCGGGTAACCTTTTCCATATGACCAGTTCTAGATGTTTGGAGTACACCCAAGGTCCACCTGGTTTAGTTTGGAACCATCCGTATAGAAGTTTATGTAACTTCTGCTACCAGGGATATCGTAGTTCCAATCTGTTCTATAAGGCATAGTGGTAAAGTACTTTTTATCAAATAGCGACTCAGGTAGGATGAAATCCATACTGCCTGGAACATCGGATATTTTATCAAGGATTACACAGTATCTGTAGGCACCACATGACCAGTGAGAAAGCTAACTTAACCTCACGGCGGTGGTCGCTGCCATTTGTCTAGCCACAATGACCAGAGGCATAAGATGTAGCATAAAATTCAGTGCGTCATATGGTGTCATCCTCCGGTGGCTGTGATGCACAAACAAGCCATCCTTTGGATCCGGCTAAGTGTTGAGCAGTAGGTGGACTTTTGAAGAGCCATCCACCAGATCACAACACTATATAGCATTATAGGTCTGACAACTGCAGTATAAACCCAATGCATGATACGCGGTTTAAACCCACAACTTTTGCCAACGGCTCTCTTGCAGGTGTATAGGGCAAGTGCTGCCTTTCTTGCCTTTTGCAAAATGTTGGTATTTTGCGCTTTCTGTAAATGGAACACTATCTCCTCCCAAGGAGAAAGGTGCCTCTATAGGCAACTTGTATCTCCTGCTGATAAGAACTACATCTGTCTTGCACGGATTTATACCTAGACTACTTTCGGTAGCCCACTTTGCTGTTGCACGTAGATCTTCCTCAGTCTAAACCATCCCAAATTTCAAAAGGGTTATCTCTATCCGTTCTCAAATTGGATATTTTTTACTAGTTTCTGTCAATGTCCTCCCACTGTGCGGCTTCGAACGCACGGGTTCAAATCCCGGCGTGAACATCAGAAAAATTTTCAGCTGTGGTTATTCCCTTACTAATGCCAGCTACATTTGTGCGGTATCATGGCATGTTGGAACATCTAAAGTGGAACTCCTTATGTGACAAAAATTCACTTTATAGGGGGCACCTCCGATTTCGTTGAAATTTGGTATACAGACGTGGTTTGAACCCAGTGTCATGAATCTGAAGTCTGTTTTTGGGGCAAAGGCTCCTGGACCCCCCCTAGTGGCCAAAAACCTCCTCTTGGTGAGTGGTACCCTAACCTAAGCAAGCAAATGAATGGTTTTAGTGAGTAGATTATGAATAAGCATAAACCTGTCTAAAAATTGGACCCGGGAAGGACCTATAGGGTCTTGAAAATTTTGAACCCTAGGCAATTTGGATACGATGGAGTAGATTACGATAGATGTGCGAGCCTTATTCTGACGACTTAGCTTACGTGTCGCAGAGGCATATCCACAGATTCTAGTTCCTCTACAATGTTCTGGGACACATCTTTGCCCCGGTACCCAGAAGAAGAACCATGGCTAAGGTTCTGCTCGGTTTGTAACTGGTGCTTGGGATGGTTGCATCTTCCATCATGCTCTGGCTTGTAGACTGTACGGCGGTTGCACAGTTGTTGCGATTACCATGTGCTGCGTGGAGGAGGCCACCGTAGCGCAGAGGTTAGCATGTCCGCCTATGACGCTGAACGCCTGGGTTCGAATCCTGACGAGAACACCAGAAAAAAAATTTCTGAGGTGGTTATCCCCTCCAAGTACTGGCGACATTTGTGAGGAACTATGCCATGTTAAAACTTCTCCCCAAAGAGGTGTCGCACTGTGGCACGCCGTTCAGACAAGGCTATAAAAAAGAGGCCCCTTATCATTGACCTTAAAATTTTAATCGGACAGCACTCAGTGATATGTGAGAAGTTTGCCCCAGTTTCTTAGTGTAATGGATTGGTTTTCTTGTAACACCATTCCGTGCAGTAAGGACTTACCTCGCATGGTCTTGAAGTTAGTGATGCCTACTTGGAGTGACCGGCGTTATGGTGGGTTTTTGTTTGTTGTCCGGCTATACTCGCTTGGTAATAGGAGACTTTAATGCGCATCACGAGTTTTGCCATTCTCTCACCTGAGAGACATGGTTTGGCAGAGCCGATTGGTGGCTCCACAACTTGCCAAAAAGTGCTTGTCAATGTTCTCATTCGAGTTATGGGTGATTGCAATAGTTAGGCAGACATTTCCATTGCGTCACATAGTCTCGTAAAAAACACCAACTGGCAACTCATTATATCATTGAGATCAGATAATCTCCTTATATATATCTCCATTGACCGACCACCAGACTTCATAGCCTCTGAAAGCCGGACATTTGTCAAGCAGAAGGAAGCCAACTGGTATGGCTTCAAAGAATATATCAATTTCCGCTTCGGTCAGCTACCACCCTCCATTAAAACGTAGCTCGCTTTTTACCAGCCGTTAAAATGGTGTGGGCCAATTTCCTGGCCTAAGCAGCGAAACCGAGCTTGATGGGAATCGTTGGTCCGTTGCTGCAGACTCTAGAATCAGGGAACTAAACATGAAATTCAATAGGTTTGACAACGAATATGGCTAGTGCACTTAAATCTCTGTATCTGAAGCGCCCGTTATACTCTTACAACATAGTTTGCCAATATTCTCGAACTTCGGTAGAAGTATGACAGGACCTTAGTTACTCTTGACGACTTAATATCTACTAAAGGAATTTATGCATTAGGTTTTTTTTAAAGGCAAAAAGCTGAAGTTTATTGGGATGTGTATTATATACGGCTATAACCTATTACGGGTGCTGACTGAGGTGAATCCGTCTGATACGCAGACTTTTACTTGTAAGGGCTAAGGATCCGAATCTGCTATGCAGAAGGGCCGAAAGGGTTTTAGAGATGGCACACGACTTGGTTAGTCCTAGGGTCCCAATGTTAACCCAGTGAAGACTGAAATCTGCCTGTTCACGAGGAAGATGAAGGTGGGTCCATATAATCCACCACGTTTCCTGAAGACAAAACTATTTCGATATCTGACAAGACTTAGGAGTGATTTTGGACAGAAAACTGAATCGGAAGTGTCACATTCAGCAGGGTACAGGCGTGCCATAGGCTCGAAATGGGACCAAGGATAATCTACTGGGTCTACAGGAACATAATTAGACTAATAATTACTTACGCCTCAGTAGTTTGGTGGACTGGTATGGAGAAAAAGTGCCACGACAGGTCGAGTACGAGGCACTGATTCCAGCTCAATCAAGTTGGAGAATTCTTCGATATGGATATTAAGTAGAACCTACGAAACGAATTACCCACTTGCAGATGTAAAGGGTGATTTTTTTGAGGTTAGGATTTTCATGCATTAGTATTTGACAGATCACGTGGGATTTCAGACATGGTGTCAAAGAGAAAGATGCTCAGTATGCTTTGACATTTCATCATGAATAGACTTACTAACGAGCAACGCTTGCAAATCATTGAATTTTATTACCAAAATCAGTGTTCGGTTCGAAATGTGTTCATTCACCGTAACGTTGCGTCCAACAGCATCTTTGAAAAAATACGGTCTAATGATTCCACCAGCGTACAAACCACACCAAACAGTGCATTTTTCGGGATGCATGGGCAGTTCTTGAACGGCTTCTGGTTGCTCTTCACTCCAAATGCGGCAATTTTGCTTATTTACGTAGCCATTCAACCAGAAATGAGCCTCATCGCTGAACAAAATTTGTCAAAATTTGAACACATTTCGAACCGAACACTGATTTTGGTAATAAAATTCAATGATTTGCAAGCGTTGCTCGTTAGTAAGTCTATTCATGATGAAATGTCAAAGCATACTGAGCATCTTTCTCTTTGACACCATGTCTGAAATCCCACGTGATCTGTCAAATACTAATGCATGAAAATCCTAACCTCAAAAAAATCACCCTTTATATGAAGAATTGGTATTTTCGGCCCATCCAAAGTGGTGGATCACCACCAACGTTATCTAATCTAGACATATATACATGGAAAAAGATTACTAAGCACCAACAAACGTTTTATTGAAGTCATTTAGAGTTATTAGAAAACGTAGATTTTAGGTTGTACTTAAGGTCAAGGAACGGAGGAGATACATTTTAACATTAAGGGACCTTATAAATGATAAATAGTTTTATATTCATAAGCACATAGAAGTTGCTGAAAAATTAATTCGAATTCCCAGAAAAACAGTAAAATTTATGCTACAAGTTCGCAATATGCTGTAAGGATAATGATTAAGTCTAACATAACTTTTATTGAGTTTTAAAAAACGTTTTATTTACCTGCTTATTTGTATTCTTACGTTTTCATGTTGTTTTGTTGTATTTTTAAAATGTTGTTTGTTCAGGGTTTCTTTCGTATATTGGCTATTTTTATGTCTTTAATGTTTTTTTTTTTTCATTTTATTAGCATGTTTATTGTTATTAATTTTTAATTTCAAAAGCACATGTAGTTGAAATTTTTAATTTTACGCACCGTTACATATATTAAAAAAGAAAACTTGGCTTTTTTGGGCAACATTAATGAAAAAATCTTAAGAGAAGCTTTCTTTCACAGTTAGATGAAAACATTTTAAATTTTATTTTGTTTTAATTTTTGTTTGTTATTTATTTAAGTTATCACAAACCGTGGTCAAATAAAATGAAAGGATTTTAACAAATAAATAGGCGTTGGATACCCACCACCTCGGGTATATATGTAAACCACCTTTCGTTAAAATCCGATGAAAAATGCATAACTTATGCCCCATTGTGGCTACATCGAAATATTTTCCGATTTGGACCAAATACTAATAAGTACAAGGCAGTTCAATTGTGTATAACAGAATATTGATCTTTTTAGTAGCTATATCCAAAAATAAACCGATCTGAGCCATATGAGACACGGGTGTCGAAAAGCCTAACATATGTAAATATGTCAAATTTCAGTAAAATCGGATTTTAAAAGCGCCTTTTATGTGGTCAATGCTTAAAATCGAGATATCGGTCTATATGACAGCTATATCCAAATCTGGACCGTTTTGGGCCAAGTTACAGAAAAATGTTGAAGAGCCTAACACAACACACTGTCCCAAATTTCGGCGAAATCGGACAATAAATGCGCCTTTTATGGCCCCAAAACCTTAAATTGAGAGATCGGTCGATATGGTACCTAAATTCAAATCTGGACCGATCTGATCCAAATTGAAAAAAAATGTCGAAGGGCCTAACACAACTCACTGTCCCAAGTTTCAGCGAATTCGGATAATAGGTTTGGCTTTTATGGGCCTAAGACCCTAAATCGGCGGATCGGTCTATATGGCAGCTATATCCAAATCTGGACCGATCTGGTCCAAGTTGATGAAGGATGTCGAAATGCCTGTCACAACTCACTGTCCCGAATTTCAGTGAATTCGGACAATAAATGCACCTTTTATGGGCCCAAGACCTTTAATCGAGAGATGCGTCTATATGGCAGCTATATCCTAATCTGAACCGATCTGGCCCAAATTGCCGAAGGATGTCGAAGCGTCCAACACAACTCACTGTCCCAAATTTCAGCTAAATCTGATAATAAATGTATCTTATGGGCCAAATTTGAACCGATCTGGGCCAAATTAAGGAAAGATGTCGAAGGACCTAACGCAACTCACTGTCCCAAATTTCACCAAAATCGGATAATAAATGTGGCCTAAGACCCTATATCGGCGGATCGGGGGCTTATGGACAAAAAAAAAATCTGTGCAAAATTTCAGCTCAATATCTCTACTTTTAAAGATTGTAGCGTGATCTCAACAGACAGACGGACAAACGGCCGGACATGGCTAGATCGTCTTTGATTTTTACGCTGATCAAGAATATATATACTTTATAGGGTCGGAAATGGATATTTCGATGTGTTTCAAACGGATTTAGACCATACTTGGGACAGTTGTTGGGAGTCATACCAGAATACTTAATGAAAAATTTCAGCCAATTTGGATAAGAATTGCGCCCTCTAGAAGCTCAAGAAGTCAAGACCCAAGATCGGCTTATATGGCAGCTATATCAGGTTATCAACAGATTTAGACCATACCTGGCATAGTTGTCGGAAGTGATACCAAAACACCAAGTGCAAAATTTCAACAAAATCAGACAAAAATTGCGGCTTATAAGCGCTCAAGAAGTCAAAACGGGAGATCGGTTTATATGGGAGCTATACAGGTTATAGACCAATTTGGACCGTAATTGGCGCAGTTGTTGGAAGTCATAGCAGAATACCACATTCAAAATTTCAGCTAAAGCGGAGACAAATTGCGGCTTCCGGGGGCTCAAGAAGTCAAAACGGGATATCGGTTTATATGGGAGCTATAACTTGATATAGCCGATTTGAACCGTACTTAACTGAACTGATGAAAATTGAGGCTTCCAGGGGCTCAAGAAGTCATATCGGGAGATCGGCTTATATGGGAGCTATATCAGGTTCTTGGCCGATTTGAACCATGCCTGGCACTGTTATTGGGAGTCATAACAGAACACTATGTGCAAAATTTCAGCTAAATCGGACAAAAACTGCGGCTTGTAAGGGCTCAAGAAGTCAAATCGGGAGATCGGTTTATATGGGAGCTATGTCCAAATCTAAAACAATATGGCCCATTTGCAATCTCCAACGACCCACATCAATGTTTGGTATCTATGCAAAATTTCAAATTAACGCGTTCGACCGCTGTCGTGATTTCGACAGACGAACGGATGGACGGTCGGACGGACGGACATGACTAGATCGACTTAGAACGTCGAGACGATAAAGAATACTTTATGGGGTCTTAGATGAATATATCCCAAAAAGCTTTGTACAACCGAGCAGATAAAGAACATGGAGAAAGTTGGGAACCACAACTTTGAGATAGTCAGTAACTTTATCTACCTCGGCATCGCCGTAACACTTTACAAGACACTGATACTACCCGTGCTGTTATATGGTTCTGAAGCATGGGTACTTGTGAAAGCAGATGAGGCAGTGCTTGGAGTATTTGAGAGAAAGATTCTTCGTAAAATATATGGACCAGTTTGCGTTAACGGAGAATATAGGCGACGTATGAACCACGAGCTGTATGAGCTTTATGACGACGATAGCATAGTTACACGCATCAAAATAAAACGGCTGCGTTGGCTAGCAAAGAAGTCTTTTGACGGCAAACACGGTGGTACACGCAAACCGGGAAGACCAAAAGCCCGATGGAAAGATCAAGTTGTGGGAGACACTTCGAAACTTGGTGTTAGAGATTTTAGAATGAGCGCAGAAGATCGAGGCGCTTGGAACCCTATTCTACGTTCGGCTAGTGGAAGAAATATTCTGTCATAGCCAATTAAAGAAGAAAAAGAGATGAATATATCGAGGTGTTACAAACGGAATGACTATATTAGTATACCCCCATCCTGTGGTGGTGGGTATAAAAAAAATTGGAATTACGAATATATAAAATTTGATTAAAATCGAACAAGGGAATCGTGGGACAGGCGTTAATGGGTTAAGATTTCTTGGTGTGTTCCTTAACGCTTTCGTTTTTCCCTTATACCAAATGAATTTAAAGATGGATCATCTTCTTTGTCGTTCACAAGGTCGTGTAATTTCGTTGTCAAATAAGATATAAGGGAAAGGCAACTGTTTTCATTGAATATTATCTCGAATTGTCACATTTCCACCTGGCGGGTTTAAAAGGCCTCCTTCCTGCTCTTTTCAGGAAAGTCTTATATCAGACAGTAGTTATCAGTTAACAATAAAAAATATGGCAACTTCAACAAGTTATCAATCGAGGAATATTGTGGCCGAACCGCAAAATCGTTGGCTTATGATACGTTACCCAGAGAGCACTCTATATGTTTGACTAAGTTTGGTTTAAACTTTGGCTGGGTGATGCTCTTTGAATATCACATCGTTGTATGCATGAATTGGCACTTCTAACAGAGTCTTATGTTGATTAATGGGACTTACTTCACTGTTGAAAGGTCTACTTATAACAACGTTTTAAATTGCCTTTCAAATTTAAAGGGATAATGCCCCACTCTTTCAAAATTAACTAACAGAGAATGTGACCTTTAAAAAAATATATTACCATACCTTTTAAGTTTTATTTTTAATTTAGTTTTTATTTGAAATTTTTTAATCCAACATATCTTTTTTTTTCAATATTTTTTTTTATTAAAAATTTTTTTTTAGTATTTTAGTATTTATCTTCGTTTATTTGTTTTAGCTACTAGAGCCGGTCATTTAAATAAATCCTTCTTTCTTGTGTAAGTCGAGCTCAAATGGCCACGAGAATATGTGTTAGCAAGCAGAGATTGTTTTTATGAATTGAAGTAAAGAAATTGCCACCTATCAGACAATCGGGCATGAATATCAGAACCAATGGCAGACGCGTTTCTGGGCTGGTGACCCTCATCAGTGCCTAGTGTATCATATCCGTTCTAGGCACTGATGAGGGTCACCAGCCCAGAAACGCGTCTGCCAATGGTTCTGATATCCATGCCCAATTGTACAACCATTGGCAGACGCGTTTCTGGGCTGGTGACCCTCATCAGTGCCTAGTGTATCATATCCGTTCTAGGCACTGATGAGGATCACCAGCCCAGAAACGCGTCTGCCAATGGTTGTTATATCAGACAATCGGGCATGGATATAACAACCATTGGCAGACGCGTTTCTGGGCTGGTGACCCATATCCGTGGCTAGTCTATCATATCTGTCCTAGGCAAGGATAAGGGTCACCAGGCCAGAAACGCGTCTGCCAATGGTTGTTATATCCATGCCCGATTGTCTGATATAACAACCATTGGCAGACGCGTTTCTGGGCTGGTGATCCTCATCAGTGCCTAGAACGCGTCGGCCAATGGTTTTTATATCCATGCCCGATTGTCTGATATAACAACCATTGACAGACGCGTTTCTGGGCTGGTGGCCCTCATCAGTGCCTAGTGTATCATATCCGTGCTAGGCACTGATGAGGATCACCAGCCCAGAAACGCGTCTGCCAATGGTTGTTATATCAGACAATCGGGCATGGATATACCAACCATTGGCAGACGCGTTTCTGGGCTGGTGACCCTTATCCGTGGCTAGTGTATCATATCTGTCCTAGGCACGGATAAGGGTCACCAGCCCAGGGACGCGTCTGCCAATGGTTGTTATATCCATGCCCGATTGTCTGATATAACAACCATTGGCAGACGCGTTTCTGGGCTGTTGATCCTCATCAGTGCTTAGAACGGATATGATTCACTAGGCACTGATGAGGGTCACCAGCCCAGAAACGCGTCTGCCAATGGTTGTTATATCCGACAATCGGGCATGGATATCAGAACCATTGGCAGACGCGTTTCTGGGCTGGTGACCCTCATCAGTGCCTAGGACGGATATGATACGCTAGGCAATGATCACCAGCCCAGAAACGCGTCTGCCAATGGTTCTGATATCCATGCCCCACTGTCTGATAGCTGGCAATTTCTTCAATTCACATAAACAATCTATTCTTGCTAACGCACATTCTCGTGGTCATTTAAGCTCGACTAACGCAAGAAAGAAGGATTTTTAATATATTTAATTTTTTTATACTTTTTTTTAAATTTTTTTATTTTTTAATTTCAAAATCTCTAATGTAAATATATATTTGTATTATTATGAATGTTGTTTATTTTTTTTTAATTTTTGTTCTTAATTGGTTCTTTTTCTTAGTCGTTCTATGGTTCATTACACTTTTCGTTATTTCATTTGCTAAACAACAACAGCAAGAAAAAATGAAAAAAAAAACAATTCCAATAAATTTTTTGTTGCAAGCATATTTAGTAAAATTAAGTTTTTAATTTTTACAGCACCGTCGTCTTAGTTATAGCCGTCACGCAGTAGATGACAGAGATTTGTCCACTCAGGTGAGTATTTTTGTAAAACAACAGAAAAAAGGTCCTTGCACAAAGCCAAACACTCACACACACACTTACACATAAAAAAATAAGAAATTTGCAATGCAAACACTGTGTGTGCTGAAAACTATTTTTTTTTTCTTATAAAAAAAAAATTGCACAATTTTTTCATGAATTTTGTGACCCCTGTACTTTGATCTGATTTTGTATGCCAGATTCGTAATCTACCTCTGAATAGCTTTCATTTAAACCCCACATTGACATGAAAGTCCAACATGTCTGTTTGGGCGAGTTTTAAGGTTGGGGCGGCCCAATGGTTACTTGGACCCAAATTCTAATATCATATTCGTATTTTACTCTCCAATACCTTTCATTTGATATCCGTATTGTCCCGATCGGTTCACTTTTGATTTTGGGTGATGTTTTTGGCATAAGGGGGAGGGTCCGACCCCCGTCCGATGTCAAAACATTATATAGCCTTTATTTCCTTCCAGACCAACCTACACAAACTGTCAAAATTTCAATGTAATCGGTTCGGCCGTTTATGAGTCTATACGGAACAAACAAATAAACACAAATAGATTTTTATATAAAGGGTAATTTTTTAAGAGCTATAGGAAAGTTTTTGAAAAAAAAAACAACACATAAAATGCAGAAAAATTCATGAAATCTTTATTTGAATCGATAGTATGTTCCATATTATTAAATGTTTGAAGATTATTTCATGCAAATGTAGACCGTGACTGCGCTTCAAATTATTCTAATTTTGGCATACTCTTACCAACATTTCGGCTGGTATCTCATGAATAAATGCTTCAGTGTTATCTTTCCAAAGCGACAATTGAAGCGGGCTTATCTGTATAGACATGAGCTTTAACATAGCCCCACAAAAAATAGTCTAAAGGTGTTAAATCGCACGATCTAGACAATTGACCCGTTCCAAACGTAAAATAAAATGTTCACCAAACTCGCCTCTCAATGAGTCCATTGTTTCGCATGCTGTGTGGCATATGGCACCGTCTTGTTCGAACCACATGCCATGCAAGTCAAGCATTTGCATTTTGGCCAAAAACAAATTTGGATATCATCTCGCGATAGCGCTCACCATTCAGAGTTACGTTAGGATTCGCATCATCTTTGAAGAAGTACGGTCCAATGATGTCACCAGCCCATAAAGCGCACCAAACTGTGACTTTTTCTATTTTATATGCATTGGTAGCTCTTGCAATGCTTCTGGCTGATCTTCACTCAAAAATCGACAATTTTGCCTTTTTACATAGCCATTGAGCCAAAAATGAGGTCGATTAAACTGACCATAAAATGAAAGAAGACCGCAATGAACCTTCTCAACAGAGTACGCATTTTGATAATAAAAACCAGTAAGGAATGGCAAAAGTCGGCCGGTGCCGACTGTATAATACCCTACACCTACCCTATAAGTACAATGTGGGACCTATATCCAATTCTGAACCAATTTTGATGGACCTTGGCGAGCAAATAAGTTCAAGCAGTGAAAACTACGGTTGACAAATGACAACATTATGACAAATTACCTAAAATCTGTTGGGTTCATTTGTAAGACGATTCATGGTTAAATTATAGACCAAGCTGAAGATGTTTGACAGTGATACAAAACACGAAACGTGCGTGAGCTGTTTAAATCAGGGTTATCAAAAAGATAAAAGCTAAAAAATCACCCTTTCTAAAATTTTGGAAAATTTTTTGATTTTTTGGGTAACGTTTTTTGTAAACGTTTCTCCGTATTTCCCAGGATTTTTGTACGCATTTTATTTTTACATGATTTGCTTTTTGTATTTAATTTGGCACACACAATAATATTCAACTTAATTTTGGACCAAATGAAATTTGAAAACTAAGACTGACCCTCCTTCTGCAATTCATTGTAAAGGAAAAGGAATTGGAAAACTCTCTTAAAATTGGAAGGATAACTTAATGAGTATAATATGTGTGGTGTGTTGTTGTGAAAACAAACAAGAATCTAATTTTTTAGGATTTTTTATTCATATTTCGTATTAACTCTTCTTTTAAGGTTAACTACAAAATGCAAATGAATTTCCGTCGCATGTTCAATGATCGTAAACATCACAAACGCAGTAAACGCGGTGCTAATAAGGTACGTGTGGGGAGTTCAAAATCGATCCCCATCAATTTCTTTCTTTTCAATCTGAATTTTTTTTTATATTTTTTCCGCTCTCTTCAACTTTCATTTCAGGATGGCGTTAAACAAAATCATGTATCATTCCACGATTTCCAACAGAATGGAACAACGAAACAATTCTCGCACGGTACGAGTAAGAATGAAACAAAATTACGCAAAAAACTAATCAGAAAACATTCTCACAATTCACTTAACAAATATCGTAGATTAGAAATAGGTAAATGGCTATGAAACAAATTAATTTTCTCTAAAAAAAAAATAACTTTAAAACAAAAAGAAATTATCGACAATAAGATATTAAACACAAGAAAACCCAAAGATAAAAGCAAGACGACATTATAAATCCTTATAGAAATTTAAATAACTCTCAATTTTTAAATATTTTTTATAAAAAAAAGTTCGAATTAACAGAATCTTAAATAATTGTTAGTAGCTAGGATGTTTTACAAGTTTAGTCATAGTGATTATTTTTTTTTTAATTTTGTAGAAAAGCCCATAAATTGTGTTGAAATTCTTGTGGACATTGTTTTAGTCCAAATGTTTTTGTTATAATTTCAGGCATTTAATACCGCTACAACGTACTTAGCTTAGGTCTGATCTTCTAAGATGTCTTAAAAGACCCCCACAAGGGCAACTAAAATTTCTACCCAAGTTCTTGGTTTGATTAATTATTTGATTAATTGACCGAATACTCATCATCCTCATCACTAAAAAAACATAAAATTATGAAGCATAACACTATTTGGTGTATTCGTCGAGATTTTTGTCTACTCTTCTTTAGATACCTTTTTTTACCGTATTTTCCGTTCTTTGGTCAATTTTAAAAAAATTTACAACACAAATTTATGGGTACTTGTGTCAGTTTTTTACAATAAAATTTAATCATTCGTTCCGTGCTAGACGTTGCTTAAAGTCCAGTAGTCTATCCAAAATGTTTATGTTAAAAGAAAAAAAATATTTTAGCAGATATGACAAATTGACATGCTGAAATTTTTTAGGAGTAATTCCAATTTTTGTTGATGTTTCTTTGAGTTGAGATTTTGGAAGTAGGTTTTATTTTCTTTATATCGTGCTTTCAAGCTTAAGTAGCCCATTGGGAAACGCAAGATTGAAAACCTCATACCACAGTTACATCATTTATTATTAGTAGATACGTGGGTTGTTCGTTGATGAATTGGGCACATGCCGGAAAATCCTTCCTGTTTTAAAAATGTTGCTTATGGTATTTATCCTGTTAATTTTAAGCAAAACTTTTAAAACGTTAATACCTGATTTCCACAACAAATGTTGTAGGCTAAGACGTAGACGCAGGGCCTCAGTTTTTGCAAATAATAATCTTAATGTCTTCTTCTTCCGTCGCTAAGCACTGAAGACATAGAAGTAGGTAGACTTTAAATAAATAAGACTCATTACTGGCTGACTTGCCTATATATTACTTACGATTCCGATATACCGCCTTCGAACCTTAGGTTGCTGGTTTAAGCCTCTTCTGCAAGGAAAAAGAGGCTCATTGAGGGAAGTGATGCTAATGCACATCACCAAATGTCAATCCCATGGCAGCCGGTTGTACGTATCGAATTGACCCCATGGAGTTCTTAATCGGCAAGGTCTGCCGCCTCAGGCTATAATACACTGCTACAACAACAATAACCAAATATGGGGAAGTTCGAATCTCAACGAAAGGGGTGAGCTGTTTAGCGAATATAATATAAGTTGCAATCTGGCGATTTGTAATACAGGAATTTAATCCTAATTTATTATGAGCAACACGTAATATTGGAGAATATCCTCCTAGGAATATGTGAGTCGGATGTGTTGGATGACCATAGCATCTCTGATCATCGTTAAAATAGTTTTGGCGAAAATATTGAACAAGTGGCTTGACAGACGCAAGGCCGATTGGGATATGACCATTGGCTTAGTGGTCAAGCGGATCATGAAATCCCTGAATGACTCGCTAAAATCATCATGCCCTAGAGCCAAACCAAGAAGCTAACAGCGATCGCCATGGTGGATCCTAGAATTGGTAGGTCTAAACAAGGGTTGCAGAAAACTCTTCAATAGGGTGAAAACCACTATTACCACTACCATACTATTGGGACGTCTCTAAGGCTGAGCTAAGAAAATGAAAGGGTGAGAAGAACAAAACTCGGATTAAAAACCTAGCAAAAAAGTTCCTAGGTTTCAAACCTCTTACGGTAGGATACATTCAGAAGTCACAGAATGTATGGACCATGTCTAGTAAGAAAACACTAAAGTTACTCCTGTGTACTCATTTCCCGGGAAAGCTTCCAGTGGACCGCATAGCGCCAGAGGAGTTTGTCACTGATATGTATTCGCCGGAGGTTGTTGATAAAATTTTGTCTCAATCAAAAATCCTTTAGTCGCTTAAAAGTTTCGATAATGTATCATCGGTTGACTAGCAATGCCAGCTCCTTGGCTTAGGTTATGTTAGGTTGAAAAGAGTGTCCGGATTTTAATCCGCTTCAAGCCTCTATGAACATATACCCAACATGTTGTGCGCTCTAATTACTAAACAAGTAAAAGCGTGCTAAGTTCGGCCGGGTCGAATTTTATACTCCCTTCACCATGGATCGCATTTGTCGAGATCTGTTCCCGGTGTCTCTTTTAAGGCAGAAAAGGATAAAAGAAACACATCTGGCAAAATTCCAGCGAAATCGGGTAGGATTTGAGCCCTCTAAAGGCTCAAGAAGTCAAGACCCCAGATCGGTTTATATGACAGCTATATCAGGTTATGCACCGATTTCACCCATATTTAGCATACAGTTGTTGAAAATCATAACAAAACTTCTCATGCAAAATTTCAGTCAAATCGGATAAAAATTGTGCCCTGTAGTGGCTCATGAAGTCAAGATCCATGATCGGTTTATATGGCAGCTATATCAAAACATGGATCCTTATGGCCCATTTACCATCCCAACCGACCTACACCTATAAGAAGTATTTGTGCGAAATTTCAAGAGGCTAGCTTTACTCCTTTGAAAGTTAACGTGCTTTTGACAGACATACGAATGGACATGGCTAGATCGACATAAAATGTCATGACGATCAAAAATATATATACTTTATTGGGTCTGAGACGAATTTTTCGGGGAGTTCCAAACAGAATGACGAAATTTGTATAAAAAGTAGCCTCGACAAGTAAAAACGTGTTAAGTTCGGCCGGTCCTAATCTTGGGAACCCACCACCATGGATTCTGCTAAAATATGGGGGCTATATCTGGTGATAGACCAACATGGACCGTACTTCGCACAGTTTGTGAGAGTCATAACAGAACACTAAATGTAAAATTTCAGCTAAATCAGATAATCGGATTGGCCTTTTTAGAGCGATTGTCCTACTGTAAAAACTAAAAGGCATACTCCTTCCATTGTTCCATTGGTATCAAAATGGACGAAAACGAAAAAAATCAAATTAAACTATGCTAGTAGCTGAGGCAAATTGCTCAGATTCAGCTCAGATTTGATATAAGCATATCAAACTCTGAAGGGTTTTAAATTCCCTGTACAATTGTCTATGTTGGCGATGTTCATTGACATCAAAATTGCTTGTAATAATACAATACTGCTTATAACAGTAGAACCGGACTCTTAGAGATTGAATTGTGGACAACCAGTATGGCCAGTATTTGTAGCAACACATTACTAGAACTACAGTATTTTGTTATCCTGCCATAACCTACAAGATGAGAACCATGCTAACCTGGGGTACTGGAGGCGATTGGACCAGACAGGTTAAGATCCAGTCACTGTGGCTATAGAAGGGTACCGCAGCGCAATGGTTAGCTTGTCCGCCTATGACGCTGAGCAGCTAGGATCAAATCCTGACGAGAACATCTGAAAAAGTTTTCAGTGGTGGTTACATTTGTGAGGTACTGTACCATTTGGTATGGCAGCCATGTAAAAAATTCTCTGCAAAGAGGTGTCGAGACTCCATTCAGATTCGGCTATAAACAGTAGGTCCTTTTTATCATTGATCTTAAACTTGAATCGGGCAGCACTCATTAATATGTGATTAGTTTCCCTCTGTTCCTTAATGGAATGTTCATGGGCATATTTGCATTGCGGCTATATGACTAATACAATCGATAGAAGTAGTCATACTTTTCAAGAATAGCCAAGGTAGTTGTAGAAAATCGTACGGGATTGCAGGTATTTACTTAAGCCAGTAACCGGTTCGTTGTGCACTTCGATAATTTTTAAAAGAAACCCCGAAAAGTTAATGTTAGCAACTCTGTATTCTTCATATATTCCTTAATCGTCTTCCATTCTATGCCCCTGAATTGGTTGTCGTATAACGTCCAATTCGAAACGGTGGGACCTCATCCTAGCCAATATCGAAAGTGCATGCATGCCCCAAGTAGAATAGGTACACCTGTGTCCCTTGTAGAGGCTAAGGTCTCTCTCGGTATCCGCCTCGCCTTGACACGGTCTGGGTGCTCTAAAGGATCTTTACTGTTCATCTGACATCTCGTCATGCCCGTCTCTCAACCATGTCTATAATTCGAATTGCATTCCAAAGAAGGCTTAAGAATTTTGCAGTGCTAGGTGGTCATTCACATACCAAATTTCAGTCAAGTTGGGTAAGAAATTAGGTTTTCAGGGGCAAGAAATAAGATAGCTTACTCCGTTTGAACGCAATAGTCATTTCGATAGACGTAAGAAGGGATAACGAACTATTGGTTGCCCAAAAAGTAATTGCGGATTTTTCATATAGTCGGCGTTGACAAATTTGTTCACAGCTTGTGACTCTGTAATTGCTTGCTTTAGAAAAAAGTGCAAAAAAAGTATATTTGATTAAAGTTCATTCTATGTTTTATTAAAAATGCATTTACTTTCTTTTAAAAAATCCGCAATTACTTTATGGGCAACCCAACAGATTGTCTAAGAATGTCAGGATAAGGTCTGGTAACATCGTTCACTTCTCATGCTAATGTTTTTCTGATTATAAAATGAATCACCTTGGCGCACTGTTGCTTCCGGTGATTATACTTAAAAATATAAATAAAATCTTAGGCAACACACTGGTAGATCCATCTTCACACTTTGCGGTGGCAGTGTTGTTGAGTTAAACCATGTCAAAAGTTCTAAAAAATAATCGCACCAAAATATTCCCGATTTAATTCGATTTTTTTGCGAGATGAATCTTTTAAATTACTGTAAACCATACAAATAGCGTATGTCAAAACGTTCTCAGTACGTATAACCTCAATAATGTCAAGCTTTACGATAGAACTGTCAGTTGGCAGATTGCAACACAAGGGTTGTCCAAAGTTCTAATGCTCTTAGGTCTGGGTAAACATTTTGTTGAATTTTTAAATGTTGGTTCTTTCTTGATTTGATCCATTACAGAACAAGAATTAGCATAGCGATGAAACCAAATATTTTTTGTCAAATTTGTCATATCTGTAAAAAATGAAATTTATCCTGTTATTTACCTATTTTTGATTTAAAAAATCCCGCTTCCTCATTTTGTTTTTCATAGTTTTGGGTCGTCCCTAACATAACCATCTGTACATTGAAAAAGTTCATGGACTCATGCTTTAAACATACCATAAAAGAGAAAAGAAAACCATTGATCCACGAATAATAATTGTGTAAACTTAAAGGCATTTTCATTAAATGTGTGTACAAACCCAAGAATGTCGCTTTGAATGCATAGAGAAATCGCCTAAGAAGAAAATCAGGTCATTTAAAATTTGGATTTTAAGTCGAAACAAGAAGAAGCCATACAAGCATTTAACTCAAATCATAAATTTCACTTTTTTTCTTTTATTCTCTTTTTTTCTACTTCTACTATTGAAAACACTGCACATCGATTGAAAAAAATTAAACACTATGCACTTAAATTAAAAATTGGAAAAAAAACAAATTAAAAACAAAAAACAAAACTGTGTGAATATAACAAAACATACCCCAAATATTTGGAAAACTTTATGCACTCCTCTTCAAAAAATACCTTACGGTCCTTATTTAATGCGTGATTCTATGTGTCGCCATCATCATGTCATCACCACATCATCACAATGATTTTCATGACCCCTCATCGTTAACCCTTTGTGGCTCGCTTCTCATCCATTTGTACTAACCACCTCTTGAAACCACTGAAGATAATTATATTAATGAAGTTCTTAATGAAACAGCCGAGGAGAATCCCAACAACAAACTCACCGAGGTCACTGTGGTGGGCGAAAGCGATGACTGGGAGGATGGTCTAACCTTCACCGCCAAATCATCACGTAAGTATTGAATGGCCCTTTTAAAAGCTTTCAACTATCGATTTTATTTTAAACTTTTGGTTCAAATTCTATGAAACTTCATAAACTTCACTAAACTTTGAGTTTGGTTCTATTTTATGTTATGTGATTATTTATTGGTTTATTGTTCTTTACGTTTTCGTTTACGTTTACGTTCTTCTTTGGTTTGAGTTTATTTTTCTTCTCTCTACGAATAAAAAAACACGATTACTTCCAAGCCGAGAGAAAAAAGAAATATACAAATTTCCCAAAACTTTCAAAAAAAAAAAAAAAAAACAAGTTCTGTAACTCTTTTTCTATCGTTCGTTCTATCTCTATTTCGCTGTCTATTTTACTTCAAGAATTTCTGAAACTAAAATATCCAAAATAAATTTCCCAAAAATAAGTTTCAAGCTTTAAATTAAAAACGTACTACCCATAATAAAATCTAAGAAATGAATGTTTATAATTAAACTCCTTATTTGTTATTGTCCGCCCCCTCCCTCCCTTTGTTTGATATGTTTAATTGTGGTATTTTATTTCGTTTTTTGTCCCCCATAATTTGTTTACTTGTAATATTTATAAATCAATTTATATTTATAAAAAAAATTACAACAAAAATGCCATAGTTTTGTTAAATTTATTTTTTATTATTCTTGTTTAGAGTATTTTAAAGAGATGAAGAGTAAAAACCCAATGGAGTTCTGAAGAGCACAGTTGAGCGATGATTAAGCTTTAAGCTTTATATAGTCTTGCTTTCTTTAGCAAAAAAAAAAAAAAAAATAATTTTAAATCTGCATATCGGGCGTAAGTTGATGTACCCACAGGACCAAGTCTCAGCCATCTCTTTTATAGCCCGCGTGGGACTAGTTTAATCTATGCTTCGTGGTTGAGGTCGAAAAATTTTGTTTCGCTCCATTGCGTGGAGTTTAATGGAGACCATTCCAGCAATTACGATTATAATGGGCTTAAGCGACCCAAAAGCAGGAAAACCTTACCACACGAAGGCAAAAGATTTTCGTTCTATTAGTCTGTAAACCTTTATGCTGAAGACTCTTGAGAGGTTGATAGAAACATGTCTAAGGGTAACCAGTAAGGAAAGGCAAAAGTCGGTATTACTTTCTAGTACCCGGTTGTACGTACCGGATTGGCCCGATGGAGTCACACTGCTAGAACAACAGAATACAACAACCTACAAACTATCCTATAGGTACAAAGTAGGAGCTATGTCTAATTCTGAACCAATTTTGATGGACCTCGCTGGATGTGTTTAGAAGGGTTATTAAACAATCCATATCACATTTCGAGCAAATATGTTCAAACTGTAATAACTACGGTTCACAAATGCAAATTGCCCAAAATTTGATAACGTGGTACTCGTCGAGAAAAACGTTATGCAATATTTTGGCAATATTAGTCAAAAACTGCTCTTGCAGTGGCTCTAAAAGTGAAAATCGGGCGATGTAAATATATGACAGCTATATCTAAATCTGAATCGATTTTTATAAAATTCATCTATAATGTCGAGAAGCAAGAGAAAATCCTTCCTGCCATATTTCGATTAACAAATGACCATTTTATTGCATTATTACTGCAAATCGGACAAACATATATATAGGAGCTATATCCAAATCTGAACCGATTTCTATGAAGTGCGCCCATAATGTCGGAAGTCATAAGAAAATCCTTGCTGCCAAATTTCGACAAAATCGGTTAACAAATGACCATTTTATTGCAGTATTACTGCAAATCGGACGACAATATATATATGAGAGCTATGTCTAAATCTGAACCGATTTCGAGCAAATTTTATACATATTGCTAAAGTCGTCGAGGAAAGCGTTGTACAAAATTTTGGGAAGATTGGTCAATAAATGCGCTTGCAGTGACTCTAGGAGTGAAAATCGGGCGATATATATTTATGGGAGCCATATCCAAATCTGAACCGATTTCTATAAAATTCACCAGCAATGTCGACAATCGTAAAAACATCCTTCCTGCCAAATTTCGTGATAATCGGTTAACAAATGACAATTTTATTGCTGTAAGTCTGCAAATCGGACGAACATATATATGAGAGCTATATCTAAATCAGAACCAATTTCCATGAAATGTCGAGAGACATAAGAAAATCCTTCTTGCCAAATTTCGAGAGAATCGGATTACAAATGGCCATTTAATTGCATTATTACTGCAAATCGGACGAACATATATATGGGCGCTATATCCAAATCTAAATCGATTTTTTTCCAATTTCAATAGGCTTCGTCTTTAGGCCGAAAAACTTGCCCATGCCAAATTTGAAGACGATCGAATAAAAATTGCAACCTGTAGTTTGTACACAAGTTAACATGGACAGAGAGACGGACATAGCTAAATCGAATCAGAAAGTGATTCTGACCTAGTCGGCTACATAGAGGGTTCTCCCGCTTTTAAGGAATATAAAATGGTAGCATTTCTTGACATCCAAAGTACTTTCATTAATGTAAAACCGACGTCAATCATGAAGTAGTTGGAGTTTCGTCGCTCGATAACCCTGTCTATTAGCTGTACTTTTCCCAATGCATGTGTTCTGATGTAATTTTTTTTGTCTTCACAATACAGCTTCCAACAGATGCACAAAATCATGTGTATACCATAGGAGTAGTGTAAATGGGTAGACAAAAATCTGTCATTACACAAAAACACCTGCATTGGAAAAGTACAGCTAATAGACAGGGTTGTCGAGCGTGGTTAATGTGGTATTTATATCATAAAGTCGTTTTTGCAAAAATTTCGGTAAAAGAACAAAATACCAACGAACGACCCATGAAGCCTTCACGGCTAAAAATTACGAAACGCGTCCCATAGTGATTGGTGTGTGTTGCGATTTCTGGCTTTCCTTTTCCATTTGCAAAGAGAAACTCCGATCATTGGGTTCGTCTCGAAACAAACACACAAAATTTTTAATTTTAAACAAGTAAAAGCGTCCTAAGTTCGGCCGGGGCAAATCTTGGGAACTCCCCACCACCAAAATTTATGCATAATAAATTTAGTTGAAGGGCATAATTTTATTCTACATACCAAACTTCTGTCAAACCAGCAAAATTTAAAGCCTCTAGGAACCAAACAAAAGGTAAAGCTTCTAGGAACCACACAAGGATGATCGAGAGACCGGTTTACATAGTAACAGAACACCGCATAGAAAATTACAGCCAAATCGGACAAAAATTGCGACTTGTAACGACTCAAGAAGACCTTAAATCGGGAGATCGGTTTATATGGGAGCTATATCCAAATCTGAACCGATATGGCCCATTTGCAATTCTCAACAACGAAATTTTCGACAGTGAGTTGCGTTAGGCTCTTCGACAACTTTCTGCAATTTGGACCAGATATGTTTAGATGATATAGCTGCTATATAGACCGATCTCTCGATATAAGATTTAGGGCCCATAAAAGACGCGTTTATTGTCCGATTTCGCCGAAATTTGGGACAATGAGTTGCGTTAGGCTTTTCGACAACTTTTTGCAATTTGGACCAGATCGGTTCAGATTTGGATATAGCTGCCATATAGACCGATCTCTCGATTAAAGGTCTTGGGCCCATAAAGGCCGCATGTATTGTCCAATGTCGCCGAAATTTGGGACAGTGAGTTGCGTTAGGCTCTTCGACAACTTTCTGCAATTTGGAACAGATCTGTTCAGATTTGGATATAGCTGCCATATAGACCGATCTCTCGATTTAAGGTCTTGGGCCCATAAAGGCCGCATTTATTGTCCAATGTCGCCGAAATTTGAGACAGTAAGTTTTGTTAGGCCGTCCAACACTCTTCTTAAATTTGGCTCAGATCGGTCCAGATTTGGATATAGCTGCCATATAGACCGATCTCTCGATTTAAGGTTTTGGGGCTTTAAAAGGCGCATTAAATATACGATTACGCCGAAATTTGGGACTGTGAGTTGTGGTAGGCCCTTCGACTGCCCTCTTCAATTTGGCCCAAATCGGTTCAGATTTGGATATAGCTGCTATATAGACCGATCACTCGATATAGGGTTTTGGGCCCATAAAAGGCGCATTTAATATCTGATTATGCCAAAATTTGGGACAGTGAGTTGTGTTTTGGTTTGGATATAGCTGCCTTAGAGACCGATCTCTCGAATAGGGTTTTGGGCCCATAAAAGGCGCATTTAATATCTGATTACGCCAAAATTTGGGACAGTGAGTTGTGTTTTGGTTTCCCGATTCAAAGTTTTGGCCCCATAATAGGCACATTTATAATCCGATTTCGCTCAAATTTGACACAGTGTCTTATGTTAGGCTTTTCAACATCTGTGTCGTATATGGCCCAGATAGAGCTTTTTTTTTTGCTCTACAAAATTGAACAATGTGACGTACTTATTAGACCAGTCAATATCCCTGTCGAATTTGGCCCAAATCGGATCATATTTCGATAAAGCTGCTATGTGGACATAAATTATTTCCGGATTATGACGAAAGGTGGTTTACATATATACCCGAGGTGGTGGGTATCAAAATTTCGGCCCGGCCGTACTTAACGCCTTTTTACTTGTTTTTCCATTCTACTGTTCAGCGTGCCGCAGTATGACACCTCTTTAGGGAGGAGTTTTTACATGGTACTCTATGCATCGCATAGTAACCCACAAATGTCGCCAGCATTAGGAGTGGGATAGCCAATGCCATTCTTTGTAATGTCCTCGTCAGGACTCGAACCCATGTGTTCGAACCCCTATACAAAACACTCCTCCGAATTTACTTTTTGAGCAGCTCAAACTCAAATTTAATCCGATTTGAATCTCTTATATGATGAATATAGTTCCGATTTTTATGCAAAATCGAAATTTCCGTACCCATTATTTGGCATATGCTGTGGTATTTTCCAACATTTTTTTCTAAACTTAAATTGACTTGAAAACCTCAATTCCGCTAGTAAAATCGGGACTCTAATGATGGAACATAAGTAATACCCATGCTAACCAATCCCCCATTTGAAATTTCGAGCCTTTAATTTTTATAGCCATCCATCGTAAGGATTGCAAAGTTTCGGCCCTTGTTGCGCTTGTTTTTTATTTCCCATTGCATTTGTTTTGCTCTTATTTTTTTATATTCATTTTCATATTCTTGCTTCTCCCGAAGAATATTTTGAATTGCCTTTCAGCAAATTTCATACGAATCATATCGCTCAACTGTGCTCACTTTAGTTGTAAATTTGAATGCTATGAAATTCTATTCGAGTTGCATTTCAGTGGTACTAAGTAGAGAGGTTAATTATCCATCAGTAAGGAACTCCCCGAAATTCTAAATCATGTTAGAAGTTATTCTTATGAATTGTTTAAACAAATTTCGTTTGGTTAGATTTCGTTCGATTTATACATAAAAAAATTAAGTTTTAAAGCTACATATGTTTATGAATATTTTTTTTCTTTAAAAAAAAATTAACTATTTCTTGTTTTTTCGTTTGTTTATATTCTTCTATTCAAAACTAAACGAATCGAAAAAATAAAATGTACGCATATAATGTGTCTTTTATATATATATAAAACAAAAACAAACTCCATCAAAACAACAAAAAACATGTAATTTTTTTTTTAATAAACAAAAAAACCTAATTTTTTTAATCACACATATACATTATAATGTGGATATATAATGTAAAATACGATGGTGATTTTTTTAAACAACAACAATCAAAATACAAATGCGCTCTTCAATGAAACAAAAAAAAAACACCTACACTTACACCACTCAAATCAATGCTAAACGACAGCGGATTCTGATCGTGCCAATAACAATTCACTAATTGCTCACATACAAAATCTACCCGGGTTCGATGCTTCCAAAGCTCGCATTGTACAACACTATGCTACACCATCCTCACATGAGCGGAGCGGCAGTGAGAGTCCCGAGAAGTTACTTTCACCCGATCCCCCGATTGGCCCCACAGCGGCCGAATTGATACTGCCCTGGCGCAGGGATCGTTCCTATCAGAGCATTGGTAAATGCCGCATCCTAATGTATAACAATTTACTATCTCTTTCTCTCTCCCCCCCATTTACTCTGTCTATATCTCTTGTTTTTGTTTACCAATACCAATTACCTTATATTTATAAATATTATAACAAGCATACATTTATTATAATTTCACAATTTTCTGTAATTTTTTGTAATTAAAAATTAAGAGAAAAAAAACTTAATTAACTGAAACCAATCAAAACATCGAACCTCATAGATTCATGTAATAATTGTACAAAACTTACATTTGGATACATTATACATAACCAGACATGACATTTAATTGGCAATTTTTAGAGAAATCAAAATTTTTTTTTTTATTTTTAAAAGAATTTTAAATCCAAACTCCTTGGTAGTGGCGTTCGAAATTCCATGGCACACGTTTGAAATTGTTTTGAAATAAGTTTTTCTTAATTTTTAAAAACAATTTTTTTTTTGTTTTTTAAAATATAGTTGGTATGATATTATAAAATTTTGAGATTGCGGATTTCCCCATCCTACTTACTATGACAGATCATTTGTCTTTTCTTGTCAGTAGAAGTAAGCCATATCTATTCACACCGGCATCTCGTATAATCTTCTCCACCAGGATATTAAATAGATCACACGATAAGCTACCTCGTTGTCTGAAACCTCGTTTAGTATTGAATGGTTCGGAGAGATGCTTTCCTATTCTTACTGAGGAACGTGTATCAGCAGGCGTCATCCTGCAGAGGCTTATTAATTAATGCTGGGCTACCAAACTCCGACTTGGCTTCAAATACCTTTGAACGTATAGGGCTATCGATGTTTAGTCTATGGTGGATATACCTGGTTTAAAGCCGCATTAATAGGGCTCAATTATCTCATTGATTTTGGGGTTTAATCTTTCACACAATACGTCCAAGAGTATCTCGTATGCGATGGCCGCTTGACTTATTCATCTGTAGTTGACATATTCCGTCTTGTCTCCTTGCTTGTGTACGGGTCATAGTATGCCGAGATAACTTGCACCCGAAAAACTATAAGGATTACTTTGATAAACAAATGAATAGTAAAGTCTGACTCCCCTAATGATTTGCAGATTTGCACCTGGAATCTCCGCACTCTATAGAGAAGGTGTGCCGTATACCCATGTATTGAATAAGAACAAGGTAGATATTACCGCCTTACAGGAAGTGCGATGGACCGGGAATGGCGTCACAACAACACCAAACGGTGAGGAACTACACAATTGCTGCCATAACACGAGGCATGAATTTGGCTGTGGATTTGTGGTTGGTCGGAGACTGAAAACCCGAGACAAAGTGATACTCCGGTGGATGAGAGGCTAACCACAATCCGCATGAAAGCCACTTTTTCAACATCAACCTTATTTGTGTCCATACCCCGACGGAAGAAGATGACCAATATGTTTTCTACGAGCACACTCCACTCGATTGACTCAACTGCTAGATGGAAGCACTCCTTATCCCGATAACATAACGAGGAAATGGCAAACCTTTGCCCACACCATGGAAAATGCCACGAAATCCGTACTTGGGTACCAGAAGCCTGTCCCAAGAAACTCATTGTACACCCAAGAGTGTCGAAATGTTACTGAAGCTAAGAATGCGGCATACAGAGCAAACCTGCAATCAGTAGCAACACACCAAATGATGCAAGAAAGAAAAAGGAAATGGGAAGATGTCATTATGAGTGGATTGAGATGTACAGGAGTCAGAATAAAGTTCGGAAATTTAACCAAGGAAACATCAAACCGATGGCTTCTGTGCAGGCACAGCCTTCCTCAGAGACAAAGAAGAAAATCTTGGTACTGATATAGATATTGTGCTTCGGATATGGAAAGTGCATTTTTCCAACTGCTAGTGTCCGACGGATGGCGGCGAAGAGGATACCAGAACCAATCCCTGATGATGGTATAGAATGTTTACCTACTAGCAAGAGTAATGTCAAGGTAGCAGTGACCCGACTGAAGAGCAACAAGGCAGTAGGAGTCGACGGGCTGCCTTTTAAACTATTGTAATTCCACAACTACAACAATGGGATCAAATTTCATTAATTGATTTGCTCTGTGCCTGCTGTGTGGACTGAAAACTGTCCTCTAAAAAATACTTCCAAATATAATCGACCCTAACCTGCATGAAATTCGCAGCTAAAGAGTTTTAGTAGAGCCTCCCATATCCATATCAAATTCAGATTACTTAGGTTCATTCTATGAGATGGTTGTCAAACAAATAGAAGGTTCACCTAAATAAAGTTTTGCGGAAACTAAGTAAAAAATAATAATGCAAAAGTTTTTCCCACAAAATATTATTGGCATTACTTGTTTTTTTTTATACCCACCACCGAAGCATGCAACATATCGAAATATCCATTTCCTACACTATAAAGAATATACTCTTGATCGTTGTAGTAAACCAAAACGATCTATCCATTTTCGTCCGACTGTCCGTCCGTTTATATGTCCGTCCATCTGTCCGTCCATCCATCGATCTGTATGTTAAAATCACGCTATAGTCTTTAAAAATTAGGAATATATCTTGATAAAGCCTCCATATAGACCGATCTGCTGATTTAAGATCCTAGGCCCATAAAAGCTTCAATTGCAAATTTTGCCCATGAACATTCCACTAAGGAGCAGGGTCAAACTTCTCACATATCAATGAGTTCAGTCCGTTTTAAGTTTAAGCTCAATGATAGGGGGCCTCCTTTTCATAGCCGAGTGCGAACGACGTGCCGAAGTGCGACACCTCTTTGGAAAGAAGTTTGACATGGCATAGTTCCTCACAAATGTTGCCAGCATAAGGAGTGGAAATCACCGGTGAAAATTTTTTCTGATGGTCTCGCCAGGATTCGAACCCAGGCGTTCAGCGTCATAGGCGGACATTTTAACCTCTGTGCTACGGTGGCCTCCGTTACAATTATTATCCGATTTTGCTGAAATTTGGGACCGTGAGTTGTGTTAGTCCACTTAACATCCTTCTTCAAGTTGGTCCACATTGGTCCAGATTTGAACGTAGCTGCCATATAGACCGATCTCGTGATTTAAGGTCTTGGGTCCTTAAAATGCGCATTTTTTGTCCCATTTCGCCGATATTTGGGACAGTGAGTTGTGATAGGCCCTTGACATTTTTTTTTCAATTTGGTTCAGATTTTGATATAGCTGCGATATATGTCGATCTGCCGATTTAATGTCTTGGGCCCATAAATGGCACAGTTGTTGTCCGATTTCGCTGACATTTTGGATAGTGAGTTGTGCTAAGCCCTTCGACATCCTTTTTATACCCTCCACCATAGAATGGGGGTATACTAATTTCGTCATTCCGTTTGTAACACCTCGAAATATTCGTCTAAGACCCCACAAAGCACATATATTGTTGATCGTCATATTTTAAGTTGATCTAGCCATATCCGTTTGTCTGTCCGTCCGTCCGTCTGTCTGTCGAACTTTCGAAGGAGCAAAGCTAGGCGCTTGAAATTTTGCACAAATACTTCTTAGTGTATATCGTTTGGGATTTTGTCTTGGATCTGGACTTCTTGATCTTCTAGCGAACGCAATTCTTATACGATTTTGTTGAAATTTTGCACGAAGTGTTTTGGTATGACTCCCAACAACTGTGTCAAGTACGGTCCAAATAAATTCATAATCTGATATATTATCATATAAACTGATCAACCGATTAGACTTCTTGAGCTTCTAGAGGACGCAATTTTTATCCGATTTGGATGAAATTTTGCATATATCGTTTTGGTATGACTTTTAACAGCTGTGGGAAGGATGGTCCATGTAAACTAATCTGCTGATCTGACTTCTTGAGTCTTTATTATTATGGTTTAAATCGGTGCATGACCTGATATAGCTGCCATATAAACCGATCTCCCAATTTGACTTTCTGAACCTCTTGAGGGCGCAATTTTTACTTTTATTAATTTTGAGGGTGATATTTTTCTATGTCTTGTACGGCATGAGAAGTACGGTCCATGTCCGTCAAAGAACTTGATAAATGCGATTATGGTGGAGAGTATATATGATTCGGCCCGGCCGAACTTAGCACGCTTTTATATACAATTTTGGCATCCTAAATCTTTACCACGAGCGTTAGGTTATTTTGAACCATCTGCCATATAATCCAATCCCCTGATTTAGTTTCAAAAAAGAATAGGAAAAAGATCTATAAGTTACTGGACCACCTTAAGATTCACTCCTATTAAATGAAATCCCATGGCAGCCGGTTGTACGTACCCGACAGGGTCCTTCATCGGCAAGGGCTGACGTCCCAGTGTTTTATAACAACAACAACAATACCACTAGAAGGTCAATGTCTTCAGTTGAGATCAAGAAGTAACTAAATGTGGTCTTGGTATGTAATATAAAGCTGGCAAACTATCGATAATCGCAACATTCGATATTTTCGATAGATTTAATAATTAATATCGACAGTATCGATACTATCATTAATTTTCCATCACCTATATTTCAAACGAAATAAGAAGTAAAAATCAGGAAATCGATTTATATAGAAGCAATATCAATGCACAGACCAAATAAAACCAACGTTAATAAAGTTGGTTGGAAGTCATGAGAGAAATCATTGTACAAAATGTAAGACTAATCGGATGAAAATTGCGCCCTCTATAGGCGCGATGCATCTTAAAGGATACAATCAGTGTCGGATTGATTATTTTTGCTTAGTTTTGCAAAAAACAAAAAAAAAAAAATACTTTTGCGATAGTATCCATCGGACAAATGTCAATCGATATTTAGTCATTTAAAATTTTATATCGATAGTGTCATCGATATTTTGCCAGCTCTGATGCACTAGCTCTTACCTAAACAGGGACTGGTAAAGTGACGAAGTTTTCGACTAGATTAGTCGTAGTCATTTCGAAGGCGTATTTTCGCAGTAACTACAATAAAAGAGCTGAAAATTGACTGTCTTTGAAGCCTCTCGACTTGTTGCGGCTGATGAGTCTTTCCCAACGACGAAATGCTTCGCACTATGGTTGGCGAGGAGCATCCTCTGGCTTCTCTCTTCATTAGGCTCGAAATGAAAGAGAAATATTTTGTAATTGATTACCAACTATGTTTTTATTTTATTAAAATTTTTATATATTTTTTTTTCTTATGAAAACTTAAACATTTTGTAAATACAAAACAGAAGAGCACTAGAATAAATGCCTTGTTGACATACAATATACATACATATATACAAAACTCCGATTTGAAACTTGCCAAAGAGTAATTTTTCCATGAAAAAATTGTCATTTTATGTAGTTGAAAAGCATTTTTGTTAAGCATATCATCAGCGTTTTTGAATTGCAATTAAAACGAGAAAAAAACAACAAAATTCAGAAACTGAAAATAAAAAAAAATCGTTATTAGTGTAGTATGTTCGTAGGCTATGCTTATATATTTTTCTGAATTTTTTTTTTTGTTATAAAAAACTATATAAAAAATTATTACAGTTTATGTATCAAAACAGGGAAAGTTTTTAAAAATTTCAAATGTTACATTTTGGTGTTAAAAACTAGCTTTCCCTTTTGAATAGTAGCTTATGCTGCAGCCTTATGTAGAAAGTGTTATGCGTTATTTTATAAAAACAGAAAATCATAACCAATTCAGCGTTCATTTTATTGAATTATTTAAATTTATATTTTTAACTTTTTTTAAAAACTTTTTAAGCGTTTCTGAATTTTTTTTTTTTATTTATATTTTCATAACTCTTTCTCTCTCTCTCTGTATATTTTCTTATCATTATTTTCAGCCATTAGAAGAGACCGCAGAGATTATCAATTTTTTTTCTACAAAAGAAAAGCATGGCATTTTTGTGCATGATTTTATTTATTTATTTTTTTTTTAACTAATGATGATTGACTGTTTGATTGATTGTTTTTGTATATTGTTTTTTGTATGTTTAATTTTTTTATGTATGTTTTTAAAATTTTTTTGTTCTAAGCACCATTTTTTGTTTTTGGTATATTTTGTAAGACATCTCAATGGGGATGATGACATTGTGTATAAGAATAATGGGAAGTTATGAAGAGTTAACAAAAACTCCAGAAAAACTTCAAATTGTGAAAAGTGCGATTTAAAAAGAAATCTATGGGATAAAGGCCTGTTGGAAATATAAACAAGTAAAAAGGCATAAAGTTCAGCCGGATCAAACTTTGGATACCCACCATTTCGGTTATATTTATATGAACCACCTTTCGGAAGGTGAAAAATGCATCATTTATTCCGATCTCCATCGGTATATATATCAGCTATATTCAAATCTAGACCAATCTGGGCCGTATTGAACAGGAATGTCGAGGAGCATTACACAACTTGCTATACCAAATTTCAACGAAATCGGACAATAAATACGCTTGTTATTGGCCCAAGACCCTACATTGAGAGATCGGACTATATGGCAGTTATATCCAAATACGGACGGATCTTTACCATACTCGGTACGAATGTCGAATATCGGTCTAACGCAACTCATTATGCCTAAATTCAGCGAAATCGGTCAAAACATGCACCTTTTATGAGCCTAAATCCTTAAATTGAGAGATTGGTATATAAGGCAGCTATATCCAAATCTGAACCGATCTAATTATATAAGAATTTCGAGGGACCCAAATTAACTCACTGTCCCAATTTTCAGCGAAATCGGATAATAATTGCGGCTTTTATGGGCTTCAGACCCCACATCAGCAGATCGGTCTATATGGCAGCTATATCTAAATATAGTCCGATGTGGACCATATTAGAATCGGATATCCAGAGTCTTAAAACGATTCCCTGATTCAAATTTCAGCGAAATCGGATAATAAATTAAGTTTGTATGGGCTTTAGACCCTAAATCGGCAGATCGGTCTATATGACAGCTATATCTAAATATAGTCCAATCTGAACCATATTTGAATCGGATATCGGGAGGCATAAAACAACTCCTTGATTCAAATTTCAGCGAAATCGGGTAACAAATAAAACTTTTATGAACTACAGACCCTAAATCGGTAGATCGCTCTATATGGCAGCTATACATGAATATAGACCGATCTGAACCATATTTGAGTGGGATGTCGGGAGGCCTATAACAACTCACTGAGTCAAATTTCAGCGAAATCGGGTAATAAATTATGGGCTTCCGACCCTTATTCGCGGATCGGTCCAGAACTACCGCCTCCCATTGCACCTGATTAAATTGACCTCCCCCGGCAAACCAGAGTAGTTCTGGCTCAATTACTTTCCGGCAGATGCAGCCGCCTCAACTCCTATAGAGCAAGGATTGATGCTGACGTGCAAGATGTATGTCCCGATTGTGACCAGGGACCATACAATACACGTCACCTCTTTAACTGCCCACTCGACTCAGACCCAGAACCCTCTGAACGCACCCCATCTTAGTCGCAGAGTTCCTGGATCTAGACACTCAACAGAATCAAGCAGACGAAGGATAGAACACAACATACTGCGACAACAACAACACGGGATAGCTGGGAGCACCACACAAGCTGGAACATTGATTTCCGATATGTGTGGGGTACATTGCTGTCACGAGAAGCTTAGCTGCGTCCACAGGTTGCGGATAGTGTAATGCTCCATACTGTGTAGCTGCAATAGCAGTAGCAGAAAATCAGCGAACTTGGCATGTTTTTACTTGTTATAGATGAGTTCGAACGGCGTTCGAAACCTCTTTTGGCAGATGTTTTTAGAAAAACTTTTCTAATATTAAGTGTATTTTCATAATATCCGTCTGCCTGCCTACCAATCAAAAGCTTTTCTCATCAGTTTAAGCTGAAATTGTTATGATGAAACTATTATGAATCCCGACATCCATATGATGTATGGTCCATAAACCCGTGCCGTATGCTATAAATTCCATATAAGCAAATTTGCCCATGAACATTCCATTAAGGAACAGGGACAAACTTCTTTCATATTAATGAGTGCTGTCTGATTTGAGTTTTAGCTCAATGATAAGGGGCCTCCTTTTTAAAGCCGATTCTGAACGGCGTGCCTTAATGCGACACCTGCCATACCAAATGGTACAGCATCTCACAAATGTCGCTAGTATTAGGAGGGGAAACCCACTACTGAAAATTTTTATGATGTTCTCACCAGGATTCGAATCCAGGCGTTCAGCGTCATCGGCGGACATGCTAACCTCTGCTCTACGCTATATGCTAACCTATGGGGCTTGATAAATGAAATTTTACCCGATTTTTCCATGTGTATTTCATTTATGACTTTCGTTATTTAGTGCAGATCATTGTTCCGACAATTTGGCTAACGCAATCCACTATAAAGGAAATGTTAAACTCGGCCTGGGCGAACTTTATCCCTATATATTCGTATATAC
Source organism: Stomoxys calcitrans (assembly GCF_963082655.1). Lineage (NCBI taxonomy): Eukaryota > Metazoa > Arthropoda > Insecta > Diptera > Muscidae > Stomoxys > Stomoxys calcitrans. The sequence goes on along the minus strand of NC_081554.1, from coordinate 59,564,267 downwards.
ATATGTAGTAGTTATATATATTTTTGCTTACATTGAACTCAACCGTTTTTTTAAAGAAATTTTGTTCTTGTCCTTTATACAGCTACGTTTTTTCTACTCCTTCCCATTCTGCACAATGTCCTAATCTCATGGAGCATGATAAACCCTTATTGTAAGCCTCTTTAAGTTAAAGTCGAACTTGCAATGCTGACCCTCCGACTTTGTGCATGTCTTTGATTTATATACAAGTGTTCTGTTTTTTATTCAGTTACTATAAAACACCTTTCTAGACTGACCTTTCTTGTTTTTTGGTTAAACAACTTTTTTTTTTTTTGGTTTTCTATTAGCTTTCTGTTGTTTGCATTCACGCTTTTTGCCAGACCCTATCCCGATCGTCTTTTGTATCTGTTGCCAAGTGTACTAAAACTAATAGCTTTTTCCTACCTATTTCTCTCTTCTCCCTTAGTAGCAGAGCATGCCATACCCGAGGAGGATCGTAATGTGTCACGTGACTCTGATGGCGAGAGACGTGTGGCCACTCCCACTGCCACTGAGTCACAATTGCCTTGGAAACGCCAAGGAGATGAAATTTCAGATGCTGTGCAACAAAATGAATTCCCTGCCTGGGCTTCGAACAAGGAATATTTGGCATATAATTCACCAAGTGCTACATTCTTAGGTAAAGTATGCATTTATTGATCATTCATATGTTTTTTTTTTTTTTATTTGAATATCGCCATACTTATACTAGTTATTGGTAGTAATCATTTTTAGTTTGGAATGTTTTGCTTTTTTGCAAATCTAGTATTAGTATAAGCTAAAGTCTACTGTCAGCTTTTCAAATAGTTTAGAAATGTCCATCGTTATGAATGATACCCACCAGCACCACATTTGCAAAAATACAGGGTTTTGTGGAAATAAGTGATTCAAGAGAGTTATTTGATATAAAAACAAGTAAAAAGGCACTCAGTTCGGTTGGCCTGATCTTTGGATACCCACCACCTCGGGTATATATATTAACCACTTTTCGATATAATCTGGAGAAAAATCCATGATTTATGGACCCAGAGCAGCTATATTGAAATATGCTTCGATTTGGACCAAACTCGGCATGGAAGTAGAGTGTTTTAAAACAATTCACTGTTCAGGAAAGTAAAACATAATATAGGTCTATATGGCACATATAACCAATATAACTGAACATTTTTATGATGTTCTCACCAGGATTCGAACCCAGGCGTTCAGCGTCGGCGTACCTCTGGTCTACGCCATATGCTAACCTATGCGGCTTGATAAATGATATAAATGGCAGATATAACCAATTTTAGACCGATCTCCGCCATATTCGGGAACGATATGTAAGGGTGTATAAATAAAATAAATAGTTAACGCATCTTTTATGGGCCCAAAGATTAAAATCGGAGGATTAGTATAAATGGCGGCTATATCAAAATATAGACCGATCTGAACGATATATGGTACGATTGTCGAAAATACTAACAGGGCTCACTATGCCAAATTTCATCGAAATCGGATAATAAATGCGCCTATAATGGATCCAAGGCCCTAAATAGGGAGATCGGTCTATATGGCAGCTATGTCCCAAAATATAGAATGATCAGGGCCATATTTAACGCGGATGTCGAAGAACCTAATGCAGCTCACTTTGCCAAATTTCTGCGAAATTGGATAATAAACGCTGCTTTTAATGACCCAAGGACTTAAATCGGGAGATCGGCCTATATTGCAGCTATATCCCAAAATATGCCGATCTGAACCATATGGGACACCGGTGTCCAAAAGCTTTTGATAGCTCACTTCGCCAACATTTCAGCGAAATTGGATAATAAATGGATTTTTTTATGGGACCAAACGTTTAAATCGGGAGATCGGTCTATATCACAGCTATATCCAAATATAGCCCGAATTTATCCGGTAAATTGAGTAAATACCCGGATATTTATTCATATATACCCATAATGTGGGTAATTATAGTTTAGCAGATATCTTGGCTATATAAAAAGGATAGAAATGGGCGATTGGTAAATACCCAAAAAGTATTTACCCGGTAAATTGGGTAAATACCCGAGTTTTTACCCATATATACCCAAAAGCTGGGCATTTATAGTTTTGCAGATATCTAGGCTATATGAAATATTTTGCAAACAATTTTCGTTTATTTCGTATTCTTTGTGCATAAAACTGACCTTCTGATCTCATAAAATCGGTGTATAGTTATATATATCCGCTATATAGACCCATCTCGCGACTTAAAGTCTTAAGGCAATAAATTGCTAATTTTTCCATTGGATTTCCATGAAATTTGGCATAGCGAGTTCTATTAGATCCCTTTTCACTCCTGTGAGATGTGGTCCAGGATCGTACCATATTTGGATATAGCTGCCATATAGACTGCACCCATTTATTAACCGATTTCGATGAAATTTCGTCAAATGTGGTTCAGATCGTACCATATTCGGATATGATTGTCATATAGGCCGATCTCGCGATATAGGGTATTCAGCCTATAAAAGGAGCATTTTTTATCCGATTTCGATAAAATTTGGTACAGTGAGTTTTGGTAGAATTCTGAACCTTTCCATTGAAATTTGTCTAGATTGGACTATATTTGGATATTGCTGCCATATAGTCCGATCTCCCGATATAGCGTATTGAGCCTATAAAGGATAATTTTTCTTCCGATTACGATGAAATTTGGTACAGTGAGTTCTAGACTACATTTGACAGGAACGAGTAGGAGTCTTTCAGAACTCACTGTGCAAAATTTCACCGAAATAAATCTTTTATGGTCTTAATATTTTATATCGGGCGAACGGTCTATAGGCAGCTATATCGAAATATAGACCAATCTGGACCACATTCAACAAAAAGTGAAGAGTTCTACCACAATTCACTGTGTCAAATTATATTGAAATCGCATGAAAAATGCTCCTTTTATAGGCTCATCACTACATATCAGGAGATCGGTCTAGATGGCAGATATATCCAAATATGGTCCGATCTTGATCACATTCACCGAAAAGGTGTAGAGGTCTACCAAAAATCATTGTGGTAAACTTCCTTGAAATCGGGTGAAAAATGCTCCTTTTATAGGCTCATTACTACATATCAGGAGATCGGTCTAGATGGCAGATATATCCAAATATGGTCCGATCTTGATCACATTCAACGAAAAGGTGTAGAGGTCTACCAAAACTCATTGTTCTCAACTTCCTCGAAATCGGGTGAAAAATTCTCCTCTTATAGGCTCACTACCCTATATCGGGAGATCGGGCGGTCAGTCTATATGACAGCTACATTCAAATATGGTACGTTCTGTACCACATTTCAGAGGAATGTGTAAGGGTCGAATAGAACTAACGGTGCCAAATTTCATCGATATCGGATGAAAAATTAGTAATTTCTTGCCTTAAGACTTTAAGTCGGGAGATCGGTCTATATAGCGGCTATATATAACTATAGTCTGATCTAATGAGATCAGAAAGTCAGGTTTATATACAAAGAATAAGAAATTGTAAAAAAAACGTGCAACAAAATGTTTTCAGTTACCAAAATATTGCCAGAGGGGCAAGACGTGCCTCCTGGAAGCTTTTCTGCGAACAGGTCGTTAGAGTTAACGATGCCGCCAAGATGAAAAAGTTTCTCTTAAAACTCCATGTCTATACTGAAATGTTAGTAGACGACATGAAAATGAGAGCAGAGACAACGGAGGGCATTTGAGGCTTTTGTTAAAAACGCATTTTCCACAGGATACAATTGGAGATTGATCGAAGACTTATCATTACAGAATATATGGTAAGGAAGCCTTGAGGAACTTCAAACCATTTAAATCCCCCGCACCTGATGGAATATTTCGGGCGCTACTACCAAGGGAGGCGGACTATTTGGCGCCCCATCTTCAATGACTTCTACTATGACCTTTAATATACGTGCCCAATAGGGCCCGAATCAGTCCATATCCTGATATAGCTTCCATATAAACCGATCTCCCTATTTTACTTTTTGAGCCTCTATAGGACGCTATTCTTATCTGATTTGGCTGAAATTATCCATAATGACATCACTATGGTCCCCAACGTCCAAGCTAAGTATGGGCGGAGACAGTTCATAACCCAAAGTTCATGCCCAAAAAGTAATTGCGGATTTTTTAAAAGAAAGTAAATGCATTTTTAATAAAACTTAGAATAAACTTTAATCAAATATACTTTTTTTACACTTTATTTTCTAAAGCAAGCTAAAAGTAACAGCTGATAACTGACAGAAGAAAGAATGCAATTACAGAGTCACAAGCTGTGAAAAAATTTGTCAACGCCGACTATATGAAAAATCCGCAATTACTTTTTGGGCAACCCAATAGCTCTAATATCACAGCTATTCTTATTCCATTATTCTCTGTTTGCCAATAAAGAGATACCATGAAAAGAAACTGACAAATGCGATCCCTGGTGGAGGGTATATACGATTTGGCCCGGACGAACTTGTTTTCATGTTTTTACTCGTTTTCATTGACTTGGATAGTGACGTAGATGCTGTTGAACACATCCACCAGTGTCTGAAAAACCTTGCAATTCATTCTCTTCAGATCTCATTTAAAAAATATTGAATATTGAAGACCATGTTCATTCTCTACTTTACGAGCTCGAAAGCAACATAAACGAAAATAAAAAACCTTAAGAAATGGTCTTCGCATTGAAAGGCAAAAAATTAGAATCATAATTTTATATAACATATCTTTGATTGATATGTGCTTAAATAAAAGTGTTGGCATCTGCCTTGCTGGACTTGCAAGTTTGACGTTCAAAGCAAGCTATAAATATTGGGTTGCCCAAAAAGTAATTGCGGATTTTTCATATAGTCGGCGTTGACAAATTTTTTCACATCTTGTGACTCTGTAATTGCATTCTTTCTTCTGTCAGTTATCAGCTGTTACTTTTAGCTTGCTTTAGAAAAAAAGTGTAAAAAAAAGTATATTTGATTAAAGTTCATTCTAAGCTTTATTAAAAATGCATTTACTTTCTTTTAAAAAATCCGCAATTACAATGTACATATTGCCTTTGTAGCCTCCGGAACCAATATACCTGAAGAGGCATTAACTAATGAATAATGGTTTTCCTATTTTTTTTCACCATAAGTCCCGACTTGATAGAGCCTTAAAAAGAAGAGAAAAAAGTCAGAAAAAGCTTTTCTCCTTAAAAAGCCAATCCTTAAACTCATTGCTTTTTATAACCTACCACTGATTTCCACAAAACCTTTGATAATTGCTGATGAAATTTCATTCAAAAGCCTTTATATATGGCAACATAGGTTTAGAATTCAAATTCACAAGACAATAACTAAAAGCATTTTTTTTTTTAAGTTTAAATCCATAATCATTTCATGTGAATTTTTAGATCTCTTTTAGCACTGCATGGAATTTCTGGTTTTCAAAATAGTCTACAATTGTTTATATATAAAATTATGAGTGGTAAAGAAAAAAAGATCGTGTTATGTATATACAATGCTAGATTTTTATGTGTGTGTACTTAAATTTATGAAGTCTTAAAATAGGTTATTTCGCATTGTTTCGGCTACCTAAATCGAATGCTTTTGTTCGAATTTTGGTATAAAGTCAGAAGATTTTAATTTTCAGCATTAGGTTAGGTTAGGTTGGAAAGAGGGTGCAAATATTACTGTGCCCATGCCACTATGGACGTAGACCTAAGCAAGTAATCGGTTTGTGTTTCACTTTAAGTACAAAAAAGTAACCTCGAAAAAGAAAAACTAAGTGAGAAATTCAGTGCTACTTACAAAATCCTTAATTATTTTCCAAGCCACTCCCCTAAGTTGGTTCATGTCTGGTATAGTGTCTCCACCTAAGTGCCAGTATCTGTTAGACGCGAAAGCCGGGCAATGACAAAGGAAATGCTCCAACGTCTCATCATCTTCCCCGCATGCCCTACACATGCTATCACTTGCCGCATCGATGAAAGTGTCATTAGAGCCAATACATTTGAGCGGTTAGCACTTCGAGAAACAGTGCACTTACGATTGGGTTTGCAGTTGGTTTCTGGGTGGCTGGTGCATATTCGGCTGGGTATTGGTTGGTAACCCGCTGTTTAACGGATGTTGTGTCTGTTTGCTCCGAATGGCATGGTCAACGGGGCCATGGCACAAAGGCCTTGCACTGTTCGTTCCAAGTTTTTCCTCTTGTGTAAGGCCTGAGTTATTCTTGCCTTTCCCCATGTGGCACCACCGGTTACATCCGTTGCACTTAGCATTAAGTGCAACGGATGGTTGTGATATGGTTGTGACAGACTCAGCTGATGATATTGCAACTGAAATATGTTTTGGGATGTTGGCTGATCCGGTCGTCTCTCCATTGATGGGTGAAGGTGATCTAGGTGCTAAAGCCTATTGGTATGCACCAGCACCCATACTTTAGTCTCCATGGTACATTTGATAAGCGATAATGAGCGTATCCGGCCACTGCAAATAGTACACAGAAAAACAATCTCAAAAAAATTTTCAATTAAAAATCTAATTGAAAATAAAATCGTTTTCAATTAAAAAATTAATTGAATATATTTTTATATTTCAATTACACGACTTGTAATTGACTGTAATGAAATTTTTGCCACTTTAGATTAAAAAATTAATTGATTCAATTAATTTTTTAATTGAATCCGCATCAGTGCACAACATAACTGCTACGACAAGAACAATAAATCTATAGGGCACCCCTAGCCGACACCCGATATTTTTTGAGGAACCTATAACGTGGTTTTGTCGAAGGCTGAGCCAAGTTCAGTCGTCTTCAGGGCAACCTAAGGAACCACAAACCTTAAGTGATAACAAACGTTACTTCGAATCGAGGGTCTACAATAAGGTGACTTTATTGATTTAATGCTATATTACAATCTACTTGTGTTATATATGTATGACAATGTGGCGAAGGGTGCCAAGAGACGCTTCTCGGCTGTAGAAGCGTCTCGTGGCAGATGGATTCGCAAATTCTAGGCCCCCTTATTGCCGCTTTTGGTCAGTGCAGTTGGTCGGTGCAGTTGCAGGCAATTTATAGTTGATCAGGAACTTTTGGTGGACGTTGACGCGGGCTAGCTTGGTGTAATCTCGACGGTGAGATCTTCGCAAATTCAGGGCCCCTTGGTGCTTTTGGTCGGTGTGGTAACCAACGGCAGTCGATTTACAGTTGATCGGGAACTTTCGAAATCAAGGGGATAAACGATCTATAGTAGGGGAGCATTCTTGACAACAACTATCGACGGCCGGGAATTCTATCTAGAGATGCAACTTGGTGTGTTTGTGAGCCAGGTGCGGATGAAAGGTAGGCGCGGATGCAACTGGGTAAAAATTGCAAATTTTGCTCATGAACATTCCATTAAGGAACAGGAGCAAACTTCTCACATATCAATGAGTGCAGTCCGATTCAAGTTTAAGCTAAATGATAAGGGGTCTGCTTTTTATAGCCAAGTCCGAACGGCCTGCCACAGTGCGACACCTCTTTGGAAAGAAGTTTTACATGGCATAGTACCTCACAAATGTGGCCAGCGTTAGGTGGGAAAAACCACCGCTGAAATTTTATTTTCTGATGGTCTCGCCAGGATTCGAACCCAGGCGTTCAGCGTCATAGGCGGACATGCTAACCTCTTCGCTACGGTGGCCTCCGGATGCAACTGGTTGCGGATGCAAATTAAGTGCGGATGCGAACTAAGCGCTGATACAACTGGGTGCGGATGCAAGCTAAGTGCGGATGAGAGCTAAGCGCGGATGAGAGCTAAGCGCGGATGAGAGCTAAGCGCGGATGCAACTGGAGGCGGATGTGAGCTAAGCGCGGATGCAACTGGGTGCGGATGCAACTAAGTGCGGATGCAGGCTAAGTGCGGATGCGAGCGAAGCATGGATGCAACTGAGTATGGGTGCAAGCTATGTGCGGATGCGAGCTAAGCACGGATGCGAGCTAAGCACGGATGCAACTAAGTGAGGATGCAGGCTAAGTGCGGATGCTAGCTAAGCGCGGATGCAACTGAGTGTGGATGCAAGCTTAGTACGGATACGAATTAAGCGCAGATGCAACTGAGTGCGGATGCAAGCTATGTGGGGATGCAAGCTATGCACGGATGCAACTAAGTGCGAATGCTAGCTAAGTGCGGATGCAACTGAGTGTGGATGCAATCTTAGTACGGATGCGAACTATGCGCGGATGCAACTAAGTGCGGATGCAAACTAAGCGCGGATGCGAACTGAACGCGGATGCAACTGGGTGCGGATGCAAGCTAAGTGCGTATGCAGGCTAAGTGCGGATGCAAGCTTTGTGCGGATGCGAGCTAAGCTCGGATGCAACTTGGTGCGGATGCAACTAAGTGCGGATGCGAGCTAAGCGCGGATGCAACTGGGTGCGGATGCACGCTAAGTGCGGATGCACGCTAAGTGCGGATGCACGCTAAGTGCGGATGCACGCTAAGTGCGGATGCACGCTAAGTGCGGATGCACGCTAAGTGCGGATGCTAGCTACGCGCGGATACAACAGAGTGCGGGTGCAAGCTAAGTGCGGATGCGAACTAAGCGCGGATGCAGCTGGGTGCGGATGCAACTGAATGCCGATGCTAGCAGAGTGCGGATGCGAACTAAGCGCGGATGCAATTAGGTGCAAATGCAAGCTAAGTGCGGATGCGAAATAAGCGCGGATGCAATTGGGTGCAGAATGCAAGCTAAGCGCGGATGCAACTGTTTGAGTATGCAAGCTAAGTGCGGGTAAAACACCTGGAGCTGTGTCAGGACAAGTTATTTTGATTGTGGCCACTGCCACTTATGTACTTAAGCCTGTTCTTCTCTAGAACCAGAGAGTTCGCGTGCACCAACGAAAACAGTCTGATTAAGAATTATCGCCAGCATTGGAAAAAATGCAAAGAATTAAATAAACACCCAATGTTAGCCAACACTCAATGGCCTCCACATTGATTGTTTGCACAACTCATTGGCGGAGTTGTCATGGGTATACTAGTAAAGATAAGGTGTGTGTGTGTGTCTGATAGTATCAGTAGTAGGCAGTCGGGCAGTAGTCATAAGCACATACAAGGCAGTTTCGTTTGGCGGTATGAAGTAGCCGAAGGATAAACAAATGGTTCATAACGGCAGAAAAAATCGTAGGTTTGTAGATTGAGTGGTAAATAGCCGGTAAATGTAAGCAGCGCGGGTTAAAGGGTAACTATATACGGACAAATGTAAACTGCCTCCAGCGGGGCAGTTTTTCTTATACGGGTGGCATGGATCTTTGCCCGAACAACGTCATGTTCGTGTGTATCAAATATAGAAATTAATTGAAATTTTCCAATAATTTTTTTTAATCACTTTTAATTGTATCGATTAAAAACTTAATTGAAAATTTCAATAATTTTTTTATTGATCCATTTAAAAAAATTAATTAAAAAAAATAATCAAAAATTTCCATAATTTTTTTAATTGAAATTTTTTTCAATTACTTTTTCAAAAACGGTGATTGATATAATCACTTATGTGATTAAAGCAGTTTCAATTAAAAAATAATTGGATAAATTAATTTCGTGATTGAAACCAATCTTTATTTTTTATACCCTCCACCATAGGATGGGGGTATACTAATTTCGTCATTCTGTTTGTAACTACTCGAAATATTCGTCTGAGACCCCATAAAGTATATATATTCTTGATCGTCGTGACATTTTATGTCGATCTAGCCATGGCCGTCCGTCCGTCCGTCTGTCTGTCGAAAGCACGCTAACTTCCGAAGGAGTAAAGCTAGCCGCTTGAAATTTTGCACAAATACTTCTTATTAGTGTAGATCGGTTGCTATTGTAAATGGGCCATATCGGTCCATGTTTTGATATAGCTGCCATATAAACCGATCTTGGGTCTTGACTTCTTGAGCCTCTAGAGTACGCAATTCTTATGCTATTGGAAGGAAATTTTGCACGACGTGTTTTGTTATGATATCCAACAGCTGTGCCGAGTATGGCTGAAATCGGTTCATAACCTGATATAGCTGTCATATAAACCGATCTTGGGTCTTGACTTCTTGAGCCCCTAGAGGGCGCAATTCTTATCCGATTTGAATGAAATTTTGCTCATCGTGTTTTGTTATAATATCCAACAACTGTGCCAAGTATGGTTTAAATCGGTTCATAACCTGATATAGCTGTCATATAAACCGATCTTGGGTCTTGACTTCTTGAGCCTCTAGAGTGCGCATTTCTTATACGATTGGAATGAAATTTTGCACGACGTGTTTTGTTATGATATCCAACAGCTGTGCCGTGTATGGTTGAAATCGGTACATAACGTGATATAGCTGTCATATAAACCCATCTTGGGTCTTGACTTCTTGAGCCTCTAGAGTGCGCAATTCTTATCCGATTTGAATGTATTTTGGCACGACGCGTTTTGTTATGATATCTAACAACTGTGCCAAGTATGGTTCAAATCGGTTCATAACCTGATATAGCTGTCATATAAACCTATCTTGGATCATGACTTCTTGAGCCTGTAGAGGTTGCAATCATTATCCGATTTGGCTGAAATTTTGTACGACGGATTCTCTCATGACCATCAACATACGTGTTTATTATGGTCTGAATCGGTCTATAGCCCGATACAGCTCCCATATAAATCGATCTCTCTATTTTACTTCTTGAGCCCCCAAAGGGCGCAATTCTTATTTGAATTGGCTGACATCTTACACAGGTCTCCAACATATAATTTAATTGTGGTCCAAACCGGACCATATCTTGATATCGCTCTAATAGCAGAGCAAATCTTGGCTTAATTCCTTTTTTTTTTTTTGCCTAAGAAGAGATGCCGGGAAAAGAACTCGACAAATGGGATCCATGGTGGAGGGTATAAAAGATTCGGTCCGGCCGAACTTAGCACGCTTTTACTTGTTTCTATGTACCGAACTATAATCTGTGGTTGATCTTATTTCCGGCTTGGCTCCAACACAAATCAGAGCTCAGAGTTTTGCAGTAAAAACTTGTATTTGTCCTATATATTATCAATTAAAGAGGTTAAGAGCATTCGATTTAGTGCCTTAAATAATGTGAGAAAATGTAAAAAAAAATTTTAGAATTTTTTTAATTAAATTTGTACACACAATGTAGTCTAGGAGGCTGTTGTCATAGATGTATAGTGTGATGTGTTTCATATTAAACAACACAAAGATGAAATTTTTTTTTTTTTAAATATACAGCCACAATACAGGTGTAAATAAAAACATTAACGTATCTCCTTAAGGTGTGATGTTTTTCAAAATGTATGTCCCCTTTCCTTGGTTGATATATTGCATATATCCCATACAGAAAACATTTTTGTATAATTTTCTTAAAATTACAAAAACAAATAAATAGATAATAATTAAAAAGAAAATTTAAAAAATTTAATATTTTTTTTTTGATTTTTTATTAAAAGTAAATTATGCAAATGTATAAGGATTATTTTTTTTTATGTAATTGTTTTCTAAATGGAAATGATTTTTTTTTCTTCCTTTCATTGTATGGAACAACAACAAAAAATTAAACAATATACCACAAAACAAAAACTTATTCCTAATTTCTATCGAAAAAACGTTGGTCCTCTGGGGACTAAACTTAACGACTTCTACTACTCTTGCTTACCCTTTATTTCTCATTCTATATCTTTCTTCTCTCTTTGATTCTATGAAATATAAACTCGAACACTATTTTGGAAACAAAATCTAATCCAATCAATCGTTCTAATGCTATGATGTGAATGTGTTTGTTTGAATAACCTGTGGCACCTGTCTAAAAAAACAAAAAAACCAAAAAACACCCACCAAACAATTCTCGCTACACCCTAAACCACTACACCACCAACACCAAACTTCATATATTTGTTTGAATTTCTTAAAACACAACTTGTTGCACGATATGAAAATGATTTCCATGCCAATACAAAAAAAAAAAAAATCACTTGAAACTACACCAAAACCTTTCCGCCAATTTTGAAAAAAAAAACACACACACACATGCACACAAATTTCAAAAAAAAAAACACCAGGTGGTATAAACAAACCTAAACAGCCCAAGTCCGTCATAGGTCTGTTCCGTCGTGAAAGTTCCGGTTCCAGAGGTGGTGCAGGCGGCAGCATTATGACTGTGGATGGCACTGATGGTACCTCGGCTCGGGGCTCTGATCCTGCCTTGGCTGCTGCCCTCAGCCAAATGGTGGTTGTGCCTTCAATGCCCTATAATCCACGTTTGGACAAGCGCTCGCAATCGATTTCATCGGGCTCAGGCTCAGCGGGCATTGGTGATTCGGGTCATGCAGGACCCTTCCCTGTTACCGCCAGCCATCGTCGTAATGTGCGTCGTGGTTCTATGCTAGAATTAAGCGGGTGAGTCTTTTGTAAAAATTCTTATTTTTTCTAACATTGAGAATGGTTTTATTCTATAATAAGCTCTCTATAAAAGTCTTTGTCCTTAAAACCAAATATATATAATTTTTAAATATTCAATTCGTTTTATCCATACTTTTATATGCATGTTTTGGTTGATAGCAAAAAATATCTTATTTGGGGTTAAAGGTTATTTTTTTTCTTCAAAATTATTTTTTTTTTATTTAAATTCTGGTAGTCTAGCTCAGCATTGAATCATAATTCTCATATTCAAAGCCTATTTAACAAAACCGCTCGCCCTCTCTCTCTGTTATTTGCCTAAAGTTATTTTCTTTCTTATTTACCAAATAAGTGAGTTAAGTTATTTTGCTTTTGATTACATGTTACAAAATGCTTTATACCGAAGACTAAAGTTATTAACCTAAAACAGCTTGAAAATAAAAACAACTCATTAAATTAACCTCTAACACAACAACATTAACTTATCTCTAATCCTTAATAGGTTTAAGCTATTTTCTATTATTGGTAAAAGGCTAAATAGCTTAAGTTATTTAATAAGTTAATACTTGTAATACTGTCCTGTTTTTTCTTATATCTTGTCCGTTGTAATTTTTTAACGTTTACCATTCGATTGTGTATGTCCTTGAAAGTTTCTTTGACTAGAAAGTTTTAACATGGCTTCTCCAATTGTGTTCTTTGTCATGTTTTGTCTGAAGGATAGTTGCCAAGTTGATGTTTTACTAGAAGGATTATAAAGAACTTTTTGTTATATAAACGGAAAATTTTCTATAAATATCGCTTATTTCCTCCATAAGAGTTAATTTTTGTGTGACTTGAATCATAAGACAGCCCTCAGCTGAAGATTCATATAAGGTGCCTACAATAATCAAAATCAGGTCTTTTGAAAATAGAAGGAATAAATCGGGAATTAGATATTCCTAAACAAGTCTAACATCAGACCCACTCAGACGTTTTCGTCCATTGTGATACCACAGGAACAGAAGAAGGAAGGTGCCTTCTAGTTCCTACAGTTGAACCGCTTTAAAAAGCCCAACAACTTGCGAATTTATACATCTGCGAATTTATACATCAGACAGGCTCTCAAAGAAATGAGAACCTAAAGTAAAGTTCCTTCTGATTGCCAGTGCTGAACACCCACACAGAGATTCTGTAGTCTATAGTTTTATAGTCTCTTCTTCTTCGATTTTTTCTTCTTCTTCTTCTTCGGCCAATTTAACGCATCACATTTTCTCAATAAGACGATTTCCATATCTGACAAGGTCAAATACTTAGGTGTGATTTTGGACAGGAAACTAAATTGACACTCCATGACAGCGAGAGAACCCTCTATGTACGGGCTAGGTCGTGAAGGTCCGTTTCAGTGGACTTGCCCTTACTATATGCATGCTGCTGCCGAGACAAGAGATCTCTAGGGATCTTTGCCCTAAAAAATGTTTCTATCAACCTCTCAAAGTTCTTCAGCAGCGAAAACCGTTCGCCTTCGTGTGTTAAGGTTTTCCTGGAGGTGGAATGAAAATTACCTTTGTGTCCCTCCATGCTACAGGTTTATATGAAATGCTGATACAAAAAGGGGATATAGCTCCGTAAGCTAAGGAACCAGTCTGTCAGACCCAGCTTGTAATTCAACCGGCGATACATCATCAGGACCTGGCGACTTAAAGCAGTCGAATCTTTTTATCGTCCAAAGAATTTTCGGCTCAGATACAATTTCCCTAACAACCTCCGTTGAATGCCTACCAGTGACAACATCTGCTGGCGCCATGTTGTCCATTAGAGAATTTTCCGGGAAATATGTATCAACGAGTAGTTCTAGTGTTTCCTCACTAGACATTGTCCATACATTCTCTGACTTCTGAATCTACCCCACCGTAATAGGTCTAGAGGATACGGCGCTACAGAAAGCCACACAGGATCAGGACAGGACTGGATCCGCTAAATCAGACAGGTTCTCAAAAAAATGAGAATCTTAAGTGGAACTCCTTCTGACTGCTAGTGCGGGACACACAGAGCTGCAGAATTCTACCCAGGAGCCTTCTGAGGCTTTCTCAGCTCGCCTTTATATTTTCTGAGCTCAGCCTTACAGATGTCTCAATCGTGTGGTGATCTTGTGGCTTTTGCTCTGTTGAAGAGTTTTCTGCAGTCCTTCCTTAGACCAACCACCATGGCGGTCGCTGTTTACCCTTGGCTTGGCACTAGCACATGCCGACACAAGCGTGTCATTCAGGGCCTTCATGATCCGCCATGACCATTATGTCTATATCCTCCACATTTGCCACTTACTTTTCTGGTTTTGAAGGGATAGATGTGCAGAATTTGTGTCGAAATTCATCCCAATCCGCCTTTCTTCTGTTTAGCCGAGGGACCATTTCTGCAGTATTTTCTCCAAGGCTGAAACTATTGGTTGCCCAAAAAGTAATTGCGGATTTTTTAAAAGAATAAATGAATTTTTATAGAACTTAGAATGAACTTTAATCAAATATACTTTTTTACACTTTTTTTCTAAAGCAAGCTAAAAGTAACAGCTGATAACTGACAGAAGAAAAAATGCAATTACAGAGTCACAAGCTGTGAAAAAATTTGTCAACGCCGACTATATAAAAAATCCGCAATTACTTTTTGGGCAACCCAATATTTATTATGTTTGTCAATGACCATCAAAATCGGTCAACGAAAATTTGTTAATTTTTTTTTTAAATTGTTAATTATTTATTGACCTTTTTCAAAACATAAGTCAGTTTGCGTTTTACTTCGTGTACCAATTTCATCCTCCTTTTCCAATGCCAAATATGATCATTGCAAAGATGCGTTGCAATGATTTGTCATAGGAATCCGTCTTAAATCCTTCACATTATAAACATCAACTTGGCAACTTATTTATTCAAACTTTCTTTTGAATTGCTTGTGAGTAATAAACTGTCTGAGAAGCAAATCATTTGTGAAAATGTCTGATTTTAATATATCTACGAACATCATGCCATACACATTTACATTCAAACACAGAGATATAATAGCTTGAAAAACTATGCACACACACACACACACTCTATATTCCAAGTAATTTTTAAAATAAAATACAAATACCAAAAATTAACCACTATGAGTTAGGAACAAAATTATCTTACATACAGTTATGATAAACCATACATGCAAGTGGCATAACATGATGCCACCATGTCGTATGAGCAACACAAATTTTATTTACATCAAAATGGTATTTTTCATACGCCACGGTGTCCTAATCAGTTCCAGTCATTCACATACGCAAATGAATGCAGAATTTCCTTGTATTTTTTTATGATTGGTGGCTTAGCATGCGAATAAAAATTTTAAAAATTTAATATCTACCACAATTTCATAAAACTGAAAGCCAGTGCACAGTGGGACAATACACTAAGTTTTCGGATAATATTACAACTTATACAATATATAATTTTTTTTTTTTTAATTTTGTAAGAGCAGAGGCAAAGAAACTTTTTGTTTTTTTTTAACTTTATTACTAACACCATGATAGAGGTAGCTTTGAACAACTTGCAATCGTTTAGGTCCCTGGGATCTAATGGAAGAAGATGGTCTAGTGAGCACCCCATTTAGCTGTTACATTCACACGTGCCTAGTATTCGGATATACTCCGAAGACCTGGCACAAGGCATAGGAAGTTTTCATACCCAAACCCGTCAAGGCGAGTTTGGCGGCACCAAACCATATGGACCTTATAGCCAAAACCATAAATGGACACCATGCAAGGTTGGAGAATTTCTTGGTGACAGCAACCATGCCTACGTCAAAGAGCGATTGGCGGTGACCGCCCTGCACGAGATGCTGCATAGGGTACAAGTACCTTTCGACACTAGGGGTGCGCATGTAGACACTAGGGGTGCGCATTGACATCGCAGCGGATTATGTAAGTGTATTAGAATATGTGGGAGCGGGTTTTAGGCCACACCACCGTGGAGAATTTTATAGCCACTCCTATGGGCAAACACCAAGAAAGTCCTGCTACGGATCCTCACTGAAGAGGCATTTGATCTCTCTGCTATGCGATGACGCTGATATATTTTTGTGGAAAAGGAGGAATAAGCTTTGCAGAAGAATGAAATGGTCTTGGAGATTGCATTCGAATGGGAAAGACCTAGAAGTCTCAACATAAATCCGTCTGAACGTCTACATTAAGGAAAATGCAGAATGAGTCAGATAATGCAATGTCAATTCGAGTGTGAACATCTTTACGGATTGTAGTTTGGCCATTAGAGGAAAAGCAATCAGAGACTTAGGATCACGAAGGGCTTTGAAGTGAAATGGTGATATTAACACCTTCTTTAAGTATATAATTATACTCATCACTTGGTTTCCATGTCATGGTGATGTAGGTTAACTAACGTTTAAGTGGTCTTCTTCCATTGTAATGTTGCGCTATATACATTAAGGAGCCAGAGGCCAAGTTATTTTTCCTACGGCCGGAAAATGCAGAATCATTGCGGATTATACAATAGATTGGCCATTAGAGGAATAGAATTCAGAGACTTAAGATCTCGAAAAACTTTGAAATGAAATGGTGATATTAACACCTTCTTTGAGTACACAATTCTACTCATTACTTGGTAACCATGTCATGGTGACGTAGGTTAGGTAAGGTTTAAGTGGTCTTCCTCCATTGTAATACCATAGGAACAGCAGAAGGAAAAAACTTCCAGTGCCTATCATTATACCATCAATATGGCTTTAAAAGGTCCATAAACATGCGAATGTTCACTTCTGCTACTTCAGACAAGTTCTCAAACAACCGGAACACAAGTACAGCAGATTGTCTTTAGACTCCTCTTGCTTGACGTCCTCACAGCTTCTGCAGAAGGCGTTACTGCAACTTTCTGTCTGTCAGCTTGTTATCCAATCAGACAGTGACCTGCCATGACGGACACAATGACAGGAAAGTTTGTTCTAGCCAGCGACAGCAAAGCGGTAGACCTCTTCAAGACTGAATTGGGTCACATAATTTTGGAGTATTTACAACTCCCACTTTGTGACTGTCTACCATTGGTCGCCCTTCGGGCCAGATTCTGAAGACTTAGCTTAAATTTAGCTAGAGGCATTCCAACAGATACCGGTTCACCTGGAATGTGTAAGGTAGTTTCAGTCTCACAAGCTCGTCTGCTCTACAATTCCCTGGGATATCTCTGTGGCCTGGCACCCAGAACTGATGAATTTTCAACTGTTCAGCCATCTCGTTGAGAGATGGCTGAGGGCGGAGAAATACGTTCAGTGATCTGCGACAGTGGAGGGTGGAGAAATACGTTCTCCGGGGATTTGATGGCTGTCTTAGAAGATATTTATGCCAATCGTCGTTACGACAATATATCACAGCCATTCCACCACCCCCTTAATTGCAAGGATCTTCGCTTGATACACACTGCAGTGATCGAATAACCTTCTCGTTATGACCAGTTCCAGATCTTAAGAGTACACACGAAAGCCCACCTGGTCGTCTAGTTTGGAACCATCAGTTTAGAAGTCTA
Source organism: Stomoxys calcitrans (assembly GCF_963082655.1). Classification (NCBI taxonomy): domain Eukaryota; kingdom Metazoa; phylum Arthropoda; class Insecta; order Diptera; family Muscidae; genus Stomoxys; species Stomoxys calcitrans. The sequence continues at coordinate 59,546,357 of NC_081554.1, read as the reverse complement.
TGTTACTTCTATTACCAGGGATATCGTTGTTCTAATCGATTCTATCAGGAACAGAACAGAATTTTGTATATTCCTGGACAGCCAGGGAACCCTCTATGTAGCCGACTAGGTCGTGAAGGACGGCTTCAGTGGATTTGCCCTTACGATATGCATGCTGCTGCCGAGACAGGCGATCTCCAGGGATATTTGCCCTAAGATTATTTCTACCAACCTCTCAAGAGTCTTCAGCATTAAGGATGATAAACTAATAGGACGAAATTCTTTCGCCTACGTGGGGAAAGGTTTTCCTGCTTTCGGAATGAAAATGACCTTTGTGTCCCTCCATCCCACATGTAGACACAAGCAGAGTATAACTCCCTAAGCCAAGGAACCAGTCTATTGGACACAGCTTGTAATACAACCTGTGGTACATCATCAGGGTCTGGCGACTTGAAGGAGTCGAAACTTCTTATCGGCCAAAGGATTTTCGGCTCAGACACAATTTCCCAAATAACCTCCGACGAATGCATATCAGTAACAACCTCTTCTAGCGCCACATTGTTCGTTGGAGAATTTCTCGGGAAATGTGTATCAACGATTAGTTCTAGTGTTTCCTCACTAGACACTGTCCATGCATTCTCTGACTCCTGAATATAGGTCTCGAGGACAGAATTTTCCTTAGCCTAGAGGCCTCTGATGAATCCTCCACTGAGCTGCAGTATTCCATCCAGGATTTGTTCTGAGCCTTTCTCTGCTCGCCCTTATATTTTCTTAGCTCAATCGTGTGGTTCTCTTGTGGCTTTCGCCCTGTTGAAGAGCAGTCCATCCTTAGACCAACCAGCTCTGGGGTCCACCATGGCGTTCGCTGTTTGCCCCTTGGCTTTGGCACTAAGCGAGTCATTCGGGGTCTTCGTGATCCGCTTGACCATTATGTCTATATCTTGTGCAGTTTCCACTTCATTTTCTGGTCTAGATGGGATAGACGTCCAAAATTTGTGCCGAAATTTATCCTAATCCGCCTTTCTTCTGTTTAGCCGAGGGACCACTTCTGCAGTATTTTCTCCAAGGCTGAAACTAATGTAACGATGATCAGAGAAGCTGTAGTCATTTAACATTTTCCAGTCGCATATTCTTACGCTTATATCTTACAATAAAAAGGTAATACATAATACCTCCTGCCTGTTCCTGGTAATAAAGGTTGATTAATGGGGATATTACAAATCGCCAAATTGCAGCTTATAATACATTCGACAAGCACCTTCTCGGTGAAATCAGAACTTCCCCATATCTGGTGATGTACATTGGCATCCTTCATACTTTTGTATGAAAGGCTTTATAACCTCTATTTCCAGAGATAATATATTCAAGAAGGAAAAGTGATGTAGTACTTTTTATCAAAATGTGTAACCCGCACTGTCTGGAACATCTTGCACTGCATCAAGAATATCACAATGTCCTTAGCCACCGCATGGCCAAAGAGAAAGTACCCTTAGCCTCTCAGCAGTGGTCGCAGTAATCTGTCTAGGCACAAATTCGAGAGGCATTAGGTGTAGTATTAAATTCGACATATGGCGGACATTTGAATCGCCGTTCACTAGACCACATCACAATACAGCATTATATGTCTGACAACTGTAGTATGCATCCATTGCATGACATGTGGCCCAATGTTTACCTCCCAATTTTTCCTGGTGTGTAGGGCAAGAGTTGCTTTTCCTGCCTTTTCCAAAATGTTTGATTTTCACTTCAATTTCCTGTCCAGAAAATCGCCCAGGTAGTTTGCTTTTTCTGCATACAATTCAGACGTGTGCCACTGTTTGTAACTTGTATCTCCTGGTGAAAAGACAACTTCCGACTTAGACGAATTTACGCCTAGGCCACTTTCGATAGCCCACTTTGATGCCGCACGTTGATCTTCCATCCTAACACTGGCACTATGTTGGCTTTTCGAGAAAATTTTTCGTGATCACTTTTTTTTTGGGTAATAGATTTTGAAGCAAAAAAATACTTGCTGATTTTATTCATGAAACAATTTTAATAACATTGTGTTATCGTTGAGATTATTGTGGTGTTTCAAAACAGAAATCGCGAAAAACATGTGTTTTCAAATGTGAAAATTGAACATAGTACTAGCCGTATAGTGAAAATTGCATGGAAATGTTTGGAAACTGTCGTCTTTAGCGAAAATTCTGTAAAAATTTTCTATTATTAAAGAAAATTTTGAAAATTTTTTAGAAAAAATTGTATGGGAATTTTGTCGTTCATGGATAATTGCTTTAAAAAATGTTTAATGAAAATGTTTTCTTAGAGCAAATTTCTAGAAAATTTTCTTCAGAAGAAATTTTTTTTTAGATAAAATTTCCTAGTTTTTGTTTTTTTTTTGAGAAAATGTTTACTGTAAAGGAGAATTTGTAGAAATTTTCCATGAGAAAGTTTTCCTGAAAATTTTTTCAAAATACTACCTTTCTTGCAGTTTAGCCTTTTGGAAACATTTCATGTTATTTATTTTATTGTATTACTTATAGAAAATTTATTTGTAAATCAAAAAATTTAAAAAAAGTGATTCATGAGAAAAATTTCCTTAAAATTTGTCTCTCCAATTTTTTTTTCTTAAAATAAAGCGTATTGCTTTAAAAAAATTAATTTTATATATTATTGTATTAATATTATTAATTTATTTAACCCACTGTGCACGGGGCATGAGGTTGCTGTTAGAATATATTATTATAGGTCATTAAAGGATTTCTATGCTTTTTTCTTACAAAAGTATGCCGGTTTTAAGATTACTCAAATTTTTATATGCAACATATTTTAAATATAGATTACAAACAATCACACGCTACAATGAAATTATTATTAAGTCAAAATCTTCTAGTCTGAATAAATGAAATATGCCTAAAAAAACCACATACACTACTACGTATGACCATGAATATGATTTTATTTACATTTTTTTAATAAAACTTTTTATCTACTTTGGATTTGTTTTAATTTTATTCAACACCAACCTTACAAGACACTTCCTACAATATAATGTCTACACCAAATTGACATTTATTTAGATTTCCTATATATTTTTTTTTTGTTGGTAATGAAAATGAATACCTTTTTTTCTTTTTGGTTTTTGAAAAATAATAATTGCCTTGTTTTCTTAACTTACTTCAAATAAACTCCAGACTCCTTTTGATAAATAAATGTCCTTACGTTAATATATATATATACTTTCCATTTTTCTCTTTTTTTATCGTTATTTCTTTGTGCCTTCCTTTGGGTTAATGCAAAACTCTTAACTTTGGTTTTTGTTTTTTGAAAAATAAAAACTGTGATAATAAAAAAAAAAAATTACCTAACAATTTCTGTGTGTGTATGTGTTATACAAAAAATTGTGCAACGGTGCGTGCGGTGTGTAATGTGTGCGCCTTTTCTCACTCACCATCCTACTTAAACCCCCCTCTATCTATCTCCATGGCACTTTGATATTCCTACAAACCTTTGTCCATCACCATTGTGTCTATATACAATGTGACTATATGAACTGCAGCCTTTTGGTAACCGGACGCAGGCCCAGTAAAATAATTAACATAAGTCCCTTGCTTTTGGGCAAATTTGTCAGTACTTCCAATGATTCCTCGCCCACTACTACTAATACAACCACCACGCCTACCAATATCATAGATAATAACTATGATTATGCTTACCACAATGCAACTATGGGCATGACAACTTCAAACACAACAACAACAACGACGACGACAACAACAACAACGACAACGAATACAACTCCAACAACTTGCACAACTACTGCGACTACAACCAATGAAAATTCACCGACATGTTCAACGCCTACAACAGCAACAACCACCACACGAAGTCCTCCCTACATGCCCTGTAGTCCCGTCAAGGAGTTCTGAAATTTAACCAACACAAATGATGACTAATTCATAGATACAGACATACATGAAATGACATGCCTGACACAGGCAATGGAAATGAGAGCCCATCATACGCACACACACTGTCACAAAACACATGCGCCCAAAACACATACACACCTATAGTTACTTAAATAGGAAATTATCTACAACTACTCGTAACACATGAGCATACCAAGAGAGTGCAAAATAGACAAAAAAAAAAGTTTAAGCCAGAAGGAGAAAAAAAAATCAGGAACCTATTTTTCGATCACCTTTTTATCTCTACATTTTGTACAATTAAATCCAAAAGCTGATACCGTTGGAAATGTTAGTATACTATTAAACATTTGAAAGAGAAACAAAAACACAAACTTTAAAAAGAACCACCTACATAACCTCAATCAAATGCAACTCAAACCTGAATACATATATCTTTTTTCATATTTTGATGTTGTACAGAGATATTACGTGTATACACATACATATATGTATAGAGCACTTAAAAAATCATAGAAAATAATTGAGCATAGAACATGTAAAAATATTAGAAAATACCATGAATTTAAATTTGTTTCTTGAAGAAGGATTTTTTTTGCATTTCGACGTATAAGTGATAATAATGAAATTAAAAAAATGAAATTCATCATTCGTCCCAAGGTACCAATATCCAGCTACATTGATTAATCAGCGTATAAGTGATATTAATTGAAATCAAAAAATTAAAATAAATCATACGTACCCAAGCATATAATACAGGCATTGATTTGTTCCTTTATGGATGCCTCAGTTAGATGGAACAGTTTAGATGGGTAATATTTTCAAAAGCCTGATTTGGTGGGCTTTTGTTTCTCTTGCAAGACAGGAATCCCTCTCATCCATACTCAGCCTCATTGAGATGTGATTTGTCGAGTGAACGTTTTGTTATTTCGCTCCGCAAGAATATTCTGCAACTCGAAATAGGTCGTTATTTAGAAAAAATTGGAAGTCGCTCAAACATAGCTGCATATAGCGTCTGTTCCCAGCGTGGCGGCAGAATTAGAGCCCGGGAATTGGCTTAGAATGGACTCCATAGACCCAACAACTGCGATGGTGGTATCAAGCCGTAGTATGTTGTCTGCTACTGAGATCTCGAATGGTGGAGTGGCTGCTCCAGGCTCCACTAACCGACAGACGACTGGTTAGCAGGGGCTTTTGAAGCGGACACCTGGTTCGAGTCTTAAGGACAAAATCGAAGCTATTAGTCTAGGCCATTGGCCTTCTCGGCAACACCCAACATGCTGTATGCGTGTCGTCACCTCGTTGGGGAGTAGTTTTTCAAGGATTGTAATGTCGCATAAGTATTAGGATTCGATAACTAGCTCTGAAAGCTTTTCTTGATGTTCTCGCCAGGATTTGAAACCAACTCTTTTTGAGGGTTTGGAATAATAAAATGAGAATCATTCATAGATTCATTGAGAGGCCTGGTGCGAATGATGCTAAAATCTCTCACCAATGAGGAGAGATGCTTCCTTAAATAAGCTCGGAGATACACCAAACGCCTCATCAAAAGACTGCGGTCTCTTGGAGTAATATGGGTCCAAGAACCTTTGCTAATATCACCAAGGACTGTTTGGTGATGGTAGTTGTCGACAAGGGAGAACAACAATAAGTCTTGCCTCTCGACACTGCCATTATATCCTGTAGCGATTTCAATAAATCCGAACACTTAACGAATATGTTCGTTGATCGAACATAAAGTTCGCATCATCCACCATATTTGATTGTCTTTGTTTGCTGCTGTGCATGCCAAAGATATTCTGCCCTACTATCCCCTTTTGAAACGATTGTAATGTCATGGGCAACTGTCATATACAGTGGCACAGAAAAGTCTACATACTCCACTCAAAAAATGCGGTTTAGACAACGAAATGTTTATACGAAAAAGTTTTTCCGCCATATATCGAATGTTGCTAAAACTGTTCTCAATTGTCACCACTCTCATAATTAGCTAAAATTTATTAGGTTATATCATATTCTCATTATGTGACTGTCAGTTTACGAAGCTGACATTTACGAAAAGGTATGTAGAAATATCTGTCCCACTGTATATTCTAGGCGCTTATAGAACATATGCTTGATCTGCCGGATTTCACTTTTTAATGTAATGTGGCTAGTCTCTCAAAGATATTCTTCCGTCCCTCCAAAGATATTCTCCCGTCCTATCCCCTCAGGTCTGCGGATTCTAGCACTCGACCCCGGGTGGAAGTTTAATTCGGAGTCGGAGTATTAAGCCGGAGTCGGAGTCGGGGCAAGCGTGCTCAATTCCGAACCAAAGTCCTACTTCGGCTCAAGAGTCCGTGGGAGTCGGCCGACTCCGGCCTCAAAACTCGACTCCACAGCCTGCTTAGAACGATTTTAATGTCACGGTTCGGGCAACAGCCATATGTTTTCTCTAGGCTCTCGTAGAGTATATGCTTTGATCTGTTGTCTTCAGCCAATGGCCGATATGAGACCGAATTTGGCTTTCAACGAATTGTGGCTAGTCTTTCATCTAACAGGGTAAATTTGTGTATTAAGTCTTCGACCTACCACAAATGCACAGCCAAATTTATGTCTAGCATCATAACAGCTGCAATACAACGACTTATTTTCCTGTGTTTTATGCACACCCTCCCACGCTATAGACTTTTCTGTGAGGCGCTTATATTGGCCTTGTACTCTTTTATCTTCAGAAACTCAATCCATATTCGCAAATGAGGTTCCGTATATAATTGGCAGTGGTTGTTATAATTAGGGAGTCCATTTTTTCTCGTCTGACTAAATATTCCATTTACATTCTATTAGAAGACAGGGTATACTTCTCTCATATCAATGAGTGCAGTCCGATTCAAGTTTAAGCTCAATAGTAAGGAGCCTCCTTTTTTATGCCAGGTCCAAACGCAGTGCCGCACAGCGACACCAGCATAAGTACACAGCAAAAATATCAAAATCGGTTTCTATCACAAAATTAGTTGATGCGATTAATTTTTTAATTGAAACTGCTGTAATCACGAAAATGATAATAACAATAACCGTCTTTGAAAAAGCAATTGAAAAAAAAAAGTCATTAAACACTCTTGGATATTCAATTAAAATAATTGAAATTGTTGCAATTTTCATTAAATTTTTTAATTAATCCGATTAAAAACAAAATTGAAATTTTGGAAATTTTCAAATTATTTTTTAATTGGTCCAATTAAAAATTATTGAAATTTTTTGAAGTTTCACATAATTTCTATATTTGGTACACAGATGTTTACCTCCTGGAACATGAACTTGAGATTTAATTAAATCATTTCATGAATCAATTAATATTTTAATTGATAATGGTAGAAATTTCAATTATGACTGTAATTGAAAAGAAGTTCATATTCAATTAAAAAATTATTGAATCAATTAATTTTATTATTAAAAACGATTTTACTATCAATTACATTTTTAATTGAAAGTTTTTTGCGAATTTTTTTTCGTGTAAGGGTATAACCATCGATGAAAATTTTTCTGATCTTTACGCCGGGATTTAGGCCTAGCATGTCCGACTATGACAGCGTTCGGCGTCATATGTTTATGCTTACATCTGCGCCACAGTGGTCTCTGTCTTATCAAACCATTTTTTCTACAATGATAGTTTACTGGTCTAACGCATGTTTAAACGCATCTACAGGCCTCTGCTCTTCGTCAAGACTCAAATTTAAGGTAATTTTGCCTGTTTTCAAAAAATGTAATAAAATTTTCTTTGTGATCACAAAAAAGTTTGATTATGAACTACTGAATGTTTTTAAACAACACAGAAAGTGTGGTTACCATATTAAGGGCTGTTGTTGATTTTGAATAACATAAACGTGTTGCTCAATTCTGATTACAGGGTTTTTTCTATGCCGCATTGTTGGCTTCAATAGAATTTCAGCACTCCTGGCAATGCCATGGGTTTCTTGAGGTAAGCTTTTCGCGGTATTGCCAATGGAGTGGGCAATGGGTAGCCTTCGAGCCAATTTGAGTCATGATTACAAATTGACTACTTTAATCTCAATATTCTCTCTAGGCGCTCGTCAAATATATTCTTGGTCTGTTGCTTTTTGTCTTCTATTGGGGTATAGCCATTAGACTGCCCCAAGCTATAAAGGAGAACATTTTTTTTTTGCTAATAGAGTAAAAAATTCGAATAAGGACCTCTGCAAGTTGCTATCTTTTTTTGAGGTAACAAAAAAAATGCAGGCCACTATGTGGCCTGCAAAACCTGCTTTGCAGAGCCAAAAATTACTAACCCTTCTTCAAAGGAACCAATACTAATTATTGAAATAAGTGTTGTTCTGTAAATAGTAAATTCTTTATCAATTACATCAGTTTTGGTCTCACAATCGAATATTAAGATGAGGTATGTTCATGCGTATGAGTGATATTAATATATAATTCTAATGAAATTGTTCATACGTCACAAAAAAATGAACGGTTACATTTTAAGAGCTGGTGTTGATTTTGAATAACTTAAACGCGTTACTCGATTGTGTATTTTTCCAGGACTTAATGTCAAGATGCAGATAAATTTTTCATTTAAATTCAATTACAACCCCTTTTAGCGAATATTGCTCAATTATTTTCTAAGTTATATCTTGCGATTATCTATACACTAGAATAATGAAAACAAAAAAAAAAACATGTATGTTTTTTTACATGAGCCATCCCAGTCTAGTAAATCACATATGTAAATGTGTAAATCTCTTAGAATAAATATTTGTTGTGTGTATAGTTAGTAAAGTTATTTAAAAAAATAAAAATAAATCCATGTTTTTGTCATCAAAACGTCCATGTTAAGGGCCTAGTCTAAAAAATAAAATAAAAACGAAATCTTAAAAAAACAAAACACTTACAACTGTGTTCTTCAATTAATTTACATAAATAATAACCATATTCCAACTACCCTTCACAGTGATTACAGTGAGGCAAAATCGTACGATGGCAACTATAAATATGGTGATGAACTTGAAACTGTCATTGGCGGTGATAGTAATAGTTCTAGTTCTTGCAATACAATTGTTACCCCGCCAGAATTGCCACAAACTAGTCTACCTGTAACACTTCAAGCACAAATATCCTCAGTAGAACCACTACCACTTGCACAACCACCACCAACACCACCACAATCTCCACTTCCACCGTCTTGATTACAATAACAACAACAAAAAACTATTTAACTAAACTTATCTATGTATGAGCTATTAACTATTTTAACGAATTTCTGTTCTATCTGTGAACTGTCAACTAAAAACGAAGCTAATTTTAATGTTGAAAAACAAGTAAATTAACCATTTTACTGCTAGTTTTTTCTTGTATTAGACTAATATGTATTTAATCCAAACTATGTTTTTTTTTTCATTGTACCCTAGTTTTTAAGTTTTGTTTTTTTTTTAATTTTCTTTGTTTTTAACACCTGCACAATAATTTTGTTGAGTGTATTTTTATTTTGCAATATCTATGTTTTTCTTTATGTGATTTGCTATATGTTTTGCACATTCTATTAATCTAGTTGCCAAGAGGAAAAGCTGATTTTTGAAAAGATATTTTTTAATTTACTTCATACCATAGGTCTCAAGCTAAACGAATTTATTTTGAAACTTAAGCTAAAGGTATTCAAGCCGTATAGCTTGGTGGGTTACTTATGTTTAAAACCAAATCGTGAATTTTAGTTGATTTTTTTAAATAACTTTCAATAAAAGTGAAGAATGAATGTATGGCCGTGCATACCCCCTACACTGAAAAAAAAGTTTGTCCAAAATTTAAGATTTTTCCTTATTCGTAGGATTTTGGCAATGAAAACGAGCCAAAGAATAACGGACACCAACCGAAGGTCAATTCCAATAGCATTTCAATTTCAAGTGCAATACCAATCACTACCCCAAATTTGATCGAAGTCGTGTAACAAACACTGCTTTTATGCGCAAACACCATTAATCGGCAGATCGGTCTCTATGGCAGCTATATCCAAATGTGAGACGATCTGGATCATGCGTAATAAATGTCTCTTTGATTGGATCAGAAGACCGGTCTGTATGGCAACTGTATACAAATTTGGTCCCATCTGGATCTTACTAATGAAGGATGTCGAGGGGATAACTATAACTCATTGCAACAAATTTCGGCAATGTCGGCTGACGTATGCGTATTTTGTTCGGCCGAAAGTTCATAGGCACTGCTGATTTATTGTTCCACAGCCATTTTTTTTTTGTTTTTGTTGTTGTAGCAGTGTGTTGTAAACTGAGGCGGCAGCCCTTGCCGAATACGTACCGGATTGCCATCGGGGTCAATCCGGTACGTACAACTGGCTGCCTTGGGATTGGATACTGCTATGTAGACCTCATGCTGAGCCGGCGGTTAACATCCTATACCATCCTCAAGTTCGGAATATGATCATAATAAAACATCGTCTTGATATATGCTAAAGCTCTCTTATGGCGCATTGTGATTCCTCCATCTTCTATTTTTCCTTCAGCCTTAAGTTTTGCGCCGAATTCCTTCTACTCTACTCTAAGACGGCCCAATACCATTTATATGCCAGCATGAAAATCTTAAGTTTGACTGAATTCACCCCTCGTGCCTGAATAAAGAAAGATCAAAGAATCAAATTTCTACTACGACATAAGAACTGGCATTTGCAAAGAAAATGAAAGTTATCTTCCAAAACGTCAGTGCTATGAGACCATCGACGGATACCATCATTTGTGTTGCCTATGCAGAGCAAATGTGTCTTTAACTTGTTGTGCTTTGTAGTGATTCCCATTATGACGTTCAGATGCCCTATCCCCATAGATCGAAGGTGGTACACATTTTCTTGTCATCGTTCATCTTATAACCCCTTCGTCTTCACACAGCCCACCGAGTGATTCCAGTGGTTAACTAAAGTTTCTTGTTCGCACCTCCAGTATATAGAAAATTCCCGAAAGATATGGAAATGAGATGAGATTTCCTCCCAGCCTCGCAAACATGTCTGCTTTATTTTTTCCTGGTACGCCTGGTTGCGGTGGTGCTCATGGCACCGGATATAAAACTTGGGGCCACTCGATTAACCGCAAGCATGTCTGCTTTGTTGTTTCCTGGTACATCCTGGTTGCAGTGGTGCTCGTGGCACCGGATATGAAACTTGGGGCCACTAGATTAATCCTGTCAATATCCCTCAAATTCATCACATGCTCTGTCACCGACCACCAGACATGGTAGTCATACGCCAGTATCGGCCCTACCACCGCTGAGTACAAACAATGCATTTATCTAGGTCTCAAACCCCATCTACTACCCACCTGTCCCTGGCAGAAGTAAAGGGCCGCAAACACTTTAATCCCAGATGCCCTATCGTGATTCCATAACCACACCAAGGAATTTGGCTGATCCGGACAACTCCAGTGTAACACCTTGTAGAGTCACATGACAGCCGGTTGTATGTACCGGATAGACATGATGAAGTCTTTCAACGGCAAGGGCTGCCGCCTCAGTGGGATAGTTTCGGGGAAAATATGCGGTGGCTCCCTGGGAAGGGAACTGGAGTCCGCTGTGAATCTTGTTACGAAGAGCCCTTTCGAGGGGTATATCCGGAACAGGTACCGCCTAGTAAGACGAAGCAAACATGGTGGACAACGGAACTAAAGGACAAAGACAATCCAACCATGGCAGGCGGTTGCACGTACCGGATTAATCCCATGAAATCCTTCATCGGCAAAGGCTGCCGCCTTAGTGTACAAAACACAACTACAACAACAATAATCCTGCAGAAAAAGAAGCCTAAAATGGATAGTTTTCCATTAACGCTCAATCTACACTCCTTAGCCCAGTACATCGGATAGCTTCGATACCGTAAACACACATCTGCCCATTGCAAGAATAACACGGCATGAGTATGAGCACCACATAGGTTGGAACTGTCGGTTTTAATTTGTGAACACCACCATCGTCATTAACAGAAGCTCATCTACTGGGCGTGTCCACAGGTTTCGGATAGTGAGTGGAATACTCCATATAAAAAGTAGCTGCAACTGCAGTCGGGAACAATCGGCGGTATCGAGTGGAGAGTCTCAGTGAATGGTCGGCCGGACTTGCTCAAATACTGAGTACCTATGATACTCGATATGACATGCCCTGACTCTTTCTATCTCAATAATCCTGTTCTACCATCCGGTCTACCACCAAAATCGATGAGAGAGAAAAAAACTACATTACACGTTCCCCTTGTGGCATCCCCAACGACGTCTCACCTGTGCTCGCCATGATCCTCTTATCCAAAAATGTGTTCAGTATATACCTCTCCTTCGCTTGACTCGTTGCTTATGCAACTGCAGGGTTCCTCTGTAAGCCACATTCTTGGTTTCACTAGCATTTTAACATCCTTGGTCATACCCAAGGGTTTCTTGGTGGAGGCTTTGAATGGAGTGAGCAGTGAATTTCCATTTCGACGCTATTTCATCGAGAGAAGGAGTGCTTTCATCAAATAGTGGGGTCAGTCGAGTGGAGTATGCAATTGCCATCTGTTGTGTTTGCAGCCTTTCAATGTCCAACTGCCGTGCAGTATCAGATCGTATATTTATAAATGGGTGCGAACCTTTGCTGCAACAAAGCAATGATCGGAATCTATGTTCGCTGCGTTGGGATCGATCGTATATCTAAATGAATACCTTCCATCTGTTGCAATTTGGTTCCTTACTTCTTGACACCAGCACTGTGGTGTACTTGTTTGCTAGGAGGAGACAAGTTAGACCTATTGCTAAGTATACCGAGGCCTTGAATCACTTCCTGATTCAATATAGCTATGCCCGTCTGTCTGTCCATGTATGCTTGTGATCAAGGTACAGGTCGAATATTTTTTCCGATTTTTTGAAAATTTTGCACAACTCACTTTCTTGGTCCAAGAACGAAAACCTTACTGGTTTTTCCCTATCTTTGCATTAAAATCTCAGCTCCTGTCTCTGCTTCCGTCGTTGCATGGGTGCGAAAAATACCTATCTTTCCACTATCCGAAACCCGATAACTTTCAGCTAAACTCCACGTGATAACATCACACAGGTCAAAACTCAAAGTTTCCTCCTGTATGGTGTTTACAGTTATCCCGTGTAAATAAGGCAGCTATTACCAAATATGATCCGGTCTGCACCAAACTCGGAAAATAAGTGCGCCTGGTATGAAGTCCAGATCTAAAAATCGAGAAATCAGTCTATATGGCAGCGATATTCAAGAAAATTAGTGAACTTTTCATACGTTGCCAACTCAATGTTCCAAATTTCAACTTAATCAGATAATAAGAACGCCTTAAAGGAGTTAAAGACCTTAAATCTTCAGATCGGTCAATATGGAGGCTATATGAAGATATAGTCCAATTCATGACATCTTTAAACAAGCCTCTTATGCTGAAATATTTATCTGTGCACTGTTTCAGCTCATTTACAACAGACAGACAGACGGACATGACGGACTGCCATGATTGTTTTAGTATTGTAAGAGGACCAAGTAGTATGTTGATAATTGCATATATAATAGTTCTATGCATACTTTTCACCTAGGGGTGGGTTAAAGATATTTTGATTTATTGCCAATGGAATGACAAAATGAATATAATGCCGTTCTTCTTTAATCGTGGGCATAATAGAAATCCCGTAACATATATTACAGATTATTTTAATGGTCTTAACGAAAGATGTACAACAAATAAATCAGCATTTCTCTTTAGGCAACAAAAAACTGCACAGACTTTGTGTATTATGTGTTTAAGTTGATAAGCATGCATTTGTATGTTAAATAAATATTTTTAATATATATAACCATTTAATGATATTATTGTTCTAGTTTACATATACATACATATATTCCTTACTAAACCAATACAATTTTGTTTTCTAAAAAACAATCTATGATTTAAAATAACACTACCATATACAGGGAAAATTTCTTAATTTAGTGGTGTTCGTTGTCGTATATAATCAAAACTCTATTAAAATTTAAACTGAAAAAAATAAACAGATAATACGTGTTTTATTGTTCCCCTTTTTTCAAAACCCAACCTCAAATTCCCTCTCAACTATACAGTTGAACTTTGAACCCCCCCCCCCCCAATAACACAGAACTAACAAAAGGGATATAGAACAAGGTTAACAAATTAATCCCCCAGAAAATATGAAACAAATGGCCAAACAATTGACAATGGTTTTCTTCCAAAAAATCTTTTTTTTGTTTTTTTAGTGATGAATATAATAATACAGAACCTTAGAACTTCACTCTACCACTACTCTACTACTACTACTACTATCCAAACTATATCTACCATAGTTCTTTAAACTGAACCATGTAGTTAACTCTGTAGTTGTTATGCATAGTATATAGTGAAATGTTCAAGTAAATCTTAACCCTCTTCAAAAAAAAAAAAAAAAATTACACACTACCACCTAACACATTCCAATCACCATGAAGATGAGGAACTTCCAAAAAAAAAAAAAAATAATAAATCAGAAATGGTGCAACAGTATTGCGGATCATCGAAGACCACTCTGTACGAGTTTTCAAATTGCATACATGTCTTGTCTACCTAAATGTCCGAACTTCTATGTGGAAAGCATTTTGCTAACAGCATGCCATCCAAATTTATGTGTAAACCTTTAGAATTAAACATAAGACATGAAGTAACGAATTTATTACTAAAACTTAATAAAAATAAATAAAAAATAATAAAAAAAAGAAATAAAAAATACTACCCTATGTACATATCAACTTTTGTATATAAAAACAAAAATTAATTATACATTATTTTATACAATTGGCACTTAAAAATATTGATATTAATATTCATTTCAAATAAATGCAAATTACACAAAACTTTAGGTACACTCTTTACTTTCTATTTGTTTATTGTAATTTTTTTTTAGCTTGGCGTGAAATTCTTTATTTGTTTATATTAATGCTAGCTGAGCCGGGCCCGTTCCCCCGCTGCGCTTTATTTTACTTTCTTATACCTTTTTTGTGGTGTTTTGGAAAAGGGATGACCCCTAAGACAATTCGCCCCGAGTGAGGATGTCAAATTCGTGCTTTTTCCCAAATACCTTATATTTGAGACCCTTACAGGGGGATGGGCGGTGTATTGGGACTGGGGTGGCCAATAAGTTTTTTCCCAAACTTGGATATCAAATTGGTTTCCCATATTGCCATGGTCCAAACATTTGCTCTGTTTGAAGGGTGAAGAGTGTTTTGGGGTTGGGTCGGCTCCCAAATCATTTGGTTCCAGAAGTGAATATCAAATTCCTGATTTATTTTAAAATATCTTTCATTTGAGCCCCATATTGGCATGGATCAAAAATATATGCTGTTTAGGGAGCGATTTAGGGGGACGGCCTCCTTGACAGGGATGCCAACTTAGTGGCTTTTAGGTCACTAAAACCTCGAAAATGGTACCATCAAGTGGCAGACGAAAAAAACACTAGGTTAGGTTAGGTTGAAAAGAGGGTGCAAAAAAATACTCCCCATGCCACAATGGACATACACCTAAGCCAGTAATCGGCTTGTTGTGTGCTCTAAAAACTATAAAGTAAACTCTAACAAGTAAAAAGGCGTTAAGTTCGGCCGGGCCGAACTTTGGATACCTACCACCTCTGGTATATATGTAAAACACCTTTCATCAAAATTCGGTGAAAATTTCATAACTTATGTCCCATATCAGTTATATCAAAATATGTTCCAATTTGGACCAAATACTAATAAGTCCAGTAGCTATATCTAAAAATAAACCGATCTGAACCATATACGACACGGATGTCGAAAAGCCTAACATAAGTCACTGTGTCTAATTTCAGTGAAATCGGATTATAAATTCGCCTTTTATGGGGCCAAGACTTTAAATGGAGATATGCCTAACACAAAGCCTAACACAAAGCACTTTCCCAAATTTCGGCGAAATCGGACAATAAATGCCTCTTTTATGGGCCTAAAACCTTAAATCGAGAGATCGGTCCATATGGCAGCTATATTCAAATCTGGACCGATCTGCGCAAAATTTAAAAAGGACGTCGAAGAGCCTAACTTAACTCACCGTCTCAAATTTCAGCAACATCGGACAATAAATGCCTCTTTTATGGCCCCAAAACCTAAAACCTAGATATCGGTCTATATGGCGCTATATCCAAATCTGGACCGATCTGTACGATATTGCAGAAGTATGTCTAGGGGCTTAACTTAACTCACTGTCCCGATTTTCGGCGACATCTGACAACAAATGAGCATTTTATGGGCCAAAAATATTAAATCAAGAAATCGGTCTATATGGCAGCTATATCCAAATCTGAACCGATCTGAGCCAAATTGAAAAAAGATGTCGAAGGGCCTAAGGGAACTCACTGTCCCAAACTTCAGCAAAATCGGATAATAAATGTGGCTTTTATGGGCCTTAGACCCTTAATCGGAGGATTGGTCTATATGGCAGCTATATACAAATCTGAAGCGATCTGGTCCAAATTAACGAAGGAAGTCGAAGGGCCTAACACAACTCCTTGTCCCAAATTTTAGCGAATTCGTATAATAAATGTGGCTTTTATGGGCCTTAGACCCTAAATCGGAGGATCGGTCTATATGGCAGCTATATCCAAATCTGAACCGATCTGGTCCAAATTAACGAAGGAAGTCGAAGGGCCTAACACAACTCCTTGTCATATTTTAGCGAATTCGGATAATAAATGTTGCTTTTATGGGCCTTAGACCCTAAATTGGAGGATCGGTCTATATGGCCGCCATATCCAAATCTGGACCGATCTGGTCCAAATTAACGAAGGAAGTCGAAGGGCCTAACACAATTCCTTGTCCCAAATTTTAGCGAATTCGGATAATAAATGTGGTTTTTAGGGGCCTTAGACCCTAAATCGGCGGATCGGTCTTTATGGCGGCTATATCAAGATATAGTCCGATATAGCCCATCTTCGAACTTAACCTGCTTGTAGACAAAAAAAGAATCTGTGCAAAGTTTCAGCTCAATATCTCTATTTTTGAAGACTGTAGCGTGATTTCAACAGACAGACGGACGGACATGTCTAGATCGATTAGATTTTTACGCTGATCAAGAATATATATACTTTATAGGGTCGGAAATGGATATTTCGATGTGTTGCAAACGGAATGACAAAATGAATATACCCCCATTGTGTCTCCACCTAAGTGCCGGTATCTGTTAGACGCGAATTCCGGGCAATGACAAAGGAAATGCTCCAACGTCTCATCATCATCCCCGCATGTCCTACACATGCTATCACTTGCCACACCGATTTTACATAAGTGAGCTCGTAGTCCTATATGTCCCGTTATGATACCAATAGCTATACTGCTACTTACAAAATCATTAATTGTTTGCCATACCACTGCCCTAAGTTGGTTCATGTCCGGTATTGTGTCTCCACCTAAGTGCCGGTATCTGTTAGACGCGAAAGCCGGGCAAATGCTCGAACCTCTCATCATCTTACCCGCATGCCCTACACATGCTATCACTTGCCACACCGATTTTACATAAGTGAGCTCGTAGTCCTATGTGTCCCGTTATGATACCAATAGCTATACTGACCTCCTTCTTACTTCCTTTCAGTAATAGCCTCGTCTTCTCACGATCTGGATCCCCCCATAGGATTTTCGCCATCCTACCGACCGTTTCGCTGTTCCACAATGTTGCATGCGCATTCGTCGCCCATTCCCTTAACTCGGACTGCGTCGACCCGAAAGGCTGCGGTTTAACCAAGTTTATTGACGCCAGTCCTCTGGCCTTCACCACCAAATCATCTGCCCTTTCATTTCCACTTACTCAGTTATGGCCCGGCAACCAAACGATGTGGATTTTGCCATACTCAGAGAAGGCGTTAAGGCGAGCTTTGATCCATTCGTGTAACATGATCTTCAAGATGGCAATACTAGGGTTCGTCAATCCTCGCACTCGACTTCAAAAATAGACACTAAGTAGTCGCTTTTTGTATTTCTATTGTAGTTAATTCTTTTTATCCTTTTTGTAAATTTGAGGTTTTTGCTGTCGCTTTTTGTCACGGGGAGCATTCCATTAAGAAATACGAGATACTTCTCTCATATCAATGTGTCCAGCCCGAGTAAAATGATAGCCCAATCAGAACTCACTTTTAGCTGAGACCCAAAGTTGTGCTGCTTAACGACCTCTGTGTAGAAAAGTCTTTAATGGCTGAATTCAGCGCTAATGAGACTGAATTCAGGAAAAAACACTTCTGAAATTTTTTTTCTGACGTTCTACTCGGGATTTTGGGCAGGCCCCCTTGTACACTTAACCCATAATGATCAGGGATCATTTTTTGCTGAGGCCCAAAGTTGTGCTGCTTAAAGACCTTTTTGTAGAAAAGTCTTTAATGGCCGAATTCAGCGCGAATGTGACGGAATTCAGGAAAAACCACTACTGAAGGTTTTTTAAGACGTTCTATCCGGGATTTTGGGCAGACTAACTTGTACACTTAACCCATAATGATCAGGGATCACTTTTAGCCGAGACCCAGAGTTGTGCTGCTTAACGACCTCTTTGTAGAAAAGTCTTTAATGGCTGCATATGGCGCTATTGAGACTGAATAAAAGAAGCCCCACAACTGAAATTTATTTTCTGACGTTCTACCCGATATTTTGGGCAAACACTTAACCCCAAATTTATATATCAAATGTTTGTTATACCCACCGCCATAGGATGAGGGTATACTAATTAAGTCATTCCGTTTGTAAGACCTCGAAATATTTATCTAAGACTCCTCGACGTTCGGAGTCGATCTAGCCATGTCCGTCCGACCGTCTGTCGAAATAACGATAGCGGTGGCTAGCCAAGCTAGCCACTTGAAATCAGATACTTAATATTGATGTAGGGCGCCCCGGTAGCCGAGTTGGTAGAGTGCTTGGATTACCAGTGCAGAATTCGTGGGTTCGATTCCCGCCAGAAGCCTTGGTCTGTCGCTACTGTGGTATTACAATGGACTTAAAATTGTCTGTCTGTCGGTTCAGATTTGGATACGGCTCCCATATAAACCGATTTCCCGATTTGACTGCTTGATCGCCTGGAAGCCATATTTTTGTCCGATTTAGTTTTTTCATTTAGTGTTTTGCTATGACTTCCAACAAATGTGCTAAGTATGGTCTAAATCGGTCTATAACCTGTAATTGCTCCAATATAAACCGATCTGCAGATTTGACTTTTTGAGCCCCTGCAAACCGCAATTTTTTTCCTATTTGGCTGAAATATTCCATGCGTTGTTATGTTACGACTACCAACAACTGTGCCGAGTACGGTTGAAATCGGTCTGTAACCTGATATAGGTCCTATATGAACCGATCTCCCAATTAGACTTCTTGAACCCTAACAAGCCACAATTTTTGTCAGATTTGGCTAAAATTTTACATATGGTGTCTTCCATCAACTATGCTAATAAAAACGGTCCAAATCGGTGTATAACCTGGTATGGCTCCCATATAAACCGATCTTCCGATTTGACTTCTTGAGCACTTACAAGCCACAATTTGGATTGTCTCCACATTCTAGTTGATCTAGCCATGTCCGTCCGTCCGTCCGCCTGTCGAAATCACGATAGCGGTCGAACGCGTAAAGCTAGCCGCTTGACATTTTTTACAGATTTTTAATATTGATATAGGTCATTGGGAATTGCAGATGGGCCATATCGGTTCAGATTTGGACATAGCTTCCATATAAACCGATCTTCCGATTTGACTTCTTGGGCGCCTGGAAGCCACAATTTTTGTCCCATTTGGCTAAAATTTCGCATGTAGTGTTCTTTATGACTCTATGACCAAACTGGTCTATAACCTGAAATAGCTCCAATATAAACCGATCTGCAGATTTGACTTCTTGAGCCCCTGCAAACCGCAATTTTTTTCCTATTTGGCTGAAATATTCCATGCGTTGTTCTGTTACGACTACCAACAACTGTGGCGAGTACGGTTGAAATCGGTGTGTAACCTGATATAGGTCCCATATGAACCGATCCCCCAATAAGACTTCTTAAGCCCTAACAAGCCGCAATTTTTGTCCGATTTTGCTGAAATTTTACATATAGTGTTCTGTTAAGACTTCCATCAACTATGCTAAGAACGGTCCAAATCGGTGTATAACCTGGTATAGCTCCCATATAAACCGATCTTCCGATTTGATTTCTTGAGCCCCTGGACGCCACAATGTTTGTCCGATTTGGCTGAAATTTTGCACGTAGTGTTCGTTTATGACTTCTAATAACTGTACCAAGTTCGGTTCAAATCGGGCTATATCCTGATATAGCTCCCATATAAACCGAGTTGCCAAGCCCTTACGAACCGCAAATTTTGCAAGTAGCGTTCTGTTATGACTTTCAACAACTGTACTCCGTCAAGTCCAATTCGGTCTATAACCTGATAAAGCTCCCATATAAACCGATCTGCCGATTTGACTTCTTGAGTCCTTACAAGCTGCAATTTTTGTCCGATTTGGCTAAAAATCGGTAGTACAAACAGGACTACTTTCGCCTGAATATGTAGAGATCAAAGAACTGCAAGCGATGGTGTTTTTCCGAATTGCGATATACTCATAAAATTGCGTTGTTAGTACGTATCGCTACGGCAATGAAGCGGTGTTATGCTCAACACATTGATATGAGCGGCGATTGCTTGAACACCGCTATTAACAACGCTTTATCCGTTGCAGTGTTATGAATGAATGTTAGACGAGAATGGAAACACCGCAAAACAAATCAACACAACACGTTGAATTAATCATAGTTGCGGTGTTGCTTTCTATTAAACCTTTTTAAGTTAATGATACAATTACGGTGTTTGCGTTGTTTTTGACAAAAATTCATCACACCAACGCATAAACAAGAGACATTAGTATTTGGGGTGGTTATTTGAACTCGGGTGTCGCTTGTTTACTTTAAACCGATACGTACGCATACACATTAGCATTTTTTCCAACATTTTTTCGTTTGCGTTGTTTTTGGTAAACACTCATCATTCCACCGCATATACAAAAGACACATGACATTAATAGTTGCGGTGGTAATTTAAACTCGGGCGTCGCTGGTTTGCTTCATAGCGATAGATAAACTGACGCTGGACGCCTGGATTCGAATCCTGGCGAGAACATCATGAAAATTTTCAGCTGTGGTTATCCCCTTCTAATGCTGGCGACATTTGGGAGGTACTGCGGGGAACCACAAATGCGCGACACAGCAGCAGATCTCTGGTAGGAGTACAAGGCAAGTTTTTAAATAAAAACAAGACCCTAAATTGAGAGATTGGTCTATGTGACAGCTATATCGAAATATGGTCCAGTCTGAAGCATATTCGTCACAGGTACAGAGAGGTGTAAGACAACTCACTTTTCAAATTTTCAGTAAAATCAGGTAATTAATGCGCCTTTTTTTAAGTTCATCTATGTGAGAGCAATATTCAAATATGATTCAATCTGCACTATATTCGGTTCGGATGTCGAGGAGTCTAATACACCTCAATGTTTAAAATTTCACTGAAATCGGTAACAAATCTACCTTTAATGGGCTTAAGCCACTTGAAGGAGAAATAGGTATATATCGCAGCTTTATTCAAATATGGGTACGTGTGTGAAAAACTGTAAGTTATGTTAGACCTCGCATATTTGGATATAGTTTCGACGTAAACCGACATCTCGATTTAAGGTCTTGAGCCCATAAACTTCTAATTTACTACTCGATTTCGATGAGATTTTTACATTGAGTTATATTAGACCCCTACATATCCTTTGTGATTGTGTTAAACCCCTAAAAAGCCTTGCGGAGCATGGGCCACATCGTATCTATAAGGATACAACTGCCGCATAGATCGAAATAATGATTTTTTTTATACCCTCCACCATAGGATGGGGGTATACTAACTTCGTCATTCCATTGGTAACATATAGAGATGTTGGCCTAAGACCCCATAAAGAATATATATTCGTGCCAAGTATGGCCTGAATCAGTATAAAGCCTAATATATCAGACATATGAACCGATCTTCCAATTGCACAGGATCGCTGTGCGCCCTCTAGGAGCTCAAGAAGTGCCAAATATGGTTTGAATCGGTTCATAACCTGATATACTTCCCAATTATACTTCTTGAGAAATTCTTATCCGATTTGACTATAGTCTCCAAATAAGAATGGTTCGGGCAAAATATGAAATTTCTCGGTAATGCATAGCTTGGTCAAGTGGCCAATCAATAACAAACGGGTGTGAGTTCTTGGCTAATCTTGCCTTTCATGGTAAATATCCCAACGGCGGAACATACGCCACGAAAGAACCGATAAAACATTACTCGTATAAAGCTACCCACATTCCGATGATGTTCAAATCAAGCAATAGAATTGTATACTGTGGCCGCTAAACCCGGTCATGCAGCTCCAAGAATGGCCTTGGAGCTCCTCCCCATATATGAGAGTTATATTCCATCCTCGGCCTTATGTAGGTAGTATGGATATTAAGAAGATTAGAAGAAGTGAAATACCACCAGACCACCTTTACGCAGAGTATAGCATGTCGGCCTATGACGCTAAACGCCTAGGTTCGAATCCTCGCGAAAACTTCGGAAAAATTTGTCACCAGTAGTTATCCCCTCCTAATGTTGGCGACATTTGTCAGGTACTATGCTATGTTTAAACTTCTCCCCAAAGAGGTGTCGCTCTTCGGCACGCCGTTCGCACTCATTGATATGTGAGAAGTTTGCGCATGTTTCTTAATGAATTATTCAAGGGCAAATTTGCATTTTTTACTAAGTACCCAAAGTAAGTATATCACACTGAACCTTCATGCCCAGAACATCAAGAGCTGTCTGAACTATATTGTCGATAGATATTGACGATTGAAGTGGGTCAAATCTCTTGCTAGACAAGAAATAGTGCAGCGTCTTCTGTGCGTTAAAGTGTACTCTGTTCATCCTTCCCCACTCGGAAATTGCCAACAAATCCTTGGGGAACGTATCATCTTTAATTGAATGACACACACTACTGTCATAGAGTAGTCTGTCCAAAGAACAAGAAAATAAGAACAAGTAAAGGCGTGTTAAGTTCGGCCGGGCCGAATCTTATATACCCTCCACCATGGACTTTTTTCAAATTTAGCGTGCTTTCGACAGACGGACGAACATGGCTAAATCCATTTAGAATATCAAGACCATCAAGAATACGTATACCTTGATGGGTCCCTGATCAATATTTCAATGTGTTACAAACGGAATGGGGAAATAGGTTCACCGCCATCCTCTGGTGGAGGGTGGAGAGGGTAGGGCCTTGTGGGTGGGAACCCATCTATAGTGCGTTCTCTGAGAAACCTTGATATAAATCGAACGAAGTTATTACCCATACTAAAAGCGACTATGTTTGGTATTAGTTCACCTGGCCTGACCCCTTCAAATGCTTTGGAAAAATCCAGAGTCCAGCTCTAACCGAACTGGTGGATAGAGCGAATCCAGCGTTCCGACAAAAATGTCATAAAATCTTCTTTATTTCTGCGGTTCTCATACTATTGGACACTAAATATCACACAAGATGGTTTCCATAACCTTGGAATGCGATAAGCATATCCCAATTGGCCAGTTAATCCTAGGATTGTTCACCTCACCCTTTTTGGGATCGGCTGACCCTTTCTTGGGATCGAGCTGGGAAAATTCCCACACGGTAAGCAAGGATGAAAAAGTTGCGTAGAAAAAAATTAGTAGAAAATGTACCGTTTGAGAAAGAATAGGGATATGTCTTTGAAATTATAAATGGTTCGAGTTGAGGCGGCCCTCGGTGATCCGGCCGCCTCTTGGCAGGCCCCTAAATTAGTCGGCATTTCGAAAATTTGCAATAAAATAAATAAAAGTCCGCTTCAGATCTAAAATATCTTTTCCGGTCTCAGAGATTTTCGAATTCTCGTTTTTATAAACTCCACCATAGGGAGGGGGTATACTAATTTCGTCATTCTATTATTTCATATTTCGTCTACAGTATATATATATACTTGATCGTCCCTTACAGACTCACTCTTACAATTTTAAGTCCATTGGAGCGACAGACCAAGGCCTCTGGTGGAAATCGAACCCACGGCACCAGTAATATGGCAGATTTTTTTATTTTTTTTTTAATCTATCCCACTGTGCGTCGTTTTGTCACGTCTGGAGTCATTGTTTTATAGGTTGTTCTTTTTCTTCTTTTTTTTTCCTTTTCAAACGTAAAAAAAAGTTAAAACGCATTCAGTTCGGCCGTGCCGAATACCATATCCGTATTAATATCCAAATATAGGCCGATCATAATTATATTTGGTTCAGGCGCCGAGAAACTTTATACAGGTAACAGTTGCAAATTTGAGCAGATCAGCCTATACGGCAGCTACATCTAAGTATTGTCTGATCTGGATCATATTTGAGTTGGATTTTGAGAGTCTTAAAGCAGTTCTCTGTTTAAAATTTCAGAGAAGTTGTATAATAAATGCGCCTTTTAAGATCTTCAGATCCTAAAGCTGAAGATCAGCCTATGTGGCAGCTGTATATAAATGTAGGCCAATCTGAACCATATATGCGACAGATGACGGGAGTCTTGACGTAACTTACTGTTCTCAATATCAGCGAAATTGGGTAATAAATGCGCCTGTTATAGGCCCAAAAACCAAAATCGACAGATCGGTCTATATGGCAACTATATGCAAATATGTTCCAATCTGAACCATATTTGTTTCAGTTGTCGACGTGCTTAATAAAACACATTATTCTAAATTTCAGTGAAATGGACCGATTTGGCCCATTAACAATCCAAATTGACCTACACTAATAAAAGTATTTGCGTAAAATTTCAAGCGCCTAGCTTTAAATTTCGACAGACAGACGGACATGGCTAGATCGATTAAAATGTCATGACGATCAAGAATATATATACTTTATGGGGTTTTAGACGCATATTTCGAGGTATTACAAACGGAATGGCAAAATTAGAATACCCCCATTCTATGGTGTAGGATAAAAAATTGATCGGGCTGCCAAATCTTTGTTTGTGGTCCGATTTCCAAATTTCTTTTTCCTGGATATTGCTCAAAAATGCCTACAAGCAAGTCGGCTACAGATAAACGTTATCTCTACTGGTTTCGGGAATATTAGACTTTTGGTTTTTTTGGAATTTTTGGAAATTGGGCCACAAATAATTATTTGGCCGCCGGAACAGTTTTTCGAAATGCCGAAGTGACCCGTTTTAGGGCCCTGGCAAGAGGCGTCCGGACCACCTATGGCTTTGATGACGTCCAGACCACCTAGGACCTTGAAGGCGTCCGGACCACCTAGAGCCTTGATTTCGATAGCACCTCCGCTCTAACCGGTTCAAATTTCAATATGTAATCCCTATCCGTTCTCAAATGTCATACTTCTTATACCCACCACCATAGGATGGGGGTATACTAATCTAGTCATTCCGTTTGTAACAGCTCGAAATATTCGTCTAAGATTTCTTAAAGTATATATATTCTTGATCGTCTCGACGTTCTGATTCGATCTAGCCAAGTCCGTCCGTCCGTCTGAATTTCCGTCCGTCAAAATTTCAAAGCTGGCCGCTTCAAAGTTTGCACAGATGTTTAACATTGACGTAGGTCGTTGGGGATTGCAAATGGGTCATATCGGTTCAGAATTTGATGTAGCTCCCATATAAACTAATCTCCCGATTTGACTTCTTGAGCCCCTGGAGGCCGCAATTTTTGTCCGATTTGGTTTAAATTTTTCACGTGAGTTTCTGTTATGATTTCCAACAACTGTGCATAGTACAGTCTAAATCGGTCAAGATCCTGAATAGCTCTCGTATAAAACGATCTCCCGATTAGACTTCTTGACCCCCTGGAGGCCGCAAATTTAGTCCGATTTGGCTGAAATTTTGCATATAGTGTTCTGTTGTGACTTCCAACAATTTTTCCAAGTACAGTTGAAATCGGTCTATAAGATGATATAGCTCCTATATAAACCGATCCGGCAATGTATGTCCAATTTGGTTAAAATTTTGCACATAGTGTTTTGTTATGACTTTCAATAACTGTGTTCAGTACGGTCCAAGTCGGTTTATAACCTGATATAGCTCCCATATAAACCGATCTCCCAATTTGACTTCTTGAGCCCCTGGAGGCCCCAATTATTGTCCGATTTGGCTGAAAATTTTCGCGTAGTATTCTCTTACGACTTCTAACAGTTGTGCTAAGTACGGTCCGCATCGGTCTATAACCTGATATAGCTCCCATATAAACCGATCTACCGGTTGAGCCCTTATAAGTCCTAATTTGTCCGATTTGGCTGAAATTGAGCATGCGGTGTTCTGTTATGATTTCTAACAAACGTGCCAAATACGGTCCAAACCAGTTTATAACCTGATATAGCTCCTATGGAAACCGGTCTCTCGATCATTTTGTTTGGTTCGTTGAAGCTTGAATTTTTGCTGGTTTGACAGAAGTTTGGTATGTATAAGCAGGTTAAGTTCGAAGATGGGCTATATCTTGATATAGCCCCCACATATAGACCGATCAGCCGATTTAAGGTCTGAGGTCCATAAAGGCCACATTTATTATCCGATTTTGGCAAAATTTAGCACAGTGAGTTGTGTTAGGACCTTCGATATCCTTCTTTAATTTGGCCCAGATCGGTCCAGATTTGGATATAGCTGCCATATAGACCGATCTCACCATTTAAGGTTATGGGCACATAAAAAGTGCATTTTTAGTCCGATGTCGCCGAAGTTTGGGACAGTGAGTTGTGTTGGGCCCCTCCATATATTTCTATAATTTGGCTAAGATGGGTACAGATTTGGATATAGCTGCCATATAGACCGATCTCTCGATTTATGGTTTTCTACCCATAAAAGACGCTTTTATTGTCCGATGTCGCCGAAATTTGGGACAGTGAGTTATGTTAGGCCCTTCGACATTCTTCTTGAATTTGGCTCAGATCGGTCCAGATTTGGATATAGATTTTGTACCCATAAAAGGCGCATTTATTGTCCGATGTCGCCGAAATTAGGGATAGTGGGTTGTGTTAGGGCCTTCCATATTCCTCTTCAATTTGGTCCAGTTCGATCCAGGTTTGGATGTAGCTGCCACATAGACCGATCTCTCGATTTAAAGTTTTGGCTCCTAAAAGACGCATTTATAATTCGATTTCGCTGAAATTTCACACAGTGACTTATGTAAGGTTTTTTTGACATCCGTGTCATATATGTAAAGATCGGTTTATTTGGATATAGCTGCCAAAAGGACCAATATTTTGGTCTACGAAATTGAACAGTGACTTGTATTTATTAGACCACTCAATGTCCGTGCTGAATTTGGTCCATATCATACCATATTTCGATACAGCTGCTATGGGGTCATAAATTATGCATTTTTCAACGGATTATGACGAAAGGTGGTTTGCACATATATCCGAGGTTATGGGTATCCAAAGTTCGTACGGGCCGAACTTAACGGCTTTTTACTTGTTTTTTTCTATTCCACTGTTTTCCGGTTCATATGGCAGCTGTATATAGCCGGCTATATATTATACTAGCAGGACAGGGCCCGCTTCACTGCGCCTTCTTTAACTCTCAAATATCTATTTAGGGTGGTTACACTTCGTCCTGAATGTGGATATCGTGCTACTGTAGCCCATGTCCACCTATAACGCTTAACGCCTGCGTTCGAATCCTGGCAGAACTTCGGACAAAATTTAAAGCGGTGGTTATCCCCTCTTGATGCTGGCGACATTTGCGAGGTACAATACCATGTATGGTCATGTAAAAAATTCTCCCCAAAGAAAGGTCGTACTGCGGCACACCGCACGGACTCGGCTATAAAAAAGGTCCCTTATCGTTGATAAACTCATTTTGAATCGGAAAGCACTCATTAAAAGTTTGCCCCCGCTCGGTTGGTGGGCAAATTTTTACTCTACTCCCAAATGTCTTTTGTTTGAGCCCCATATTACTGCATTGGTAAATATGACGGGTTTAGGGGGTATTTCGGGGGTGGTCACTTGGCCATCAAAGTAAATATAAGATTCGTGCTCTACTTTCAGAACCATTTCGTATGACTCCCATAATGTCATGATCGGTAAATAAGTTGTGTTTGAAGGTGGGGGTGGACCCCAGGGTCTTTGTCCCGAAAATGAATACAAATTTCCCGAAAATCAATAAATATCCACCCAAATAGCTTTTATATAATAGGGAGATATTTTGGGGTGGGGCGGCTCCCAAACCGTTGATTTGACCCCCCAAAATTGGATATCAAATACTCGCAAATGCCTTTCATTTGAGTCCCATATTGCCATAATGGGTCAATTAATCTATTCGACGTATTTTTAGGAGGAAATGAGCCACCTTGACTGAAACGCAAATTTTAATGTCATATTTTTAATCTACTCCCAAATATCTTTCATTTGAATCCTATACAGCCATGGTTGGTTGATATGCCCATTTGGGGGTGAGGTGACCTCTCATTACTTGGACCTAATTTTTAATGGCTTATTTGTAATCTACTGCCGGATACTTTTCATTTGAGTCCCATATTGATAGGAACGTCGAATATTTCCGTTTAGAGGAGTTTTTGGGTTGAAGCGACCCGCTGGTTTCTTGGACCAAAAATTTAATATGATTTTCATTTTCTAGTCTCCAATGCCTTTCATTTGATACCCATACTTTTGGTTTTGGGTGGCGTTTTTGGTGTAAGGGGAGGGTCAGCCATCATCATCTGATATCTAAAAATTATATAGCCTATATTTCCTTTTTTTGATTCTATGAAACAAACAAACAAACCGAGTCCCATATTGTCATGATGGGTCATATGCCCAATTGGGGGGGTGGGGTGACCCCCTACACTTCGATCTGATTTTGTATGCCAGATTCGTAATCTACTCCCGAATACCTCTCATTTGAGCTCCATATTGATATCGAAGACCAATTTGTCTGTTTTTGAACTTTTCGGGGTTAGGGCGACTTCCTGGGTACTTGGACACAATTTTTGAATACCATATTCGTATTATACTCTTCAATACCTTTCATTTGATATCCATATTGTTTTTGTCGGTCTACTTGTGAACTTGGGTGATATTTTTCGGGTAACGGGGAGGGTCCGCCCCCTTCCGATATCAAGAAATTGTAAAGCATATTTCTTCTTCCTGACCATATTCGCAATCTACTCCCGAATACCTTTCATTTGAGTCCCATATTGTCATGATCGTCAAATAAATATAGTCCGATGTAGCGCATTCAAGAACTTAACCTGCGTAAAGAGGAAATACGAGTCTATGCAAAATTTCAACTGAATGTCTCAATTTTTAAGGACTGTGATGTGTTTACGACTGACAGACACTTGAACGGTCATAGGGACGGACCGACGAAAATTTATTTACTTTGTAGGGCTGGAAATGTATGTTTCAATGTGTTGCAAACGGAATAGCTAAATGAATAGACCCCCATATCCTATGGTGGTGGGTATAAAAATGTATAATGAAATTCCACAACATTTCTTTGTCTTGTAATTCTGTAAAGCCCAGATAAACAAAAAGTAAAGAATTTACCCAAACTAAAACTACATACTTACTTATTATTTACATATTATCCTAATGGACTAAAACAATAAAACACGTCTAATATCATAATTGCTATTGTAATTAATAACATACAATATTAACAGTTGTATAGAAATTAACCATAAATGATTAGTTCTAGAACTAATGAATGAATTTAACTAAATCTAACAAAATTGTATTGTTTTTCCTTTTCCTTTTCTTTTAATTTAACTTCTCCGATGTGTTGTTGAATATCTAATGCATGTTGAATTTACTTGACGTTGTATGGCTAGAATTAAAGCTGTGAAAATGGTGGACCAAAAGTCATCTAGTTGATTGCATAGAACCCCCACTTAGACCATTTGTAGAACATTATAATATTCTGTTTCCTTTTTTTCTTTAAACACCAATACATTGTTATATATATATATATATGTTAGTTCAATATAACTATTGCTTCAAAATATTAATTAACTCTATCTATATGTATATTATGATTATATTTTATTCTTTCGATTGCATGTAAAATTATATGTTGCTTTTTATTTTCAATAACACTGCTATCCAAGTTGAATCTACAAAAATGAAACTCTGAAAAATGCTATAGAACTTTGATATAACGATAGTGGAAGATGTGCCAACTGAATTCAATTCAATGTTGGAAAAGCTGTACATAAGCAAATTCTTTGAAATCCATCGTTTTGTAACTTTACAAATGATGGAAAATTCTCTAAACCATCTATCATTTAATCTACAAGAAGAAGATTAAAAGAACTCTTCTTCTCTTCAAACTTATCTTTATACTCCAATATGTGATTACATCTTACAATCGTTATATGAAGGTCTTATATGCATTGTGGTTTTATTTCTTTAATTGTTTTTGCTTCATTTCTTCTGCTCAAGCTTTAATTCACCAATCATTCTCTATTAACACACTGCTTTAGAATTAATTTCAATTAATTGGTTACTTTAAATAACAAATCGTATCTTTAATAATGCTCAGTACTAGCCAAAGTTGTCATTTCAGTTGAAAAATTGACCATTATTTAGCATTATTAAAACAATACTGACATCTAATAATGTTTTATGATTTAAGATGTTTTTAGCCTGATTAAAGTTGGTAAAATTAGGGAATATGCTTCCGAAATGTAAAAAAAGGTATAAATAAAGAACAAATAGCAAAAACAGTTTAGGATCGATCCGGCCGATCTTTGTATACCAATCACCTTTGTAGTTAACTTCAGTTTTAACGAGAACTCAAATTACAATCATGTTGCAATCAATATCTATATGGAGTGCTAGAATAGATCTTTGAAACATATATCGTTAATGGTAAAATTAAGCCCTGCCTATGCTTACATAAAAGTGGAAGTGTAATATTTTTAAAAACTAACGGTTAATGTTTTGTTCTGAATAAGGTTAGGTTAGGTTTAAGTGGCAGTCTGCCATCAGTCCCACTTAGACGTTTTCGTCCATTGTGATACCACAGGAACAGAAGAACGAAGATGTCTTCTAGTTCCTACCGTTGAACCATCCAGATCGCTTTAAAAAGCCCAACATCATGCGAATGTTCACATTGCCATTAGTTAAAGTAGAGTACTGAATGAAAGTGGGCTTTAAAGACTCCATGACTCCATTCCAATGATTCAAATATTAATAAAATCTATTCGCCTATGACTTTCGTTTATCTATCATATTGCGCTAACATTAAAGGTTCAGCATCTGTATGTCTTTACAAATAATCGTACTTTTCTTTCCAATACCTTTTGTAACGCGTGATCATGTTCCAACATTGAACGTATTGGAACATGATCACGTGGATCGGCTCTGGAATTTTGAACGTAAGGAGAGTATTCGTAAGTGTTGGCTGAGATTCATGCCAGAAGCATGTTCCACTCATAAATAATTACCATTGGCGCCCTAAATTTTCATTATTGGATTATCTCGTCGTATGGAGTGTGTTAGAGGAGAAGCTGACCGCTGGATACTTGACCTTAAGATTTTATGTTTGATTTGTATTCTGCGAATTACCATCTGATCATCAACTGAATATTATGAGACCGCCATAATAATGGTTGCCCTAACTGACGATGTGGCAACCATCTGTTCATCAGTACCGCTTCATATGCCCATCAGCTGATCTGTTGAAGACCATCAGCTGATTATCAACCAACCACCAGCATATTATAAAGAGATCATTATGTGTGTTCGTGCACTCAAAAATTTGTGCAAATTTGCACAAATTTTTACTCAAAGGCTTTCGCTTACTTTATTTTCTAGCAGAAGAGAGCGGGAGAGTGCATTAGAGCTTGCAAGTTTCAACTGGAAGTTTTTTTTCCCAGCAGAAATTTACAGCATTGAACAGCTGTTTAATTGAATTAAATAGCAAACGAGCATAAAGGCTGTTCTTACTATCCTGCAAGTTTTTACTGGAAAAGGACGGGAACAGACCTATTTAATTAACCGTTGCTAGTGTTGCCTAATCGAAAAATCTTATACATTCTTATACACACCGTGCCCTTGAAGTGATATATTAATTTTGTCATTACGTTTAGAACATCAAACAATATTCAACTCCGCTTATATGTATCCTTGATCGCCTCGTCTATATATATATTTTTATCCGATTTGGGTAAAATTTTGCATTATTTCTGCTACGACCTGCTATTCCTGTATAATCCGACCTCCCGATTTTACTTCCTAAGCGTCTTGAGGGCGCAATCATTATTTGATTTGGCCAAAATGTTAGATAATTATTTCTCCTATAATTTCCAACACCAACAGCAATGCCAATTATGGGCTGAATACGTGTCTATTGCTCCTATATAAGCAATTCCTAACCAAATTTAAAAAAACAAAAATCCATTAGTTTTGATACCCACCACCATAGATATATATATTATCCTATGTTATTATAAACCTATATCTATATTGATGTTCAAGTTTGGGTAATTTTCGGTTGAGCTACCGAAAAGTTTATATAAGTCACGGTTTAAAATTTCCAGGAAATCAGGTTATAAATGAGGATTTTATGGCTTAAGATCGCAGATCTGCAGATAGGTCCATATCCAAATACTTGCCGCTCCGCTGCGCCTTCTTTAACTCTCTAATATTTTTTTATGGTGGGGACACTTCGCCCTGAATGTGCATATCCAATTCGTGCCACTGTATAGCATATGCCTATAACGCTGAACGCCTGCGTTCAAATTCTGGCGATGACATTGGACAAAATTTAAAGCGGTGGTGATCCATTCTTAATGCTGGTAACATTTGCCATGCATGGTCATGTAAAAAATTCTCCCCAAAGAGGTGTCGCAGTGCGGCACGCCATTTGGACTCAGCTATAAAAAAGTCCCCTATCATTGAGTTTGAACTTGACACGGAAAGCTTTCGAAGATATGTGAGGTTCCAGGGTAAATTTTTACTCCACTCTTAAATACCTTTCTCTTGGGTTTTAGAGAGATACTTGGCCTCTTCAATTGGATATCAAATTCCTTTTTTCTCTCAAGCACCTTTCGTTTGAGCTCTATATTATCGTAATTGGTCTATATACTCATTTGATGGGTTTTGGACGTCCCCCGAGGCACCCGACCCCAACAATAGAAACCATGTTTTGTTTTGACTGTGAGAGTGCAAAAAAATTTCGAACGAATCGCATTACCAATCTCCGAGAGCTGTTGTTTTTGAAATTAGGGTAATGAGAAGTGCTTTTTAGGGGAGGGATGGCACTCAGACATTTTGACTCAAATATGGATATCAAATTCGTGCTGCATTCCCAAATCCATTTAATGTGAGCCCCATATTGCCATGGTCGGTAAATATGAACTGTTTGGAGGGTGTTTTGGGCTTACCCCCAAACACTTGCCTCAAATTCAATTTGTGTTTGTTTGTTCCGTATTGTGTAGGTTGGTCTGGAAGGAAACATAGGCTATATAATTTTTTTGACATCGGAAGGGGGACGGACCCTCCACCTTACCCCAAAAGTACTACCCAAAAATAAAAGTCGACCGCTCGGAACAATATGGGATTCAAATGAAAGGTATTCAAGAGTAAAGTACGAATTTCATAATAAAAGTTGTGTCCAAGTACCTGGGCGACCGCCCCAGCCCAAAATACCTTAAAATAGGTTTATTTGACGATCAGACAATATGGGACTCAAATGAAAGGTATTCGGGAGTAGATTACGAATATGTTCAGGAATTAGGAATAGGCTTTATAATTTATTGATAACAGAAGGGGCGAACCCTCCACCGTTACCCCAAAAACACACTCAAAATCTAAAGTAGACTGATAAGGACAATATGGGTATCAAATGAAAAGTATGCGGGAGTAAATAACGAATCTGGCATACAAATTCATGTCGAAGTATAGGGGGTCATCCCACCCCCACAAAAACGCCTAAAATGAGTACATAAGCCAATCACGGATATATGGGACTCGGTTTGTTTGTTCCGTATAGACTGAAAAACGGCAAAACAAATTTTCTGGATGGAAACATAGGCTACATATTTTTTCGGTATCGGAACCTGTTTCTTATGGCAAAAACACAATCCAAATCAAAAGTGGACCGATCGGCACAATATAGGTATCAAATGAAAGGTATTGGAGAGTAGAATGCGAATATGGTATTAAAATTTGAGTCTAAGTACCCATCGGGCCGCCCCAACCTCGAAACTCCCCCTGGCAGACATATTGGACGTTCATTTCCATGGGACTCAAATGAAAGGTATTCGTGAGTAGATTTCGAATATGCCATACAAAATCGAAGTATAGGGGATCACGCCACCCCTCAAAAACGCCATTAGACCCATTATGACTATATGATACCTGGCTAAACCGATTTTCTTAAAAATTTCGTAGATTGTTTACATTTGACTGGAAGGAAACATAGGTTAAATAATTTTTAGATATCGGGTGTAGGCGGACCCTTTCCCAAGTGGTCCGATGGTCACAAAAAAGGTATCATATGAAAGGTATTGGAGACCAGAAAATTAATATGGTATTAAAGTACCCAGCGGGATCCCCAACCCCTAAACTCCTCTAACCAGATATATTCGCAGTTCATGTCAATATGGGACTCAAATGAAAAGTATTAGGCAGTAGATTACAAATATGACATAAAACATTAGGTCTAAGTAATGGAAGCTCGCCCACCCCCAAATACCCCCAAATGGGCATATTAGCCGATCATGGCTATATGGGACTCAAATGAAAGGTATTAGTGAGTAGATTACAAATATGACATTAAAATTTGTATTCAAATTTAGGTGGCGTTTTTCCTCCTAAAGATACGTCAAATGACATTATGACAATATGGGTCAATATGGACAATATACATCCGTGTATGTAGAGGTTTCAAAGTGTGGCCCGGACGAACTTAATGTGTTTTTATGACAATGTCAAAAAGACCCATTCTCCCAATTGATTTCAGTTGGTTGTTTTGCTAAGGTGCTTCAACCTTGGTCGTGCGTTTGAGTTCTGCGAACAAGAATATGCGGAAAATCCATGGTTGCATCCGGTCCAATTTAAAGCCTATTTAATAGCTTTAAAACTAAATAAAAAACGATTTTTCTTTCAAACTTTTTTAAATTTTCTAATAATTTTGCTTAATTCCTTAAACAATTTTACCAACTTTTTCAGCTTAAAACAAAAACTTCATTTTGGCAAAAGTTTGAGCGACTTGATAAGATTTAATTATTCTTATTGGAGTGTATTTAGAAACTAGTTTAACTAAAACAAGTTACGCACAAACTTTTGGTTTTTTTTTAATTTTTTTACAAAAACTGTTATCAAAATTAAAACTTGTTTATCATACTCATCTCATAATCTTTTGAAATTTCAAATTTTTTCTCTTTCAACAAAACCAAATATCCAAACAAAAAACAAATCCATCCATTCAAACATGCCCAACAAAAATCCGAACAAACGTTCGCGCATATCGCTGAAACACACATACACCCACACATCCACACACTTCTACATTTAAACCCAAAACAGAGACATTATCCCCGAGGAATCTTATCACCATGGATACTCCAAATCCTTATGCGAACCGCAAGGTGAAGAATGGGATGCCATGTTAGCCGAAGCGGAGCGCACCAAGCACTCCAGTGCGAATAGTGACAAGTTTTTGCGCAGTGGCCGAGAACCCCTGCTGCCCAAATTGACACCCCGCGCCCAAATAAGGCGTGGCATGGGCGCCAGTGCAGCAGCCGCAGCATCTGCGGCAACTACCGCCTCCAACAGTTCAGGCCTAAGTGGTGGTAGCAACAAAAAGAGCCAAGTCACCACCGCCCTACTATCCACCTCCAATTCCGATTACGATGACGACAATGATGAGGACTTTGATTTGTACGATGATGAGAACATTGTGGTGACCACCACAATATCCAATGCCGATGGTCGTCCCCGCAGTGCAAGTGATGGTGAAGGTAGTGCGGCCACCACTTCGACCACGACCATTCGTCTGACGCGCAACAATGATGAAAGTATTATTTGAGTAAAGCAACATGAGCATGAGGACGAAGGGGGAGAATTGCAGATCAACGATGAAGACCATGCATCGGGGGATGACGATGATGAATGTGTTCCAACCATAGAGGCAAATGAAAGCCGCTATAACGATTATGACTATGATTACGACGAAGATGATGAGGACAATGTGGAGAGGCAGGAGCAACAACATTTGCTAATGGGTTCCAGAAAATCAAGAAATTTCTTTAAGTACGAAATGTTTTATTAAGGCCTATGTTCACAAGAAACCAGAGGGAGAGAGAGAGAAGAGAAAACATTGTTTAAAATGTAAACGTTATATGTATGTATATAAGAGTGGTCCAACCTTATCCAGTATATTGTTTTTTGTAATGAAATAGTTTAGGGAGAAATTTTTTAGGAAATGAACAATGATGGCCGAGTTTTGTAATTGTACGGAAAGATAAAGTAATGCGGATTCCCTAACCCCCCCAAAATGTGACACAATATATATATGAAACGGGGAGTTTTGTAACGAAATAGGATTTCCCTTTTTTCATTATACTACCCCATACCAAAAGATCACATTTTTAAAGTATTTGTTAGAAATATTAAACTTGTAACGAATATTGTGGACTTGTAGCCAATTAATGCAATGAACCTTCGTAACTCGCAACAGACATAATACCCAAAACTTTTACCTACCGAATATTATTGGGTGATATGATCACTTTCAAATCGCTGTGGTTGTTACTGAGGAGCTCATAACATGCAATAAAAAAGTTAAAGTTATACCCACATCAAACCATCATGGGCTTTACGTCCATTGTAAGTTGTGATCGATTGCATTTCTATAGACTTTGTTATATTTTTTCATCGATCTTTTAAACCAAAAATTAGTATAAAATTCTGGTATAAAAAGGGTGCAAACCTTTCTATTTTGCGTAAAATTCCCACCAAATATATAGGAATCTTTGGAAACGATCACAACACTATGATTTAAAATAGTGGAGATTTTCGCAAATATATGGCAAACATGTAATTTCATTAAAATATTTTAAAGAAATTTTCAAAAGTAACGAGACTACTTTAAATACATTGCAGTGGAGACTACATTAAATTTATTGGAGACTTTTTCAAATGTATTGGAGACTACTTCAAATATAATGGAGATCATACCAATTACAGTGGTGACCACTCCAAAACAATAGAGTCCACTGCAAAGATAGTGAAAACCAGTCTAAACATTGTGGAGACCACTTTAAACACAGTGGAGACTATCCATAGCACAGTGGAAACCATTGCAAAAACAGTAGAGACTAATTCAAGCACAGCAGAGACCACTACAAACACAGTGGAGACTACTTCAAGCACAGTGGCGAACACTCTAAACATAGTGGTTACCACTCCCAAAAGTTAAGACAATTTTAAGTTAGTAGAGAATACTCCCACTACAGTTAGTACCGCTCCAAACACAGTACTGTCGTGTCAAAACCATTCCATTGGACTGTAGAATACTTCAAGCTCAGTGGAGACTAATCCAAGCACATTAAAAACACTTCAAACGTAGTGGTGATCACTCCTAACAGTTAATACAAATTTAAATTAGTGGAGACTACTTAAAATGGAGTGGATACTAGTTAAAATGCAATGGATACTACTACAAGCACTATGAAGACCACAGCGAACACAGTGGACACTAATCCAAGAACAGTGAAAACCACTCCAACCAAATTTGATTACCACTCCTATCAGTTAATATAACTTTAAATTAGTGGAGACTTCATAAAATGCAGTGGATACTACTTTAAATGCAATGGATACTAGTTAAAATGCAATCTATACTGCTACAAACACAGTGAAGACTACACCAAGCACAGTGAAAACCACTCCAATCAAAGTGCTAATCACTCCTAACAGTTAATACAATTTGAAATAAGTGGATACTACTTAAAATGCGGTGAATACTTCTTAAAATCCAATAGATGCAGAGTGGAGACCACTGTTAACACAGAGGAGACCACTGACCACACAGTTGAGACCATGCCAAACATAGTTGTTACTATTTCCAACAGCTCAGATTTTTTAATAACATTAGAGATCTTTGCAAACACTGCAGATTCCTCTCAAAACACAATGCTGATCACTCCAAACCACTTCAAGACTACTTAAAATGCATTGGAGATTACTCCAACTATAGTGGAGACCATTCTAAACACAGTACAATGCGGACCACTTGCAACACAATGGAGACCACTTAAAAGTGTGGAGACTACTCTTAACTTCAAAAATTGGAGACCCCCCCCCAAAAAAAAAAAAAACGTGGGGGGGGTCTCCAATGACCTCAATATCATTTGAAGCATAGTGGGGACCACTTTAAGTATAGTAGAGAGGACTTTAAGCATAGTGGAGACCACTTTAAGCATAGTGGATACCATTTCAAGCGCAGTGGAGACGACTTTAAGCGTAGTGCAGACTACGTTAAGCACAGTGGAGACCACTTTAAGCATAGTTGAGACCACTTTAAGCGCAGTGGATACCGCTTTAAGAATGCTGGAGACCACTTTAAACATAGTGGAGACACTGTAAGCTTAGTGGAGAACCCTTTTAGCATAGTGGAGACCAGGGAAGCATAACCGAGAACACTTTTAGCATAGTAGATACCACTTTAAGCATAGTGGAGACCACTGTAAGTATAGTGGAGACCACTTTAAGCATAGTGGAGACCACTTTAAGCATAGTGGAGACCACTTTAAGAATTCTGGAGACCACTGTAAACATAGTGGAGACACTGTACGCATAGTGGAGAACACTTTTAGCATAGTAAAGTCCACTTTAGGCTGAGTGGAGACAATTTTAAGCATAGTGGAGACCACTTTAGGCATAGTGGATACCACTTTAAGCCCAGTAGAGATCTCTCCAAACGCACTGGAAATGATTTTGAACCTCTCCAAGCAGACTGGATACTAATTCCATTACATTGGAAATCACTCACATTACCCTGACGACTTCGAACATGGTGAAGCTCTTTTCAAACAGAGTGGAGAACACTTCATTTACAGGGGAGAACACTCAAAATACTTCAATTGTGTTTTGAGTGTTCTCCTCCAAACAAAACACCAAATCAAGTAAAGACTACTCCTAACACAATGGTGACCAGTCTATAAACTGTGGAGATCTCTCGAAACACACTGGTGCCTCCTCTTAACAGAGTGGAAATCTCTTCAGACACATCGTGTACACAACTCAATGAAATTGCACCAAATACAGTGGAAATCTTTTAAAGCATAGTATAGTATTTTTAATTGACTCCCATTCCAAAAACTCACTGAGGCGACTTCTCACAATACTATAGATACAACTTCAGACATCGTGTATACCTCTCCCAAAGTTGTGGCGACTTCAAGTACAGCAAGACTTTGTCCAATATTATACAAACTAATGCAATCAAGTGTTAATACATTGGAAACTCTTTGGAAAACTATGGAGTCTATTCCCAATGTTGTGGAGAATAGTCGCATTACTAACATTCCCTATGTTAATACAGTATCTACCACAAATACAATGAAGACATGTCTTTATAGAATGGTGTTAAGTATTTATACAGTGAAGACAAGTCTTAGCACTCCAATTACCGTGGAGTGTAATCCAAGTAAACCTGTTCAAATGTATTGGAGACTTTGTCTGGTATTATTCAAACTAATTACTTTTTATACTGCTTACACCATTTCAAATGCGGTGAAGTTTGTTTTAAGAAAATGGAGATCACAGCAAGTACAATGGCAACTAGTCTGCCTGCTGTGAGACCTTTTGAAATATAGTTAACACTAGAAAGATCAAGCTATTTTTACATATTTTTGACTTATTCGCCAAAATGACTAATATGATATTTTGGTGTAAAACTTAATAAATTTAAAATTTTTGTTTTAAAACCTACAAAATTCATAAAAAAAATGTTTATTATAAAAAAACTTAATAAATTTTAAATTCAAAATAGCTCCAACTGGTCATTTTGACCGGCGGTTTGGTCTTTCTAATATTAAAACACTGCAGATATTCAACATCCAGACCAAGTACAGCTTCAACTACTATAAAGACTTAGTCCAATATTGAGGAGACTAGTTTAAATATATACAGGAAATACAGATTCTAAACAGTTCATTCGAAGCACAGTTTAATCCCGTTTAATTGTTTCGGAGAGTTTTCCCAACATTTTGGAGAGTAGACCATTTCAAGTACAGTGGAGATTATTGAAAATACAATGGAGACAATTCCTAAGACAGTAGAGACCCTCAAAAAACTGTGCACGTTAGTCAAACGGCATTGGAAATATTGCGCATATCATCTTGACTGCCGTGGAGTTTCTTTCAAATCTAGTAAAGCTCACTCCAAAGAAATTGGAAATTGGAATTGGTCTTTCTAGTGTCAAAACACTGCAAATATTCAACATCCAGGACAAGTACAACTTCAACTACTATAGAGATTTAATCTAATATTGAGAAGAATCGTTTAAATATACTAGAAACTCTGCCGATTCTGAAAAGTCCATTCTAAGCACAGTTTTCCGTTTAATAGTTTTGGAGAGTTTTCCCAACATTTTGGAGACTAGTCTATATACCTTTGAAGCCCTACTAATACTCAGTAGACCATTTCAAGTACAGTGGAGATCGTTTCCAACACAGTGGAGCTTACTGAAAATACAGTGGAGACAACTCCTAATGCAGTAGAGATCCTGAAAATACTAACCTGGAGGTTAGTCAAAAAACAGTTAAGACATTGCAAATACTGCACATATGACCTTGATTGCAGTGGAGTTCGTTTCAAATCTCGTGGAGCTCACTCCAAAGAAATTGGAATTGGTCTTTCTAGTGTTAAAACACTGCAGATATTCAACATCCAGACCAAATACAGCTTCAACTACCAAGGAGACTTAGTCCAATATTCAGGTTTACATATAGTGGAAACTCTGCAAATTCTGAACAGTGCATTTTATGCACAATTTAATTCCGTTTAATTGTTTTGGAGAGTTTTCCCAACATTTTGGATACTGGTATATATAGAGATTACTGAAAATACAGTGGATACAACTCCTAATGCAGTAGATAAACTTGAAATACTGAGGAGGTTAGTCAAAAAACAGTTGAGACACTGCAAATACTGCACATATGACCTTGATTGCAGTGGAGTTCCTTTCAAATCTCGTGGCGATCAATCCAAAGAAATTGGAATTAATCTTTCTAGTGTTAAAACACGGCAGATATTCAACAACCAGACCAAGTACAGCTTCAACTACTAAGGAGACTTAGTCCAATATTGAAGAGTTTAGTTTAAATATGCTGGAAACTCTGCAGATTCTGAACAGTCCTTTCTAAACACAGTTTAATTCCGTTTAATTGTTATGGAGAGTTTTCCCAACATTTTGGAGACTAGTCTATATAACATTGAGGTATATAGACTAGACAAATACTCAGTAGACCATTTCAAGAACAGTGAAGATTGTTCGAAACACAATGGATATTACTAAAAATACAGTGGAAACAACATCTAATGCATTAGAGATCCTCGAAAGACTGTGCAGGTTAGTCAAAAAGTTATGAAATGTTCATATACTGCACATATAACCTTGTTTGTCGTGGAGTTCCTTTCAAATCTAGTGGAGATCATGAAATTGGAAACAACAACAATATTTTCGACAAGGCTACTCGGCTTGTCTTTTGGAAAGTTCAACTTATTTAATAGAGACCATTTCACTTGCTGTGAAGTAGGCTTAGTCTTTGAATTCTAATTTCTATTTTCGAAGTAATTTTTCAAGGTTTCAAGGTTTGCATTGCCTGTACATATCCGTGGTCATCAAAGTTGCCTAAAATACTTGCGTTTACTATTGTAACTGTATTTTTTTGAACTTTCTAGAATACAGAAGAGAGTATTTTCGAATAAAATGACCATATAATTTTAAAGATTTTCCAGTTCCCATTTAATTAGCAATATTTCTGATTCCTACACTATACCAAAAGCTAAAAATTCTTAGTACAACAAATGTTATTAGTTTTAAATCCGTTCCCAACTCCTTTATTCAAATTGCGTTGAGTTTTTCTTTAAACCCACATCCTATTAGCAAACATACTTCGTTCAAAACTCCTCGTTATTGTCAATGTCATAAACAACACTGAGTTTGTTCTATCATTAGAGCAAACCAACACTTACTTATTGATTAATAGATAAGTATGTACTTAAAATAGTAACTCTTTTTAGTAAAAAAAAAACAAAAACATATGTTTGTATCATAGTTTAGTACATCCTAGTTTACAAGTACTTATTGTATTGTATGTTTTCATTTTAGTTTTTGTAAGAAAAGTACTCAAAATAATTCGTTTTTTTTAAAAAAAAAAGGCAACGAGTTTAACTTTTAAATGCGCATATCATTTCCGCTTACGCCCCTTGCCTATTATGAAGGCTAGCGATTTTATAAAAATCGTTGGTAAACTAATAAAGCTATACTTAATTTGAAAATAGTTTTTAAAGAAAAGAAGAAAAAAGAAAAAGAATCACTAAAACATTTCTTTTTGTATTTTATGTAATTCATATAATTTGTGTATTTAGCTCACAATTGTTAAACCAAGAACTATCTTTTAAACATTTTTGTTCCATAATTTTAATTTTTAATGAAACAATTACAATAGCCAATAATCACAAAAATAAAAAATATTCAATGCATTTAGCCAATTGTTTTTTCCTTTAAGTTTTATTTAAACAAAATATATAAAATAAAAGAAATAACCCTAAATCCCCTAACTTTAAAGAGATAACTAAATTGTATTATTGTAAAAAAAAAAGTTAAAAGTGCTACCCATAAACACTATAGAGTAAGAAGAACTTAAAAAAATTAAAAAAAAATGGTCCCAACCTCTTTAAAATAGAGTTAGTTTTAAATTAAACTGCAAAACAAGTAGCTGCAATATTCAATCCTATGATTATTGCAATGGAAGGCCATAGGGGACAGTCCTGTAATGCTGTTACTCGTTATCCTCCCTTCGTCCTTTGTTTTGCTAGGGTTAGTATTCACACACACACACAAAAAAGATACAAACATCCAATGAATAGCTTTACAAATTTTAGTTTTTTATTTAATACAAAAACTTTACTTTTATTTTTGTTTTCAATTTTGTTTTGTACTTTCAAGAGAACTTGTATTCAAAATAAAGAGAGAAGAATAACAGAAATTGTATGAAAATGATTTTTAAATTATTATTAATCTGCAATGATTCTTCTATTGTGGTGTAAGGAATACCGTGTTTGTAACTTTAAAAACTATTATATCATTTTTATACCCTCCACCATAAGATGGGGGGTATACTAATTTCGTCATTCTGTTTGTAACTACTCGAAATATTCGTCTGAGACCCCATAAAGTATATATATTCTTGATCGTCATGAAATTTTATGTCGATCTAGCCATGTCCGTCCGTCTGTCCGTCCGTCCGTCTGTCTGTCGAAAGCACGCTAACTTCCGAAGGAGTAAAGCTAGCCGCTTGAAATTTTGCACAAATACTTCTTATTAGTGTAGGTCGGTTGGTATTGTAAATGGGCCATATCGGTCCATGTTTTGATATAGCTGCCATATAAACCGATCTTGGGTCTTGACTTCTTGAGCCTCTAGAGTGCGCAATTCTTATCCGATTGGAATGAAATTTTGCACGACGTGTTTTGTTATGATATCCAACAACTGTGCCAAGTATAGTTCAAATCGGTTCATAACCTGATATAGCTGCCATATAAACCGATCTTGGGTCTTGACTTCTTGAGCCTCTAGCGTGCGCAATTCTTATCCGATCAGAATGAAATTTTGCACGACGTGTTTTGTTATGATATCCAACAACTGTGGCAAGTATGGTTCAAATCGGTTCATAACCTGATATAGCTGCCATATAAACCGATCTTGGGTCTTGACTTCGTGAGCCTCTAGAGTGCGCA
This sequence comes from Stomoxys calcitrans, assembly GCF_963082655.1. Taxonomy (NCBI): domain Eukaryota; kingdom Metazoa; phylum Arthropoda; class Insecta; order Diptera; family Muscidae; genus Stomoxys; species Stomoxys calcitrans. The sequence goes on along the minus strand of NC_081554.1, from coordinate 59,502,471 downwards.
ATTCTTATCCGAATGGAATGGAATTTCGCACGACGTGTTTTGTTATGATACCCAACAACCTTGCCAAGTATGGTTTAAATCGGTCCATAACCTGATATAGCTGCCATATAAACCGATCTTGGGTCTTGACTTCTTGAGCCTCTAGAGGGCACAATTCTTATCCGATTTGAATGAATTTTTGCACGAAGTATTTCGTTATGATATTCAACAACTGTGCCAAGTATGGTTGAAATCGGTCCATAACCTGATATAGCTGTCATATAAACAGATCTGTGGATTTGACTTCTTGAGCTTCTAGAGGGCGCAATTCCTATCCGATTTGCCTGAAATTTTGCATGACGTATTTTATTTTTACTTTCAACAACTGTGTCAAATAAGGTTCAAATCGGTTCACAACCTGATATAGCTGCCATATAAACCGATCTGGGACCTTGACTTCTTGACCCCTAGAGGTCGCAATTATTATCCGATATGCCTGAAATTTTGTACGACGGATCCTCTCATGACCATCAACAAACGTGTTTATTATGGTCTGAATCGGTCTATAGCCCGATACAGATCCCATATAAATCGTTCTCTCTATTTTATTTCGTGAGCCCCAATGGGCGCAATTCTTATACGAATTGGCTGACATTTTACCGGACCATATATTGATATCGTTTTAATAGCAGAGCAACTCTTTTCTTATATCCTTTTTGCCTAAGAAGAGATGCCGGGAAAAGAACTCGACAAATTCGATCCATGGTGGAGGGTATATAAGATTCGGCCCGGCCGAACTTAGCACGCTTTTACTTTTTTTCAGTTTTTTTTTATGGAGTTTTTTGTATTTCATTTATGTTTATTTTCTATATGTTGTTTTGCCGTTGAATAATTAAAAAAATCGTTTTTAGTTTTTTTTTTCACTGTGCTCTAAATGGCGGCGAGTAGGGTTTATTTTTTTTATTTTCACGGTCGCCATGTGAAAGAATTGAGGACCACTTCAATTGGCTGTTGTTCTTAAATTGAATTTTATTTTAACAAAATATTTCTAAGCTAGCTTAAGCCTAGCCATCATGTTCCCATGCTGTTGGGTTGCTCACCTGTGTGAATATGCAACGTATGTATATTCACACGGCAACGCGGATGGTTGTGATAACCTAAGCCAGACAATGGTCATGACCAAGGCCAGACAATTGTCTCACACATATACACACTACAGTCCATAACCTGATATAGCTGCCATATAAACCGATCTTGGGTCTTGACTTCTTGAGCCTCTAGAGGGCGCAATTCTTATCCGAATGGAATGGAATTTCGCACGACGTGTTTTGTTGTGATACCCAACAACTGTGCCAAGTATGGTTGAAATCGGTCCATAACCTGATATAGCTGTCATAAAAACAGATCTGCGGATTTGACTTCTTGAGCTTTTAGAGGGCGCAATTCCTATCCGATTTGGCTGAAATTTTGCATGACGGATTTTATTTATACTTTCAACAACTGTGTCAAATAAGGTTCAAATCGGTTCATAACCTGATATAGCTGCCATATAAACCGATCTGGGATCTTGACCCCTAGAAGTCGCAATTATTATCCGATATGCCTGAAATTTTGTACGACGGATCCTCTCATGACCATCAACAAACGTGTTTATTATGGTCTGAATCGGTCTATAGCCCGATACAGATCCCATATAAATCGTTTTCTCTATTTTATTTCGTGAGCCCCAATGGGCGCAATTCTTATACGAATTGGCTGAAATTTTACACAGGTCTCCAACATATAATTTAATTGTGGTCCGAACCGGACCATATCTTGATATCGTTTTAATAGCAGGGCAACTCTTTTCTTATATCCTTTTTTGCCTAAGAAGAGATGCCGGGAAAAGAACTCGACAAATGCGATCCATGGTGGAGGGTATATAAGATTCGGCCCGGCCGAACTTAGCACGCTTTTACTTGTTATATTTAGGAACATATTATTGAAATTTGTCTTTAAATACGATCTTCATAATGAAATCCATCGGCCACATAACCATAAATCCGTTTTTGGAGTACAACGCTTAAAATCCAATGCAAATTTAGGTTGGTGAAGAACAACATCCTCTGCTTATAAGTGTCTAGTTAATTGATTTAGAAACTTTATAAACATTTTTTACATTAAAACCATCGTTTTGTTGATTTAGTTTTTTTGTATCAAAGACAAAAATCCCCCATGGCTCCCCCTGTTAGGGTTTTCTCCTGTAAACTCTTCTTATAGAGAAGAAAGTGACAAATGTTTGAAGATTACATCAAATCCTATGGAAACCATTCCAATTTTGAGTATAAACCAGCCCATATACTCCCTGAGACCAGTTCAAATACCATGGAAACCAATCCAAACGCTTTAAATGCTAGTTGAAATAGAGTTTGGGCCCTGCATATACCGATTAAACAAATCTTAGTCTATTGGGCATTATCTCATAGGACCCAGAGCAAACCTCTCTAATATAGGAAATGGTTTAAGTTTAGGTTAAACGAATAACCCAAGCCGCATATTTGGCGCTTTGAGACACAATAGCCAGAAAAAGAAGAAAAAAAGAAGAGCTGGTAAAAAAAGTCATGATGATCATGGTTTCGACCGAATGGGAGAAATATAGGAATAGAAAAGGGGACAAGTGCTTATTCATCATGTCACCACGCTAGTGGTTGTTGTTGTAGTAGCAGTGTGTGGTACACTGAGGCGGCAGCCCTTGCCGATGAAGGAATTCATCGGGTCCATCCGGTACATACAACCGGCTGCCATGGGATTGATCACGCTATTCACTACTCAAGTGTCAAGCATTGGTGTTCCGCATCCGTGCATGCGTGACAGCATTTTCAAGATTTCATCGCGTTCCACGTCGAACCAAACTCGTCTTAACCACATATCTGAGGAGACTCTATACAGACTCATCTGCAAGTTTGTCGAGATTGCAGAAGAACCGCCTCCCTAGGGTGGAAAGCTATGCCCCTGCAGAGCCGGGCATGAGCAGATCAGCTATTCGATCTTCTCATCTTCATCAACGTCGAATCAAACCCGTCTTATCTACGCATCTGAATAGACTCTCCAGAGACACATCTGCAAGTCATCGCGTTCCACGTCAAATCAAACTCGTCTTAACCACATATCTGAGGAGACTCTCCAGAGACGTATCTGAGAGTTTGTCGTGATTGGAGAAGAAGCGCCTCCCTAAGATGGAAAGCCTATGACCCTGTAGAGCCGGGCATTAGCAGATCAGCTATTCGATCGTCTGAGCTTCATCAAGACATTGTACATAGTAGTCATTGTGCAGGAATCCCATGCGCGCATCCATATGGCCTATCGCATAGTGTCCTGTTATGACCTTTTTAACCGTACTCAATGACCCTTTATCGAGGGCCAGCAACTCCCTTTCCCTCTTCCTGGCACCAGCTGGCCAAAGTGTCCTGGCAACGCGGCAACCATCCACAGACCCTCACCTTACTACCGCCTCCGCAGTGGCAGTCTCCTCTACAATGTTCAGTAGTTCGACAAAAGGCACGTGTGGGAATCCAGAAGCCCGTTCAGGTCCCCAAAACACTTCGCCACGCATTTCGACTTCATTGTCGTTGAATTTAAGGCGGCAATATTGACCATCGCGCAGTGCACAGTTATGACTCCTGTGGTCGTACTCAGTGACCCCTTATAGAAGGGTCATTAACTCCTTCGCCCACTCCCGATCACCAGCCAAAGTGTCCTGGCAATCCGACAACCATCCACAGACCCCCACCTTACTACCGCCTCCGCGCTGGCCGTCTCCTCTACTATGTGTTCAGGTCCCCAAAATACTTCGCCACGCATTTCAACTTCATTGTCGTTGAATTCAAGTCGGCAATATTGACCATCGCGCAGTGCGCTGTTATGACTCCTGTAATCGTACTCAGTGACCCCTTATCGAGCTCAAGCAACTCCCTCGTCGTCTTCCGGTCAACAGCTGTCCAGAGTGTCCTGGAAATTTGACAATCATCCACAGACCCGCCTCCGCACACTGGCCATCTCCTCTACTATGTTCAGTAGTTCGACAAAACGCACGTGTGCAAAACACAGGTCACATGTCTGCTTGCCGTGGAGGATACCTTCCTGGCATACTCGTCCGCCTTCCATTTCCCAAAAACTAAATTGTCCAAGAATCCAGGAGCCCGTTCAGGTCCCCCAAACACTTCGCAATGCATTTCGACCACATCGCCGTTGAATTCATGGCCTTGAGGGCTATCATGGGTCCAGATAAATCTTGAGTTTCGAAGTTGCCAGGTTTATCCTTCGAAACTTCTCTGCGGCCAACGTAATGGCATAGACCTCTGCTTGAAAGGTCGTGCACTCGTCCGGTTATCTAATACATACGACATACCGTTGTCGAGTGTCTCCTAGTAAACACCCAGTCTCGTCTCTGACCCTAGGTATTTCGCCTCAGCTTCAAAGTGATCCCGTCCAAAGACGGGCATCTAACATCCGGTATCTTATATCTCCGAGTCAAGGATCCCTTCGTCGCGTACTCGTCCCCCTTCCATTTCCCAGCACACCAAGTTGTTTGGGAACCGAGAAGCCCATTCAGGTCCCCAAAAACTTCGCCACCCATTTCGACTTCATTGTCGTTGATTTCAAGGCCATGAGGGCTACCATAGGTTCAGATATATCCTGAGTTTTGAAGTTGACAGGTTTATCCTCCGGATCTTCTTTGCGACCAAAGTAATGGCACAGACCTCTGCCTGAAAGATCGTGCACTCGTCCGGTTATCTAACTGACATATCGTTGTCGAGTGTCTCCTGGTAAACCCCCAGTCCCGTCCCTGTTCCTAGGTATTTGACGTTCATTGATAGAGAGTTATACCGCCACCGTAGCTTAGAGGTAAGCATGTCCGATAATGACTCTGAACGCCTGGAATCGAATCTTGGCGAAAACATCAGCAACATTATAAGCGGTGGTTATCCCCTTCTAATGCTGGCGATATTAGTGAGGTACTTTGCTATGTAAAAACTTCTCCCCAAAGAGGTATCGCATTGTGGCACGCCGTTCGGACTCGATAAAAAAAGTAGGTCCCTTAACAACGAGCTTAAAATTTAATCGAACAGCACTCATTGATATGTCAGAAGTTTGACCCTGTTCCATAATGGAATGTTCATGGGCAAATTTGCAATTTGTGGAGTGGTACCGTCCAAGGACGGGAGTCTAAAATCCGGTAACTTATATCTCCGAGTGAAAACAATCTGCCTGGAATCAATAGGACGACGTCGTTCGCATATGCGATTAGTCTCATGCAATGACATTTAAAAGTATACTTCGTTTATCGCCAGGTCCCAGAAAATCGGCGAAAACATATTTTCTCCTTTGTCAGGAGTTTTGAGCACTATCCAGCAAAAAGTCGGACAAACGAAGATTTGACAGCCACAACAATTTTGCGGAGTAGGTACTATGGCCATTTAAGTGCAAATCGGGCGATAAATATGTATGGGTGCTACATTCAAATTTGAACCGATTTGGATGAAGTTTCGCAGATATGTTAAGATCAGCAAAAAAGCAATCTGTGCTAAATTTTGTGCAAATCGTTTGAAAATTGTAGCTACTGCGGCCATTTAAGTGCACATCGGGCGATACATATACATGCGATATATATCTAAATCTGAACCGATTTAGATAAAATGTTGCAGATATGTTAAGATCAGCAACAAAACAGTCCGTGCGAAAATTTGTGCAGATCGGTTGAAAATTGTAGCAACTATGGCTATTTAAGTGCAAATCGGGCGATACATATATATGGGAGCTATATCTAAATCGGAACCGATTTAGATAAAACGTTGTAGATATGTTAATATCAGCAACAAAATAGTCCGTGCGAAATTTTGTGCAGTTCGGTTGAAAATTGTAGCTACTGTGGCCATTTAAGTGCAAATCGGGGGGTACATATACATGCGAGCTATATCTAAATCTGAACCGATTTTGATAAAATGTTACAGATATATTAAGATCAACAACAAAACAGTCCGTGCGAAAATTTGTGCAGATCGGTTAAAAATTGTAGCTTCTACGGCCGTTTAAGTGCAAATCGACCGATACATATATATGGGAGCTATATCTAAATCTGACCCGATTTTGATGAAATTTTGCAGATATGTTAAGATCAGGAACAAAACAGTCAGGGCGAAATTTTGTGCAGATCGGTTGAAAATTGTAGCTACTGTGGTCATTTAAGTTTATATCGTGCGATGCATATATATGGGAGCTATATCTAAATCGGAACCGATTTTTACCAAAATCATTAACCTTCGTCCTTGGGCCAAAAAAGTAATATGTGCAAAATTTCGTGATGATTGGACAACAAGTACGACCTGCACTTACAAGATTGCAAGAATATATGGACTCACATACGGACGGACGGACATGGCTAAATCGAATCAGAAAGTAATTCTGAGTCGATCGGTATACTTATCAATGGGTCTAGCTCTTCTCCTTCTTGGCGTTGCAAACAAATACATAAAGCTATAATACCCTGTACCACAGTGGTGGTGTAAAGTATAAAAATGTGACTTTTGCAGGCGTTAAGTGCTCACCTTGAAACTTTTAAAACCACACTTTCCTGGGTTGGTTAAGCAAAGCTCATCCTAGTCATCTGCTTAGCACGCCACTTAGAAGACAGGTTTTGTCTCATTTTGTTGCATATTATTCTACCTCCAGGAAAAAGGTGGCTTCCTCCGTAGCGCGAAGGTTAGCATGTCCGTCTAAGAGGCTGAACGCCAGGGTTCGAATCCTGGTGAGAACATTAGAAAAAATATTCAGCTATTTCCTCCTAGTGCTGGCGATATTTGTGTGGTACTATACCAAGTAAAAACTTCTTCCCAAAGAGTGGTCGACACGCCATTTGAACTCGGTTATAAAAAGGAGGCCTCTTCTCATTGAGCCTAAACTTGAAATAGTGGTCGCACGCCATTTGAACTCGGTTATAAAAAGAAGGGCTCTTATCATTGAGCCTAAACTTGAATCGTTCATCAATCATTGCTTTGGGAGAAGTTTGCCCCTGTTCCTTAATGGAATGTTCAAGGGTAATGATATATTGGGTTGCCCAAAAAGTTATTGCGGATATTTTAAAAGAAAGTAAAAGCGTTTTAAATAAAACTTAGAATGAACTTTAATCAAATATATAATTCCCATTTTGTTCGATAACCTTTTGCCATCTTCCTGGCAAATTTTCATTCCACGCTCATAGAACTTATGGCCTTTATCTGCAGAAAACTGAACCAAGTGCGATACCATTTGAGGAGTTCTGCAAAGATCGAAATAAATGGTAGTCTGATGGTGCAAGGTCAGGGCTATATGGTGGATGCATCAAAAGTTCCCAGCCAAGCTCACTCAGTTTTTGGCGAGTGACCAAAGATGTGTGCGGTCTAGCGTTGTCCTGGTGGAATATGACACCTTTACGATTGACCAATTCTGGTCGCTTCTCCTTGATGGCTGTATTCAATTTGTCCAATTGTTGACAGTAAACATCCGAATTAATCGTTTGGTTCCTTGGAAGCAGCTCAAAATAAACCACACCCTTCCAATCCCTACAAACAGACAGCATAACCTTCTTTTGGTGGATATCAGCCTTTGAAGTGGTTTGAGCTGGTACACCATACTTGGACCATGATCGTTTTCGACTAACGTTGTTGTAAACAATCCATTTTTCATCTCCAGTTATGATTCGTTTTAAAAACGGAAACGGATCGAATTCATTGCGTTTAAGGTGCATATCACAAGCGTTGATTCGGTTTGTTAAATGAATTTCTTTCAATACATGTGGTACCCAAATATCAAGCTTTTTCACCAGCCCAAGACTTTTTATGTGATAATGAACAGTTGATTTTGGTATATTTAACTTCTCTCCTATCTCACGCTCAGTTACATGACGATCCAATTCGATTAATGCTTTGATTTGATCATCATCAACTTCATTTGGCCGACCGAAAAATCTGCAATTAATTTTTGGGCAACCCAATATTAATATGTTACTACATGCTAGACCATTAGTTATTCTTCTCAAACAACAAACTCTGTATTAACAGAGAGCTCTTTTTCTAAGTTTAAACTATAGTGAGTAGCTTTATTACATTGCAATTCAATAAACTATGTGTTCCAGCAATTGATAACTAATTTAAACTTTATATTATTTTATTAGTGTTTATTTATAATTTTCTATTTTTAACCATATATACAATAATCTTTTAAAGAAATTATTTAAGAAAACTTATATTAAAAAAATTATATGAATAAAAAAAAAAAAAAAAAAAAAAAAAAAACAGTTCAATAAAAATGTTTTATATAGTCTTAAATATAGATAAAATAAAAAAAAAACTTAATGCTGAACTTACAAAATAAAATACACAGTTAAAAAAAAAAAAAGAAAATTAAGGATGTACTTAAAACTAAACCAAAAACAGAAATGTTGATTATATATTCCTATGAGACAAAAGAGAGAAAAAAAAAAACACTTTCACCATAGCAACTGAAAGTCATATACAATATTGTTACAAACATGTTTTCACTACATGAATTTGTTTTATATAGACAGAATTGGAAAAAAAGAACATAAAGGTATTAGAAAACCATAACGGCAAGTAGAAAACAAAATTGGTCAGGCTCCCTTTAATTAAGCGAAATAAAAAAAAAATTAAAAAAATTTTAAAAACATACACAAGAAAAAACAAAATTTACTTAGAACAATAATAAATTGCTTATAAGGGTAACAATTATAAAGAAAAACCTCCCCACAAGAAAATTGAAAAGGCTTCATGATATTAATTAAAAAAAAATTAAAAATAAAAAAAAAATCTTACAATTAACTTAAAAACTCTAAACCAAATCTAATTTGTTGATTAGAAAGAAGAAAACAAAATTAAAATTAAAACCCACACCTTAAATGAAATTCCAAAATGAAATTTAAATAAAGTCGATTAATCATTGAAAAGCATTGTGTGACAACAAACATACCCGACACATTTTGTACAGTGTAAAATTTTATATATGAACCAGGAACAAGGAATAACAACTTAAAAACCAATACTAAGTATATTTGCAATTGTAAAAACAGAAAGAGATGAAAACTAAAACTAAAACCATGTAAAGAATTTTCGTTATAAAGCCAATTAAGTTTTATTGAAAACCAAAAAAACGAAAAAAAAAATAAAAATAAAAAAAAAACTTGAGAAAATGAGTTCGTAAACAGGTAAATAAAAAAAAAGTAAAAACATTTTAATAAAATGAATACTAGTGGAAATTATTTTGCTTCTGAATATAGACAGCAAGCTTACTTTTCAAGAAGGTAAGTTTCCCAAAGAAATTTTGCCTATTGGGTTGCCCAAAAAGTAATTGCGGATTTTTTAAAAGAAAGTAAATGCATTTTTAATAAAACTTAGAATGAACTTTAATCAAATATACTTTTTTTTTCTAAAGCAAGCTAAAAGTAACAGCTGATAACTGACAGAAGAAAGAATGCAATTACAGAGTCACAGGCTGTGAATGTCAACGACGACTATATAAAAAATCCGCAATTACTTTTTGGGCAGGGGTTTCTTTTCATGGACGCTACAAAAGTAGACGAAAGGGACAGCAAACGAGGCCATATTTTTTGCCACTCTTTTCACATTTCTTTTCAGTTAAGTTAGCCATTTCATGATGGAAAGATGTACGAGCCAACAACGAGTACAAATTATTATTATTTGCTACCGAAATTCGGAGTCAGTGGCCTCAATGTTTACAGCGCTACATCCAATTAAGCCATGAGGCTCATTTCTGGCTGAATGGCTTCGTCAATAAGCAAAATATGCGTTATTGGGCAGACAGCAATCCACACGTACTCCATGAGTCATGATTGCATGCCAATAAAATTACGGTTTAGTGAGGTCTATGGGCCAGCGGCGCCATTGGGTCGTACTTCTTTCGTGATGGTCAAGACTGGCACGTTATTGTGGAGTTAATTATGAAAGGGGTGAAAAACAACTTATTGGTTGCGTACTCCATGATTCATCATTGCATCCCAATAAAATAATTGTTAGGTGAGGTCTATGGGCCAGCGGCGTCATTGGGTCGTACTTCTTCCTTGATGCTCAAGACTGGCACGTTACTGTGGAGTTAATTATGAAAGGGGTGAAAAACTACTTATTGGTTGCGTATATAGACCAAATAAACTTATATATCTATATATAAAGGGTGATTTTTTTGAGGTTAGGATTTTCATGCATTAGTATTTGACAGATCACGTGGGATTTCAGACATGGTGTCAAAGAGAAAGATGCTCAGTATGCTTTGACATTTCATCATGAATAGACTTACTAACGAGCAACGCTTGCAAATCATTGAATTTTATTACCAAACTCAGTGTTCGGTTCGAAATGTGTTCAAATTTTGACAAATTTTGTTCAGCGATGAGGCTCATTTCTGGTTGAATGGCTACGTAAATAAGCAAAATTGCCGCATTTGGAGTGAAGAGCAACCAGAAGCCGTTCAAGAACTGCCCATGCATCCCGAAAAATGCACTGTTTGGTGTGGTTTGTACGCTGGTGGAATCATTGGACCGTATTTTTTCAAAGATGCTGTTAGACGCAACGTTACGGTGAATGAACACATTTCGAACCGAACACTGATTTTGGTAATAAAATTCAATGATTTGCAAGCGTTGCTCGTTAGTAAGTCTATTCATGATGAAATGTCAAAGCATACTGAGCATCTTTCTCTTTGACACCATGTCTGAAATCCCACGTGATCTGTCAAATACTAATGCATGAAAATCCTAACCTCAAAAAAATCACCCTTTATATATATATATATATATATATATATATATATATATATATATATATATATATATATATACGACTCGGCTAGACTTAGACGTCTCAATGCTAATCCAGAGAAGACTCAAATCTGCCTGCTCACGTGGAAGGTGAAGGTGGTCCAATTTGATGCACCACGGATCTTCAGTAAAATGATTTCCATATCTGACAAGGTCAAATACTTAGGAGTGATCTTGGAAAGAAAACTAAAAAGGAATTGTCACATTCAGGAGCGTAACGAGAAGGCTCACAGATGTTGGGCACTAAGCAGGCGGGTCGTAGACTTGAAATTGGGCCCGGATCTGAGGATAGTCCACTGGCTCTACAGAAGCGTGATTAGATCAATACTTACTTATGCCTTAGTAGTTTGGTGGACTGCGTCAGAGAAGAAGTTAAACGTAAATATAATACGAAAGGCTCAGAGAACATGATGTCTTGACATAGGTGGAGCGATAAGCATCACGCCTACTAGGATTGGAGACTATTCTAGGTACCCGTTCCATAGACATACAGATTAAGTGTGAGGCAGCCACTGCGGCTATGATACTTCAGGCGAAATGGATAAAAAAAAAAGTAAAAGCGTCCAAAGTTCGGCCGGGCCGAATCTTATATACCCTCCACCATGGATCGCATTTGTCGAGTTCTTTTCCCGGCATCTTTTCTTGGGCAAAAAAAGGATACAAGAAAAGATTTGCTCTGCTATTAGAGTGATATTAAGATATGGTCGAGCTTGGACCACAATTAAATTATATGTTGGAGACCTGTGTAAAATGTCAGATAATTTGAATAACAATTGCGCCCTTTGGGGGCTCAAGAAGAAAAATAGAAAGATCGATTTATATGGGAGCTGTATCGGGCTATAGACCGATTCAGACCATAATAAACACGTATGTTGATGGTCATGAGAGGATCCGTCGCACAAAATTTCAGGCAAATCGGATAATAATTGCAACCTCTAGAGGCTCAGGAAGTCAAAATCCCAGATCGGTTTATATGGCAGCTATATCTGGTTATGAACCGATTTGAACCTTATTTGACATAGTTGTTGAAAGTAAGAATAAAATACGTCATGCAAAATTTCAGCCAAATCGGATAGGAATTGCGCCCTCTAGAAGCTCAAGAAGTCAAGACCCCAGATCTGTTTATATGGCAGCTATATCAGGTTATGGACCGATTTGAACCATACTTCGCACAGTTGTTGGATATCATAATAAAATACTTCGTGCAAAAATTCGTTCAAATCGGATAAGAATTGCGCCCTCTAGAGGCTCAAGAAGTCAAGACCCAATATCGGTTTATATGACAGCTATATCAGGTTATGGACCGATTTGAACCATACTTGGCACAGTTGTTGGATATCATAATAAAATACTTCGTTCAAAAATTCGTTCAAATCGGATAAGAATTGGGCCCTCTAGAGGCTCAAGAAGTCAAGACCCCAGATCGGTTTATATGGCAGCTATATCTGGTTATGAACCGATTTGAACCTTATTTGACATAATTGTTGAAAGTAAGAATAAAATACGTCAATCAAAATTTCAGCCAAATCGGATAAGAATTGCGCCCTCTAGAGGCTCAAGAAGTCAAGACCCAATATCGGTTTATATGGCAGCTATATCAGGTTATGAACCGATTTGAACCATACTTCGCACAGTTGTTGGATATCATAACAAAACACGTCGTGCAAAATTTCATTCCAATCGGATAGGAATTGCGCCCTCTAGAGGCTCAAGAAGTCAAGACCCCAGATCTGTTTATATGGCAGCTATATCAGGTTATGAACCGATTTGAACCATACTCGACACAGTTGTTGGATATTATAACAAAACACGTCGTGCAAAATTTCATTTCAGTCGAATAAGAATTGCGCCCTCTAGAGGCTCAAGAAGTCAAGACCCAAGATCGGTTTATATGGCAGCTATATCAAAACATGGACCGATATGGCCCATTTACAATACCAACCGACCTACACTAATAAGAAGTATTTGTGCAAAATTTCAAGCGGCTAGCTTCACTCTTTCGGAAGTTAGCGTGCTTTCGACAGACAGACGGACGGACATGGCTAGATCGACATAAAATGTTGCGACTTTATGGGGTCTCAAACGAATATTTCGAGTAGTTACAAACAGAATGATGAAATTAGCATACCCCCCATCCTATGGTGGAGGGTATAATAAGAGATATACCATGGCGGTATAATGGAGGCGACGATAGGAAACCTGGATAGAATAGAAGATGTTTCCGATTGGATACATTTGCAGGCCGCCATAGAGCAGAGGCGGGAACATTACACAACAAATGTTTCAGCTGTGGTTATCCCCTCCTAATTCTGGCGACATTTGTGACGTACTATGCCATGTAAAAACTTGCCCCCAAAGAGGTGTCGTACTGCAACACGCCGTTCAGACTCGACTGTTAAAAGGATGCCCCTTATCATTGAGCTTAAACTTGAATCGGACAGCACTCTCTGATATGTGAGAAGTTTGCCCCTGTTCCTAAATGGAATCTTCATGGGCAAATTCGAATTTACCTGAGATTGACACTTGAGGTCGAGTGTGAGTCACTGCCGCCAGCGGCACAGTCTTGGATTCACGGAACTCTGGTATTGCCATCTGCAAGATCATGATACACAGAAGAATGAAAGCAATCAGATTAAATTTCAAAAACTACTTTTTCCCGAACCATTTCGATTTTTTTTTTTCGCGTGTAGTGAGAAAAAACTTTATTCACTCACATATAGCCAGCCAATCTCTCTGCCCGTCGTTGCTCTAGGTGCTTCACTCACGCCATCATATCTAATTTATGGTATTTTCGAATGACATCTGTCGAAAATGTTTTTTTTTATCAAATTTACAGCGGCATCTATGTGAGGTGATTGGCACATCAGCAATTGGCAACACTTTAATTTGTTTGTTTTTTGGTTGCTGACCACACTAACTGGATGAATTCTGCATTCATTGTCATAGCATAGACACACTAAGAAAATACAGCGGTCAAAAAAAGTATTCATCATTAGCAAAATTGATAATAAATTCACTTATTTTGGGTAATTGAAGAAAATTTAAAGTAAACAAATAATGCAGTTTTATGCAATAGTTTATTTTTCGTAATATGTTTTAAAATAAATTCAAAAAATAAATTTAATTAGCGCAAAAAATGCAATTTTATATAATAACACCAAAAACAGAACAAAAAAAGTATTCATCATTGATGTGCTATCATCAAAGTCAAATTCAAATATTATTTGGGAATCCCCCTTTTCTGTTTTATTTAGTAAAGGAGGCTTTGCCCTTGACAGCAAATATTTAATTTCATTGAAAATATAGTTTTTGTCAAAAAGGGGTCGTAAGCAAAACGAGGTTTCTGATGAGGTAAAAGTTTTGATAATAAAACACCACAGGAATGGTTTAACTCAAAAAACTATCAGTGAAATATTAAATAGACCACGATCTACTATACAATCCATCATCAGAAAGTGGACAGAAACGAAAACTGTTGACAATAAACCAAGATCTGGTCGACCAAAAGCACTTTCAGTTGGAGATGTGCGTTGGCTAGTGCGGCAAGTTCAGAAAACTCCGAAGACAAATGCGACCATTCTTCGTAAAAACACTATGGAATATTTTGGGAAGGAAGTTACTACACAAACAATTCGAAATACACTCAAAAGGCATAGTTACAGAGGAAGAACTGCACGTAAGAAGCCCTTTATAAATAAAATAAACCGAGTGAAAAAGCTAAACTTCGCAAAAATGTATGTAAAACAGCCCGAATCATTTTGGAAAACAGTCATTTTTGCAGACGAGAGCAAGTTTAATCTTTTTGGGTGCGATGGAAAGGTCATAGTGTACAGAAAACCAAATACAGAGCTTGAAGAACGAAACACAGTGGCTACTGTAAAACATGGTGGAGGTGGTTTAATGGTTTGGGGGTGTATGGCGGCTTCAGGAGCGGGAAATCTTGAAATTATTAATGGAGTAATGGATCATAAGTATTACATTGACATTTTAAAGAGGAATTTAAAAGATAGTGTTGTAAAACTTGGGCTTGTTTTACTTTAACTTTCAATATTATCAAGATAATGACCCCAAACATTCTGCTTTAAATACCAAGATGTGGATGATGTATAACTGCCCCAAAGTCATTAAAACTCCTCCTCAAAGTCCCGACTTGAACCCAATTGAACATCTTTGGGAACATCTCGAACGCAAATTGAGAACGCGCAATTTTTCGAGCAAGAGTCAAATGCAACAGGTGATAATGGAGGAATGGACTAATATAGACCAAAATATAACCGCTAAATTAGTCCAATCGATGTCAAACCGTTTAAAAGAAGTTATAAGACGCGGTGGTCGAATAACAAAGTATTAATTTTTTTAAATTATGTTATTTATTTTTTTGTTTTTTTGCAATGATGAATACTTTTTTTGTTTAATTTTTTGTGTTCAGCTGTAAAATGGCCCTTTTTGTTCCAATAAATACTATTTTTTTCTTTAAAAACAATGAAATTGTGTACATATATATCACACAAGCACTACTGCATCATTAGTTTAATATGTTTTTATTCCAATTGTCTTTTGTAGACTTATTAAAAAAAAAAACATTGAATGATGAATACTTTTTTTGACCGCTGTATGTCTTCAGACTACCCTACAATTGATTTAAAAGCGTTAAGCTTAAACATATTGTATAGGGAATTCCTTAGGTACTATCTATAAGATGTAGAGGGAAACTCAAGTATGCTTTACTTGATGTGTATAGCCAGCACACAATCACTAGAAACACATGGGACAATGTAGAAAGCCTAGTCTTGGGGAAGTAGCGAAAGTACAGCGATTACACCTTGCCTAGATCTTAGAGTCTAGTAGGCTTGCGCTAACAGATTGGAAGAGAATCTGGTATTCCACTTTGGTCGATATTTGCAAGTTGGTCATCTATCTTCTTCTTCTTTTATATAAAAATTAAATTGTTGCGCTTTGTTTGTAAGAGTAAGAATAATATTGGGTTGCCCAAAAAGTAATTGCGGATTTTTCATATAGTCGGCGTTGACAATTTTTTTCTTTCTTTCTTTCATTCTTTCTTCTGTCAGTTATCAGCTGTTACTTTTAGCTTGCTTTAAAAAAATGTGTAAAAAAAATATATTTGATTAAAGTTCATTCTAAGTTTTATTAAAAATGCATTTACTTTCTTTTAAAAAATCCGCAATTACTTTTTGGGCAACCCAATAGATAACGAGATAAATTACAGGAAGAGACTAACACTCGAAACGCTACACATCATCAACACGACAACAACAAAACGCATGCATTACAAAGCAGATGGGATTGCAGCAACTATAGACTGTTAATACAACGAGTGAACAAAGTCTGATAAGACAATAAGACTACAAAACAGTAGTAAAGCAGACAACGACTGTTGAAGACGGTCGCATAGATATGTAAGTTAAATAGAAACTAGAAACAGTGATGTCAATAGTTTAAAAATAAATTTAATTTGTTGTAGACCATATCATGAAAATGCATTTCATTGAAATGCGATATATCGATGCATTAATAATAAAGAAAAGAGAAAGACCTCGAGCTTGAATTAAATAACAACAACATTGATTATGAAAGGTGGATTTAAAAATAATCAACATTTTATTTATTTGTTTATTTACAATAGCAATTTGTTGGATATGAATGTTATTTGCTTTCTTTTAGTTTTCATAGCTCAATATTCATGTTCCTGAGAGTATTTTTCGTTCATAGTCGATAGTAATTGAATTTTCTCACCCCACAGGGACTTCCTTCGAGATCACATATTCGCATTCACATATTCACATTGTTTGTCCCTCCCATTGTTATAATAAGTTTAATGTTCATTGTAAAAACATTATTTTGCCGCTGTTGCGGATTTTGAGTTATCGCCACTAATGAAGTGCGCCCTTACCAATAATTTAATTAGTGGCCGCAGGTACCACACATGTTCGTATGCCCACTCATTGGGACATCAGCTCAATTAGTGGGGAAAAATCGATGTAAACCCAAATATGGTTAAAGGGCACTTGCGTATGCACATATGTATGTCTTATAGGGTTATAATAACAGGATTTTGGAGATTTCCACCGAACTTTGATAGAATAGAATGGTAGTTACTGGGAGGAAAATGTTGGAAAGATGGGTAAATAAATGCGCTTGCTAGGGTATTATAAGCGATAATCAAGAAAGAGTAGATGTACTGATAGAAAGACAGACAGATGGACAGAAGGAAGCCATATGGATGGACGGAAGATAGAAAGACGGACGGATGAAAGAAAGAACGACGGAAGGACGAAAAAGAGAACGACGGAAGGACGAAAAAGAGAACGACGGAAGGACGATTTACAGATGGACGGACGATACACAGACGAACGGGCGAAGTACAGACGCAGGGAAGAAAGACAGAAGAAGGCAAAAGATAGACCAATGGAAGACAGACGGATGGATACATGGATGAATATGGCTAGATAGAATAAATTGTGACATAGAAAGTGATTATGAGTCAATCTATCTGGATATTACAAATAAATGCACTTAGTTTTAATGCTCTGTACCACAGTAGTGGTTACAAATTTTATTTTTCCTTAGTTTTGCGCAATTTTTCAGAAACCGCTGGATTCTCTTTCAATAGTGGTGCTGAATGATGTAAATTTTTCTATTAAAAACATAGCAAGCCACATTTTTTTTGGGTGTAAAAAATCGCAGCTGTTTTCAAGACCAAAAACGCTGTAACTCGTTCATTTATTCGAATTTCGAAAACGTTAAAGCATTTCGCAGTTCGAAATTTGAAGACTATTCGTATAATAAATAGAATTACTTAAAAATTCACATTTCATAATTTTTTGCATTTTTTAGCAAAGGCTAACCCCTTATGAAAATTTTAAATTTTTGATGAAAAAAAATTTTTTGAGTTAAGTATACATTATTGAAGATTATGGCAAAAAATTCGGTTTAATGCAACTCCTATGTTGTTTCTTCAAAAAACAAACTCAAGATCGCATAGATTATGTCCGAAAAGCACATTAAATAACCAAATTTTAATATGTGATGCAAAAAAATTTTTTAAGTTGAGTATACAGTATTGACGATTATGGCAAAAAAAAACTCGGTTTAGTGCAACTGCTATGTGTTTTCTTTAAAAAACAAGCTCAAAATCGCATAAAATATATCTCACAAATGACTTAAAAAATCAAGTTTAAATTTTTGATGCGAAAAAATGTTTCGAGTTGAGTATACAGTATTGAAGCTTATGGCTTAAAATTCGGTTTAGTGCAACTCCTATGTCTTTTCTTCACAAAACAAGCTTAAAATCGAATACATTATATCCCAAAAATGCTTTAAGAAATCAAGTTTAATTTTTTTATGCGAAATAATCTTTTGAATTGAATATACAGTATAGAAGATTATTACTACAGAATTGACGATTAAAAAATCTCGGTTAAGAGCAAATCCTATGTTTCATTCTTCAAAAAACAAGCTCTAAATCGCCTAAATTATATCCGATAAATGCTAAAAAAGGATCAAGATAAACTTGAAATTGCTGCAACTTTCTTACATTTGCGAACTTCAAAATTTTGAGGACACCATTGGATTCGTGAAGAAGATCTCTTTTCGTAGGGATGTTGGATGTAGCAAAACTGTAAAGATTTCTATAAAAAACATAGCAAAACCCAAATTATGTTGAGCGTAAAACTTCAAAGTCGTTTTCAAAACCTAAAACGCTGTAACTCGTTCATTTTTTCGAATTTCGAAAAATTTTAGGCATTTCGCAGTTCGAAATGCGAAGACTATTCGTAAAATGAACAGAATTACTAAAAAGTTCACATTTCATAATTTTTTGCATTTTTTAGCAAAGGCTAACCCCTTATGAAAATGTTAAATTTTTGATGCGAAAAAATTTTTTGAGTTGAATATACAGCATTCTAGATTAAGGCAAAAAACTCGGGTTTGTGCAACTCCTATGTTTTTTCTTCAAAAAAAAAAAAAAAAAAAACAGCTCAAAATCGCATAATCAATAAACGAAAAATGCAAAAAAATCAATGTGAGTTTAAAATTGCTGTAACATCCTCAGTTTTTCGAACTTTTAAATACTGAGCACACCATTGGATTCGTGAAGAAAATCTCTTTCCATAGTGGTGCTTACATCTAGCAATATTGTAAAGTTTTCTATGAAAAACATTTCAAAATCAAATTTTTTTGGGCGTAAAACTTCAAAGTCGTTTTCAAGACCTAAAACGTTGTAACTCGTTCATTTTTTCAAATTTCGAAAATTTTTAAGCATTTCGCAGTTCGAAATTCGAAGACTATTCGTAAAATGAACAGAACTACTTAAAACTTCACATTTCATAATTTTTTGCATTTTTTAGCAAAGGCTAACCCCTTATGAAAATTTTAAATTTTTGATGCAAAACATTTTTTTGAGTTGAATATACAGTATTGTAGATTAAGGCAAAAAACTCGGTTTAGTGCAACTCCTATATTTTTTCTTCAAAAAAGCAGCTCAAAATCGCATAAATTATATCCGAAAATGGTTACAAAATCAAGTTACATTTGAAATTTCTGTAACTTCTTTAGTTTTACGAACTTCAAAATTCTGAGCACACCGTTGGATTTGTGAAGAAAATTTCTTTCTGCAGTATTGCAATTCTGTAAAGTTTTCTATGAAAAACTTCGCAAATAAACAAATTTTCTGGGGAAAATTTTTAAAGTCGTTTTTGAGGTCTAAACGCGGTATCTCGTTAATTTTTTCGATTTTCGAAATTTTGAAAGCATTCAGTTCGAAGACGAATCGTTAAGAAAAGAAAATTTCTTGCAATTTCCCATTACATATTTTTTTATTTTTAAGCAAAGGCTACCCCCTTATTAAAATTTTCAATTTTTGATGAGAAAAAATGTTCGTGTTGAGTATTGTTATTATATTAATATTTATTTTTTCTTTCTGTACAATACAACAAATTTACAAAAGCAAACAAACTATGTACTGTTTTAATTATTCAATTAATTATTATTTGATTGTTCATTCTCTTCCTTCAACACCCCCAATAGATTGAACTCCTTATACCATCGGCTCATAGCAATGCAAGTGTCGTAATCTTGATAAAGGTTTCGTAAGGATATCGACGACCATATCATTGGTGTTTATGTATTCGATAGCTTATTTCTTATCGTTTCTTAATTCTTTGAACAAGTTTCCCAACCATAATGCTTCTGGCGCAGATGATGATACTGCCATATATTCCGTTTCAGTTGTTGGTAGAGCTGTGGTTGGCTTTTTTTTTCAAGAAATACTCCCATTCTGAAACATGAAAATGTACCCTGAAGTGGACTTCCATTCATCAAGGTCATTTGACCAATCTGCATCAGAAAATCCATGTCGATATTCATTATTGTCATTTGAATAATGAAGCTTGTAATCCAAATCTATGATATCTGAAAGAAAAGTAGAGCAAAGAAATTTGTGGCATAAGCGACTCGGCCATGTAGATATTTAAACGTTGAGATAAATGGCTTCAGGAGATGTTATAGGTGTAAATAAATGTGAAATAAACAACGATCATTATGGTCCAATGGAGACATCTTCAATTGGTGGATGACACTATTTTCTAACACTTATCGACCATTTCTCAAGAAGGCTATTTATCTCTTTTCTAAAGCGGAAATCTGAAGTTGCTGATAAGTTTGTTGAATTCAAAAATTATGTTGAAGATCAAACAGGAAGAAAAATTAAATCCTTAAGAAGCGACAACGGCATAGAATTTTGCAATGGAAGAATGAAGCGGATAATGATTGACAACAGCATTTATCATCAAACTACGGTACAATATTCACCTCAGCAAAATGGTGTATCCGAGAGAATTAACCGTGCCATAGATGAGAAAACGAGATGTCTTCTTTAAACACACTCTTGTTTGCCAAACAAGTTCTGGGCCCATAATCTGTTATTACATTAAGAGTTTTACAACGAATGAAAAAAATATTTGTTTCTTTCTGTACAATAAACCAAATTTCGAAAACAAACTATGGTCTGTTTTATTTATTCAATGTAAAGTAGTATATTAGGTTGTTTATTCTCCGAAAAAAATCATGGTAAGCTTGAAATCGTTGTAACTTCCTCACATTTACGAACTTCAATATCCTAATGACACCGTTGGATTCGTAAAGATCTCTTTCCATGGTGGTGCTGTATGTAGTAATACTGTAAAGATTTTTATGCAAAACATCGTATATTCCAATTATTATTGGTTGTAAAACTTCAACGTCGTTTTCAAGACCTAAAATGCTGTAACTTGTTAATTTTTTTCGAATTTCGAAATTTTTCCGCAGTTCGAAATTCAAATACTATTCGTAAAATAAACAGAGTTACTTAAAATTTCAACTGTCACGTTTTTTGCATTTTTTTAGAAAAGGCTAACCCCTTATGAAAATTTCATATTTTTGATGAGAAAAAAATTTTCAATTTTAATTTACAGTATTGTTGATTATGGCAAAAAACACGGTTTAGTGTAACTCCTATGTTTTTTCTTTAAAAAACAAGTTCAAAATCGCTTAAATTATATCCGATAAATGCAAAAAAAGGATCAAGGTAAGCTTCAAATTATTGTAACTTCCCTACTTTTGCGAACTTCAATATTCTAAGAACATCGTTAGATTCGTGGAGAAAACCCTTTTTCGTTGAGGTGCTGCATAAAGCGATTCTGTAAAGGTTGCTATGCAAAACATAGCAAAAACCAATTTATTTAAGGCGTAAAAATTCAAGGTCGTTTTCAAGCTCAAAAACGCTGTAACTCCTTCATTTTTTCGAATTTCGAAAATTTTCTAGCATTCCGCAGTTCGAAATTCGAAGACGATTCGAACAATAAACAGAATTACTTGAAATTTCACATTTTATTTTTTTGGCATTTTTTTAGCATAGGCTAACCCCTTATGAAAATTTTCAATTTTTGATGCGAAAAAAATTTTCGAGTTGAGTATACAGTATTGAAGATTACGGCAAAAAATTCAGTTTAGTGCAACTCCCATGTTTTTCCTTCAAAAACAAGCTCAAATTCGCATAATTAATAAACGAAAAATGCAAAAAAAACCAACGTGAGCTTTGAATTGCTGTAACATCCTTAGTTTTGCAAACTTCAAAATTCTGAGCACACCGTTGGATTCGTGAAGAAAATCTCTGTTCATAGTGGAATGGTGCTATATGAAGCAATACTCTCTTCTATTTCCTTGAAAACTTTACGTGTATTACTTCAAAACCGCATTATTGATATCCAAAAATTCAAAAAACCAACGTGAGCTTGCAACTGCTGTAACTGCCTCAGTTTTGCGAACTTCACAATTTTCAAGACACCGTTCGATTTGTGACGAAAATCCCTTTTCGTAGAGGTGTTGTATAAAGCGATACTGTAAAGGTTGCTATGCAAAACATAGCAAAAACAAATTTATTTAAGGCGTAAAAATTTAAGGTCGTTTTCAAGCTCAAAAACGCTGTAACTCCTTCATTTTTTCGAATTTCGAAAATTTTCTAGCATTCCGCAGTTCGAAATTCGAAGACGATTCGAACAATAAACAGAATTACTTGAAATTTCACATTTTATTTTTTTTGCATTTTTTTAGCAAAGGCTAACCCCTTATGAAAATTTTCAATTTTTGATGCGCAAAAATTTTTCGAGTTGAATATACAGTATTGAAGGTTATGGCAAAAAACTCGGTTTAGTGCAACTCCTATGTTTTTTTCTTCAAAAAACAAGCTCAAAATCGCATAATCAATAAACGAAAAATTCAAAAAAATCAAGGTGAGTTTGAAATTGCTGTAACATCTTTAGTTTTGCGAATTTCAAAATTCTGAAGACACCGTTGGATTCGTGAAGAAAATCTCTTTCCGTAATGGTGCTGGACGAGGCAATACTTTTTCCTATTTCCTTAAAAACTTTAGAGTATTGCTTCAAAATCGCATAATTCATATCCAAAAAATGCAAAAAAACCAACGTGAGTTTGCAATAGCTGTAACTTCCTTAATTTTGCTAACATCAAAAGTTTTCAGACACCGTTGGATTCGTGAGGAAAATATCTTTCCGTGGAGGTGCTAGATGAAGCAATACTGTAAAGTTTTCAGTGAAAAGCATCGCAAAAACCAATATTTTTTGGGCGTAAACATTCAAGGTCGTTTTCAAGCTCAAAAACGCTGTAACTCCTTAATTTTTTCGAATTTCGAAAATTTTCTAGCATTCAGCAGTTCGAAATTCAAAGACGATTCGAACAATAAACAGAATTACTTGAAATTTCACATTTTATTTTTTTTGCATTTTTTAGCAAAGGCTAACCCCTTATGAAAATTTTCAATTTTTGATGCGAAAAAAATTTTCGAGTTGAGTATACAGTATTGAAGATTACGACAAAAAAATTCAGTTTAGTGCAACTCCCATGTTTTCCCTTCAAAAAACAAACTCAAAATCGCATAATTAATATCCGAAAAATGGTTAAAAAAATCCAGGTGAATTTGAAATTGCTGTAACATCTTTAGTTTTGCGAATTTCAAAATTCTGAAGACACCGTTGGATTCGTGAAGAAAATCTCTTTCCATAATGGTGCTGCACGAGGCAATACTTTTTCCTACTTCCTTGAAAACTTTAGAGTATTGCTTCAAAATTGCATAATTCATATCCAAAAAATGCAAAAAAACCAATTTGAGTTTGCAATAGCTGTAACTTCCTTAGTTTTGCTAACATCAAAAGTTTTCAGACACCGTTGGATTCGTGAGGAAAACCTCTTTCCGTAGAGGTGCTAGTTGAAGCAATACTGTAAAGTTTTCAGTGAAAAGCATCGCAAAAACCAATATTTTTTTGGCGTAAAAATTCAAGGTCGTTTTCAAGCTCAAAAACGCTGTAACCCCTTCATTTTTTTGAATTTCGAAAATTTTCTAGCATTCCGCAGTTCGAAATTCGAAGACGATTCGAACAATAAACAGAATTACTTGAAATTTCACATTTTATTTTTTTGCATTTTTTTAGCAAAGGCTAACCCCTTATGAAAATTTTCAATTTTTGATGCGCAAAAATTTTTCGAGTTGAATATACAGTATTGAAGGTTATGGCAAAAAACTCGGTTTAGTGCAACTCCTATGTTTTTTGTTCAAAATACAAGCCCAAAATTGCAAAAATTAAATCAGAAAAATGCTCAAAAAATTCAAGGAAAATTTAAAATTGCTGTAACTTCCTTACTTTTACGAACTTCAAAATTTCGAGGACACCATTGGGTTCGTGAAGAAAATCTCTTTTCATAGGGGTGTTGCATGTAGTAAAACTGTAAAGATTTGTATGCAAAACATCGTAAATTTAAATTTTTTTGGGCGTAAAACTTCAAAGTTATTTTCAAGACCTAAAACGCTATAACTCGTTAATTTTTTCGAATTTCGAAAACTTAAAAGCATTTCCCAGTTCGAAATTCGAAGACTATTCGTAAAATGAACAGAATTACTTAAAATTTCACATTTGATAATTTTTTGCATTTTTTAGCAAAGGCTAACTAACCACTTATGAAAATTTTCAATTTTTGATGCGAAAAAAATTTTTGAGTTAAATATACAGTATTGTAGATTAGGGCAAAAAACTCGGTTTAGTGCAACTCCTATATTTTTTCTTCAAAAAAACAGCTCAAAATCGCATAAATTATATCCGAAAAATAGTTAAAAAATCAAGTTACAATTGAAATTTCTGTAACTTCTTTAGTTTTACGAACTTCAAAATTCTGAGCACACCGTTGGATTTGTGAAGAAAATTTCTTTCCGTAGTGGTGCTGGATGAAGCAATACTGTAAAGTTTTCTACGCAAAACATCGCAAAATTCAATTTTTTTTGGGCGTAAAACTTCAAAGTCGTTTTCAAGACCTAAAATGCTGTAACTTATTAATTATTTCGAATTTCGAAAACTTTCAAGCATTCCGCAGTTCGAAATTTGAAGACTATTCGTAAAATGAACAGAATTACTTAAAATTTTACATTTCAAAATTTTTTGCATTTTTTAGCAAAGGCTAACTAACCCCTTATGAAAATTTTCAATTTTTGATGCGAAAAAAATTTTTGAGTTGAATATACAGTATTGACGATTTTGGCAAAAAAATCGGTTTAGTACAACTCCTATGTTGTTCCTTAAAAAAAACAGCTCAAAATCGCATAAATTATATCCGAAAAATGCTTGAAAAAT
This sequence comes from Stomoxys calcitrans, assembly GCF_963082655.1. Taxonomy (NCBI): domain Eukaryota; kingdom Metazoa; phylum Arthropoda; class Insecta; order Diptera; family Muscidae; genus Stomoxys; species Stomoxys calcitrans. The sequence goes on along the minus strand of NC_081554.1, from coordinate 59,477,439 downwards.
CAAGGTAAGTTTGGAATTGCTGTAACTTCCTTACATTTACGAACTAAAAAAATCTGAGGACACCATTGGATTCGTGAAGAAAGTCTCTTTCCGTAGTGGTGCTGTACATCCAGCAATACTGTAACGTTTTCTATGAAAAACATTTCAAAATCCAACTTTTTTGGGCGTAAAACTTCAAGGTCGTTTTCAAGACCTAAATCGTTGTAACTCGTTCGTTTTTTCAAATTTCGAAAATTTTATGGCATTTCGCAGTTCGAAATTCGAAGACTATTCGTAAAATAGACAGAATTACTTGAAATTTCACACTTTTTTTTTTTTTGCATTTTTTTTGCAAGGCTAACCCCTTATGAAAATTTTAAATTTTTGATGCCATACATTTTTTTGAGTTGAATATACAGTATTGTAGATTAATGCAAAAAACTCGGTTTAGTGCAACACCTATATATTTTCTTCAAAAAAACAGCTCAAAATCGCATAAATTATATCCGAAAAATGGTTACAAAATCAAGTTACATTTGAAATTTCTGTAACTTCTTTAGTTTTACGAACTTCAAAATTCTGAGCAAAATTCTTTCTGCAGTATTGCAATTCTGTAAAGTTTTCTATGAAAAACATCGCAAAAAAACAAATTTTCTGGCGAAAAATGTTAAAGTCGTTTTGAGGTCTAAACGCGGTATCTCGTTAATTTTTTCGATTTTCGAAATTTTGAAAGCATTCAGTTCGAAGACGAATCGTTAAGAAAACAAAATTTCTTGCAATTTCCCATTATATTTTTTTTTTTATTTTTAAGCAAAGGCTACCCCCTTATTAAAATTTTCAATTTTTGATGAGAAAAAATGTTCGTGTTGAGTATTGTTATTATATTAATATTTATTTTTTCTTTCTGTACAATACAACAAATTTACAAAAGCAAACAAACTATGTACTGTTTTAATTATTCAATTAATTATTATTTGATTGTTCATTCTCTTCCTTCAACACCCCCAATAGATTGAACTCCTTATACCATCGGCTCATAGCAATGCAAGTGTCGTAATCTTGATAAAGGTTTCGTAAGGATATCGACGACCATATCATTGGTGTTTATGTATTCGATAGCTTATTTCTTATCGTTTCTTAATTCTTTGAACAAGTTTCCCAACCATAATGCTTCTGGCGCAGATGATGATACTGCCATATATTCCGTTTCAGTTGTTGGTAGAGCTGTGGTTGGCTTTTTTTTTCAAGAAATACTCCCATTCTGAAACATGAAAATGTACCCTGAAGTGGACTTCCATTCATCAAGGTCATTTGACCAATCTGCATCAGAAAATCCATGTCGATATTCATTATTGTCATTTGAATATTGAAGCTTGTAATCCAAATCTATGATATCTGAAAGAAAAGTAGAGCAAAGAAATTTGTGGCATAAGCGACTCGGCCATGTAGATATTTAAACGTTGAGATAAATGGCTTCAGGAGATGTTATAGGTGTAAATAAATGTGAAATAAACAACGATCATTATGGTCCAATGGAGACATCTTCAATTGGTGGATGACACTATTTTCTAACACTTATCGACCATTTCTCAAGAAGGCTATTTATCTCTTTTCTAAAGCGGAAATCTGAAGTTGCTGATAAGTTTGTTGAATTCAAAAATTATGTTGAAGATCAAACAGGAAGAAAAATTAAATCCTTAAGAAGCGACAACGGCATAGAATTTTGCAATGGAAGAATGAAGCGGATAATGATTGACAACAGCATTTATCATCAAACTACGGTACAATATTCACCTCAGCAAAATGGTGTATCCGAAAGAATGGACCGTGCCATAGATGAGAAAACGAGATGTCTTTTAACACACCCTTGTTTGCCAAAGAAGTTCTGGGCACATAATCTGTTATTACATTAAGAGTTTTACAACGAATGAAAAAAATAATTTTTTCTCTCTGTACAATAAACCAAATTTCGAAAACAAACTATGGTCTGTTTTATTTATTCAATGTAAAGTAGTATATTAGGTTGTTCATTCTCCGAAAAAAATCATGGTAAGCTTGAAATCGCTGTTACTTCCTCACATTCAATATCCTAATGACACCGTTGGATTCGTGAAGATCTCTTTCCATGGTGGTGCTGTATGTAGTAATACTGTAAAGATTTTTATGCAAAACATCGTATATTCCAATTATTATTGGTTGTAAAACTTCAACGTCGTTTTCAAGACCTAAAATGCTGTAACTTGTTCATTTTTTTCGAATTTCGAAATTTTTCCGCAGTTCGAAATTCAAATACTATTCGTAAAATAAACAGAGTTACTTAAAATTTCAACTGTCATGTTTTTTGCATTTTTTTAGCAAAGGCTAACCCCTTATGAAAATTTCATATTTTTGATGAGAAAAAATTTTCAATTTTAATTTACAGTGTTGTTGATTATGGCAAAAAACACGGTTTAGTGTAACTCCTATGTTTTTTCTTTAAAAAACAGGTTCAAAATCGCTTAAATTATATCCAATAAATGCTAAAAAAGGATCAAGGTAAGCTTCAAATTATTGTAACTTCCCTACTTTTGCGAACTTCAATATTCTAAGAACATCGTTAGATTCGTGGAGAAAACCCTTTTTTGTAGAGGTGCTGCATAAAGCGATTCTGTAAAGGTTGCTATGCAAAACATAGCAAAAACCAATTTATTTAAGGCGTAAAAATTCAAGGTCGTTTTCAAGCTCAAAAACGCTGTAACTCCTTCATTTTTTCGAATTTCGAAAATTTTCTAGCATTCAGCAGTTCGAAATTCGAAGACGATTCGAACAATAAACAGAATTACTTGAAATTTCACATTTTATTTTTTTGCATTTTTTTTAGCAAAGGCTAACCCCTTATGAAAATTTTCAATTTTTGATGCGAAAAAAATTTTCGAGTTGAGTATACAGTATTGAAGATTACGGCAAAAAATTCAGTTTAGTGCAACTCCCATGTTTTTCCTTCAAAAAACAAACTCAAAATCGCATAATTAATATCCGAAAAATGGTTAAAAAAATCAAGGTGAGTTTGAAATTGCTGTAACATCTTTAGTTTTGCGAATTTCAAAATTCTGAAGACACCGTTGGATTCGTGAAGAAAACCTCTTTCCGTAATGGTGCTGGACGAGGCAATACTTTTTCCTATTTCCTTAAAAACTTTAGAGTATTGCTTCAAAATCGCATAATTCATATCCAAAAAATGGAAAAAAAACCAACGTGAGTTTGCAATAGCTGTAACTTCCTTAGTTTTGCCAACATTAAAAGTTTTCAGGCACCGTTGGATTCGTGAAGAAAATCTCTTTCCGGAGTGGTGCTGGATGAAACAATACTGTAAAGTTTTCTATGAAAAACATGGCAAAATCTAACTTTTTTGGGCTTAAAATTTCAAGGTCGTTTTCAAGATCTAAATCGTTGTAAAGCGTTTATTTTTTCAAATTTCGAAAACTTTACGACATTTCCCAGTTCGAAATTCGAAGACTATTCGTCAAATAAACAGAACTACTTAAAATTTCACATTTCATCATTTTTTGCATTTTTTAACAAAGGCTAACCCCTTATGAAAATTTTAAAGTGTTTTAATCTTGATAAAGGTTTCGTAAGGATATCAGCGACCATATCATTGGTGTTAATGTATTCGATAGCTTATTTCTTATCGTTTCTCAATTCTTTGAACAAGGTTCCCAACCATAATGCTTCTTGCGCAGATGCTGATACTGTCATATATTCTGTTTCAGTTGTTGGTAACGCTGTGGTTGGCTGTTTTTTCCAAGAAATACTCCCATTCTGAAGCATGAAAACGTACCCTGAAGTGGACTTCATTTCATCAAGGTCACTTGACCAATCTGCATCAGAAAATCCTTGTCGATATTCATTATTGTCATTCGAAAATTGAAGCTTGTAATCCAAATCTATGATGTCTGAAAGAGAAGCAGAAGTAAGCAATTTGTGGCATAAGCGACTCGGCCATGAAGATATTTAAATGTTCAGAAAAATGGCTACAGGATATGTTTTAGGTGTAAACTGTGAAACAAACAATGATAATTGTGGTCCAATGGAGACATCTTCAATTGGTGGATGACACTATTTTCTAAAATTTATCGACCATTTCTCAAGAAGGCTATTTATCTATTGTATTTTCTAAAGCGGAAATCAGAAGTTGCTGATAAGTTTGTTGAATTCAAAAATTATGTTGAAGATCAAACAGGAAGAAAAATTAAATCCTTAAGAAGAGACAACGGCACAACGACAATTTTGCAATGGAAGAATGAAGCGGATAATGATTGACAACAGCATTTATCATCAAACTACGGTACAATATTCACCTCAGCAAAATGGTGTATCCGAAAGAATGGACCGTGCCATAGATGAGAACCGAGATGTCTTTTAACACACCCTTGTTTGCCAAAGAAGTTCTGGGCACATAATCTGTTATTACATTAAGAGTTTTACAACGAATGAAAAAAATAATTTTTTCTTTCTGTACAATAAACCAAATTTCGAAAACAAACTATGGTCTGTTTTATTTATTCAATGTAAAGTAGTATATTAGGTTGTTCATTCTCCGAAAAAAATCATGGTAAGCTTGAAATCGTTGTAACTTCCTCACATTCAATATCCTAATGACACCGTTGGATTCGTGAAGATCTCTTTCCATGGTGGTGCTGTATGTAGTAATACTGTAAAGATTTTTATGCAAAACATCGTATATTGCAATTATTATTGGTTGTAAAACTTCAACGTCGTTTTCAAGACCTAAAATGCTGTAACTTGTTCATTTTTTCGAATTTCGAAAATTTTTAAGCATTCCGCAGTTCGAAATTCAAAGACTATTCGTAAAATAAACAGAGTTACTTAAAATTTCACATTTCATATTTTTTGGATTTTTTTAGCAAAGGCTAACCCCTTATGAAAATTTTAAATTTTTGATGCGAAAAAAATTTTCGAGTTGAGTATACAATATTGAAGATTACGGCAAAAAATTCAGTTTAGTGCAACTCCCATGTTTTTCCTTCAAAAACAAGCTCAAAATCGCATAATTAATATCCGAAAAATGGTTAAAAAAATCAAGGTGAGTTAGAAATTGCTGTAACATCTTTAGTTTTGCGAATTTCAAAATTCTGAAGACACCGTTGGATGCGTGAAGAAAACCTCTTTCCGTAATGGTGCTGGACGAGGCAATACTTTTTCCTATTTCCTTAAAAACTTTAGAGTATTGCTTCAAAATCGCATAATTCATATCCAAAAAATGGAAAAAAAAAACCAACGTGAGTTTGCAATAGCTGTAACTTCCTTAGTTTTGCCAACATTAACCGTTGGATTCGTGAAGAAAATCTCTTTCCGGAGTGGTGCTGGATGAAACAATACTGTAAAGTTTTCAGTGAAAAGCATCACAAAAACCAATATTTTTTGGGCGTAAAAATTCAAGGTCGTTTTCAAGCTCAAAAACGCTGTAACTCCTTCATTTTTTCGAATTTCGAAAATTTTCTAGCATTCCGCAGTTCGAAATTCGAAGACAATTCAAACAATAAATAGATTTACTTGAAATTCAATATTTTATATTTTTTTGCATTTTTTTAGCAAAGGCTAACCCCTTATGAAAATTTTCAATTTTTGATGCGAAAAAAATTTTCGAGTTGAATATACAGTTTTGAAGGTTATGGCAAAAAACTCGGTTTAGTGCAACTCCTATGTTTTTTGTTCAAAATACAAGCCCAAAATTGCAAAAATTAAATCAGAAAAATGCTCAAAAAATTCAAGGAAAATTTAAAATTGCTCTAACTTCCTTACTTTTACGAACTTCAAAATTTCGAGGACACCATTGGATTCGTGAAGAAAATCTCTTTTCATAGGGGTGTTGCATGTAGTAAAACTGTAAAGATTTGTATCCAAAACATCGTAAAATTAAATTTTTTTGGGCGTAAAACTTCAAAGTTTTTTTCAAGACCTAAAACGCTATAACTCGTTAATTTTTTCGAATTTCGAAAACTTTAAAGCATTTCCCAGTTCGAAATTCGAAGACTATTCGTAAAATGAACAGAATTACTTAAAATTTCACATTTGATAATTTTTTGCATTTTTTAGCAAAGGCTAACCCCTTACGAAAATTTTAAATTTTTGATGCGAAAAAAATTTTCGATTTAAATATACAGTATTGAAGAATTTGGCAAAAAATTCAGTTTAGAGCAACCCCTATGTTGTTCCTTCCAAATTCTAGCTCGAAATTGCAAAAATTATATCCGAAAAATACTTAAAAAATTCAAGGCTAGCTTAAAATTGCTGTAACTTCCTTATTTTTGCGAAATTCAAAATTTTGAGGACACCATTGGATTCGTGAAGAAGATCTCTTTTCGTAGGGATGTTAGATGTAGCAAAACTGTAAAGATTTCTAAAAAAAACATAGCAAAACCCAAATTCTGTTGAGCGTAAAACTTCAAATTCGTTTTCAAGACCTAAAACGTTGTAACTCGTTCATTTTTTCGAATTTCGAAAATTTTTAAGCATTTCGCAGTTCGAAATTCGAAGACTATTCGTAAAATGAACAGAATTACTTAAAATTTCACATTTCATAATTTTTTGCATTTTTTAGCAAATGTTAAATTTTTGATGCGAAAAAATTTTTTGAGTTGAATATACAGTATTCTAGATTAAGGCAAAAAATTCGGGTTTGTGCAACTCCTATGTTTTTTCTTCAAAAAAAAAACAGCTCAAAATCGCATAATCAATAAACGAAAAATGCAAAAAAATCAATGTGAGTTTAAAATTGCTGCGACATGCTCAGTTTTGCGAACTTTTAAATACTGAGCACACCATTGGATTCGTGAAGAAAATCTCTTTCCGGAGTGGTGCTGTACATCCAGCAATATTGTAAAGTTTTCTATGAAACACATGGCAAAATCCAACTTTTTTGGGCGTAAAACTTCAAGGTCGTTTTTAAGATCTAAAACGCTGTAACTCGTTCATTTTTTCGAAATTCGAAAACTTTTAAGCATTTCCCAGTCGGAATTCGAAGACTATTCGTTAAATAAACAGAATCACTTAAAAAAAAACAGCTCAAAATCGCATAAATTATATCCAAAAATGGTTAAAAAATCAAGCTACATTTGAAATTTCTTTAGTTTTACGAACTTCAAAATTCCGAGCACACCGTTGGATTTGTGAAGAAAATCTCTTTCCGCAGTATTGCTGGATGTAGCAATTTTGTAAAGTTTTCTGTGAAAAACATCGCAAAAGAAAACATTTTTTGGCGAGAAATTTTAAAGTCGTTTTTGAGGTCTAAAACGCGGTATCCCGTTAATTTTTTGGATTTCCGAAATTTTGAAATCATTTCCTAGTTCGAAATTCGAAGACGATTCGTAAAATAAACAAAATTACTTGAAATTTCCCATTATTTTTTTTTTTGTATTTTTAAGCAAGGCTACCCCCTTATCAAAATTTTCAATTTTTGGTGAGAAAAAATTTTCGTGTTGAGTATTGTTATTATAAAGGGTGATTTTTTTGAGGTTAGGATTTTCATGCATTAGTATTTGACAGATCACGTGGGATTTCAGACATGGTGTCAAAGAGAAAGATGCTCAGTATGCTTTGACATTTCATCATGAATAGACTTACTAACGAGCAACGCTTGCAAATCATTGAATTTTATTACCAAAATCAGTGTTCGGTTCGAAATGTGTTCATTCACCGTAACGTTGCGTCCAACAGCATCTTTGAAAAAATACGGTCCAATGATTCCACCAGCGTACAAACCACACCAAACAGTGCATTTTTCGGGATGCATGGGCAGTTCTTGAACGGCTTCTGGTTGCTCTTCACTCCAAATGCGGCAATTTTGCTTATTTACGTAGCCATTCAACCAGAAATGAGCCTCATCGCTGAACGGTGAATGAACACATTTCGAACCGAACACTGATTTTGGTAATAAAATTCAATGATTTGCAAGCGTTGCTCGTTAGTAAGTCTATTCATGATGAAATGTCAAAGCATACTGAGCATCTTTCTCTTTGACACCATGTCTGAAATCCCACGTGATCTGTCAAATACTAATGCATGAAAATCCTAACCTCAAAAAAATCACCCTTTACAAGCCCAAAATTGCAAAAATTAAATCAGAAAATGCTTAAAAAATTCAAGGAAAATTTAAAATTGCTGTAACTTCTTTGCTTTTGCGAACTTCGAAATTCTGAGAACACCATTGGATTTGTGAAGAAAATCTCTTTCCGTAGTGGTGCTGGATGAAACAATACTGTAAAGTTTTCTATGCAAAACATCGCAAAATTCAATTTTTTTTGGGCGTAAAACTTCAAAGTCGTTTTCAAGACCTAAAACGTTGTAACTCGTTCATTTTTTCGAATTTCGAAAATTTTTAAGCATTTCGCAGTTCGAAATGCGAAGACTATTCGTAAAATTAACAGAATTACTTAAAACTTCACATTTCATAATTTTTTGCATTTTTTAACAAAGGCTAACCCCTTATGAAAATTTTAAATTTTTGATGCGAAAAAATTTTTTGAGTTGAATATACAGTATTCTAGATTAAGGCAAAAAATTCGGGTTTGTGCAACTCCTATGTTTTTTCTTCAAAAAAAAAACAGCTCAAAATCGCATAATCAATAAACGAAAAATGCAAAAAAATCAATGTGAGTTTAAAATTGCTGCGACATGCTCAGTTTTGCGAACTTTTAAATACTGAGCACACCATTGGATTCGTGAAGAAAATCTCTTTCCGGAGTGGTGCTGGATGAAACAATACTGTAAAGTTTTCTATGAAAAACATGGCAAAATCTAACTTTTTTGGGCTTAAAATTTCAAGGTCGTTTTCAAGATCTAAATCGTTGTAAAGCGTTTATTTTTTCAAATTTCGAAAACTTTACGACATTTCCCAGTTCGAAATTCGAAGACTATTCGTCAAATAAACAGAACTACTTAAAATTTCACATTTCATCATTTTTTGCATTTTTTAACAAAGGCTAACCCCTTATGAAAATTTTAAAGTGTTTTAATCTTGATAAAGGTTTCGTAAGGATATCAGCGACCATATCATTGGTGTTAATGTATTCGATAGCTTATTTCTTATCGTTTCTCAATTCTTTGAACAAGGTTCCCAACCATAATGCTTCTTGCGCAGATGCTGATACTGTCATATATTCTGTTTCAGTTGTTGGTAACGCTGTGGTTGGCTGTTTTTTCCAAGAAATACTCCCATTCTGAAGCATGAAAACGTACCCTGAAGTGGACTTCATTTCATCAAGGTCACTTGACCAATCTGCATCAGAAAATCCTTGTCGATATTCATTATTGTCATTCGAAAATTGAAGCTTGTAATCCAAATCTATGATGTCTGAAAGAGAAGCAGAAGTAAGCAATTTGTGGCATAAGCGACTCGGCCATGAAGATATTTAAATGTTCAGAAAAATGGATACAGGATATGTTCTAGGTGTAAACTGTGAAACAAACAATGATAATTGTGGTCCAATGGAGACATCTTCAATTGGTGGATGACACTATTTTCTAAAATTTATCGACCATTTCTCAAGAAGGCTATTTATCTATTGTATTTTCTAAAGCGGAAATCTGAAGTTGCTGATAAGTTTGTTGAATTCAAGAATTATGTTGAAAATCAAACAGCAAGAAAAATTAAATCCTTAAGAAGCGACAATGGCACAGAATTTTGCAATGGAAGAATGAAGCGGATAATGATTGACAACAGCATTTATCATCAAACTACGGTACAATATTCACCTCAGCAAAATGGTGTATCCGAAAGAATGGACCGTGCCATAGATGAGAAAACGAGATGTCTTTTAACACACTCTTGTTTGCCAAAGAAGTTCTGGGCCCATAATCTGTTATTACATTAAGAGTTTTACAACGAATGAAGAAAATTATTTTTTCTTTCTGTACAATAAACCAAATTTCGAAAACAAACTATGGTCTGTTTTATTTATTCAATGTAAAGTAGTATATTAGGTTGTTCATTCTCTTTCTTTAACAAGTATTCAGTATTGAAGCTTATGGTTAAAACCTGCATAAAGCGGTACTGCAAAGTTTGCTATGCAAAACATAGCAAAAACAAATTTATTTTCGGCGTAAAACTTCAGTCGTTTTCAAAGGACAACAACGCCATAACTCGTTCATTTTTTCGAATTTCGAAATTTTTTAAGCATTTCCCAGTTCGAAATTCGAAGACTATTCGTAAAATGAACAGAATTACTTAAAATTTCACATTTCATAATTTTTTGCATTTTTTAGCAAAGGCTAACCCCTTATGAAAATTTCAAATTTTTGATGCGCAAAAATTTTTCGAGTTGAATGTACAGTATTGAAGGTCATGGCAAAAAACTCGGTTTAGTGCAACTCCTATGTTTTTTGTTCAAAAAAAAAGCCCAAAATTGCAGAAATTAAATCCGAAAAATGATTTAAAAATTCAAAGCAAATTTTAAATTGCTGTAACTTCTTTGCTTTTGCGAACTTCAAAATTCAGAGAACACCATTGGATTTGTGAAGAAAATCTCTTTCCGTAGTGGAGCTGGATGAAGCAAAACTGTACAATTTTCTATGCAAAACATCGCAAAATTCTATTTTTTTTGGGCGTAAAACTTCAAGGTCGTTTTCTAAACCTAAAACGCTGTAACTCGTTCATTTTTTCGAATTTCGAAATTTTTTAAGCATTTTGCAGTTCGAAATGTGAACACTATTCGTTAAATGAACAGAATTACTAAAAATTTTACATTTAAAAATTTTTTGCATTTTTTAGCAAAGGCTAACCCCTTATGAAAATGTTCAATTTTTGATGCGAAAAAAATTTTTAAGTTGAATATACAGTATTGTAGATTAAGGCAAAAAACGCGGTTTAGTGAAACTCCTATGTTTTTTCTTTAAAAAGAGCAGCTCAAAATCGCATAAATTTTATTAAAAATGGTTAAAAAATCAAGTTACATTTGAAATTTCTGTAACTTCTTTAGTTTTACGAACTTCAAAATTCTAAGGACACCATTGGATTCGTGAAGAAAATCTCTTTCCGTAGTGGTACTTGTATCTAGCAATATTGTAAAGTTTTCTATGAAAAACATGGCAAAATCCAATTTTTTTGGGCGTAAAACTTCAAAGTCGTTTTCAAGACCTAAAACGTTGTAACTCGTTAATTTTTTTGAATTGCAAACAGTTTTAAGCATTCCGCAGTTTGAAATTCGAAGACGATTCGTAAAGTGAACAGAATTACTTAAAATTTCACTTTTTTTTACATTTTTTTAGCGAAGGCTAACCCCTTATGAAAATTTGCAATTTTTAATGCGAAAAAAATTTTCGAGTTCAGTATACAATATTGAAGATTATAGCAAAAAATTTGGTTTAGAGCAACCCCTATGTTGTTTCTTCAAAAAACAAGCTCAAAATCGCACAAATTTTATCCGAAAAATGCTTTAAAAAATTCAAAGCTAGCTTGAAATTGCTGTAACTTCCTTACTTTTGCGAAAATAAAAATTCAGAGAACAACGTTGTCTTCTTTGAGAAAATCTCTTTCCGTAGTGGTGCTTGCATCTAGCAATATTGTAAAGTTTTCTATGAGAAACATGGCAAAATCCAATTATTTTTGGGCGTAAAACTTCAAAGTCGTTTTCAAGTCCAACAACGCTGTAACTCCTCCATTTTTTCGGATTTCGAAAATTTTTAAGCATTCCGTAGTTCGAAATTCGAAGACTATTCGTAAAATAAACAGAGTTACTTAAAATTTCACATTTCATATTTTTTGGATTTTTTTAGCAAAGGCTAACCCCTTATGAAAATTTTATATTTTTGATGAAAAAAAAAATTTTAAATTTTAGTCTACAGTATTGATGATTATGGCAAAAAACACGGTTTAGTGCAACTCCTAAGTTTTTTCTTCAAAAACAAGCTCAAATTCGCATAATTAATAAACGAAAAATGCAAAAAAACCAACGTGAGCTTTGAATTGCTTTAACATCCTTAGTTTTGCAAACTTCAAAATTCTGAGCACACCGTTGGATTCGTGAAGAAAATCTCTGTCCATAGTGGAATGGTGCTGTATGAAGCAATACTCTCTTCTATTTATTGGAAAACTCTATAAGTATTGCTTCAAAATCGCAAAATTGATATCCAAAAATTCAAAAAACCAATGTGAGTTTGCAACTGCTGTAACTTCCTTAGTTTTGCGAACTTCACAGTTTTTCAGACACCGTTGGAAATGTGACGAAAATCCCTTTTCGCAAAGGAGTTGCATAAAGCGATACTGTAAATGTTGCTATGCAAAACTTAGCAAAAACCAATTTATTTTAGGCGAAAAAATTCAAAGTCGTCTTCAAGGTCAACAACGCTGTAACTCCTTCATTTTTTCGAATTTCGAAAATTTTCTAGCATTCCGCAGTTCGAAATTCGAAGACGATTCGAAGAATAAACAGAATTACTTGAAATTTCACATTTTATTTTTTTTTGCATTTTTTTAGCAAAGGCTAACCCCTTATGAAAATTTTAAATTTTTTATGCTAAAAAATATTTCGAGTTGAGTATGCTGTATTGAAGATTACGGCAAAAAATTAGGTTTAGTGCAACTCCTATGTTTTTTCTTCAAAAAACAAGCTCAAAATCGCAAAAATTTTATCCGAAAAATGGTTAAAAATCAAGTTACAATTGAAATTTCTGTAACTTCTTTAGTTTTACGAACTTCAAAATTCTAAGAACACCGTTGGATTCGTGAAGAAAATCGTTTTCCGTAGTGGTGCTGGATGAAGCAATACTGTAAAGTTTTCTTTGAAAAACATAGCAAAAACCAATATATTATAGGCGTAAAACTTCAAAGTCGTCTTCAAGAAATTTTTTAAGCATTCCGTAGTTCGAAATTCGAAGACGATTCGTAAAGTAAAGGATTTAATTTTTGCAATTTTGAGCTTGTTTTTTGAAAAAGAACAAAGGGGTTGCACTAAACCGATTTTTTGCCATAACCTTCAATACTGTATATTCAACTCGAGAAATTTTTGCGCATCAAAAATTGGAAAATTTAGCCTTTGCTAAAAAAATGCAAAAAAAAAATAAAACGTGAAATTTCAAGTAATTCTGCTTACTTTACGAATCGTCTTCGAATTTCGAACTGCGGAATGCTTAAAAATTTTCGAAATTCGAAAAAATTAAGGAGTAATAGCGTTGTTGTCCTTTAAAAACAACTGAAGTTTTACGCCGAAAATAAATTTGTTTTTGCTATGTTTTGCATAGCAACCTTTACAGTATCGCTTTATACAACACCTCTACGAAAAGGGATTTTCGTCACAAATCGAACGGTGTCTTGAAAATTGTGAAGTTCGCAAAACTGAGGCAGTTACAGCAGTTGCAAGCTCACGTTGGTTTTTTGAATTTTTGGATATCAATAATGCGGTTTTGAAGTAATACACGTAAAGTTTTCAAGGAAATAGAAGAGAGTATTGCTTCATATAGCACCATTCCACTATGGACAGAGATTTTCTTCACGAATCCAACGGTGTGCTCAGAATTTTGAAGTTTGCAAAACTAAGGATGTTACAGCAATTCAAAGCTCACGTTGGTTTTTTTGCATTTTTCGTTTATTAATTATGCGAATTTGAGCTTGTTTTTGAAGAAAGAACTTAGGAGTTGCACTAAACCGTGTTTTTTGCCATAATCAACAATACTGTAGACTAAAATTTAAATTTTTTTTTTTCATCAAAAATATAAAATTTTCATAAGGGGTTAGCCTTTGCTAAAAAAATCCAAAAAATATGAAATGTGAAATTTTAAGTAACTCTGTTTATTTTACGAATAGTCTTCGAATTTCGAACTACGGAATGCTTAAAAATTTTCGAAATCCGAAAAAATGGAGGAGTTACAGCGTTGTTGGACTTGAAAACGACTTTGAAGTTTTACGCCCAAAAATAATTGGATTTTGCCATGTTTCTCATAGAAAACTTTACAATATTGCTAGATGCAAGCACCACTACGGAAAGAGATTTTCTCAACGAAGACAACGGTGTTCTCAGAATTTTGATGTTCGCAAAAGTAAGGAAGTTACAGCAATTTCAAGCTAGCTTTGAATTTTTTAAAGCATTTTTCGGATAAAATTTGTGCGATTTTGAGCTTGTTTTTTGAAAAAACAACATAGGGGTTGCTCTAAACCGAATTTTTTGCTATAATCTTCAATACTGTATACTCAACTCGAAAATTTTTTTCGCATTAAAAATTGAAAATTTTCATAAGGGGTTAGCCTTTGCTAAAAAAATGCAAAAAATTATCAAACGTGAAATTTTAAGTAATTCTATTCATTTTACGAATAGTCTTCGAATTTCGAACTGCGAAATGCTTAAAAATTTTCCAAATTCGAAAAAAATTAACAACTTACAGCATTTTAGGTCTTGAAAACGACTTTGAAGTTTTACGCCCAAAAATAATTGGAATTTACATCCAGCACCACAACGAAAAGAGATTTTCTTCACGAATACAACGGAGTCCTCGAAATTTTGAAGTTCGTATATCGAATAAGAATTGCGCCCTCCAGAAGCTCAAGAAGTCTAATCGGTAGATCGGTTTATATGGCAGCTACACTGTCGGATAAAATACGGTGCGGTTGTGTACCTTTCTTCATTGATGTTTGAAAAAATTATGTGTCAGAAAACGTAAGACGACGAAGTTTGAGGATGATCATATTGCAATTCTAGCAATGAGAACTTCTTTTACTACAGCCGGAGGTATAAAAGAGAGGTAAGAATTTAATATTTCGACTCTAACTGTTCAAAGAAGACTTGATGAGAGGGGTTTAAAAAGTGCCTTCGTTAAGAAAAAATCTCTCCTACAAGCAGAAAATAGAAACAAGTAAAAAGGCGTTAAGTTCGGCCGGGCCGAACTTTGGATACCCACCACCTCGGGTATATATGTAAACCACCTTTCATCAAAATTCGGTGAAAATTTCATACCTTATACTCATATACCTCATACCGATCTGAACTATATACGACACGCATGTCGAAAAGCCGAACATAAGTCACTGTGTCAAATTTCAGTGAAATCGGATTATAAATGCGGCTTTTATGGGGCCAAGACTTTAAATCGAGATATAGGCCTACATGGCAGCTATATCCAAATCTGGACCGATTTGGGCCAAGTTGCATAAACATGTCGAAGAGCCTAACACTAAGCACTGTCCCAAATTTCGGCGAAATCGGACAATAAATGCCTCTTTTATGGGCCCTAAACCTTAAATCCAGAGATCGGTCTATACGGCAGCTATATTCAAATCTTGACCGATCTGGGCAAAATTGAAGAATGACGTCAAAGAGCCTAACCAAACTCACTGTCTCAAATTTCAGCGACATCGGACAATAAATGCGTCTTTTATGGCCCCAAAACCTAAAACCTAGATATCGGTCTATATGGCAGCTATATCCAAATCTGGACCGATCTGTGCGATATTGCAGAAGTATGTCAAGGGGCTTAACTTAAATCACTGTTCCAAATTTCGGCGACAGCGGGCAATAAATGAGCATTTTATGGGCCCAAAACCATAAATCAAGAAATCGGTCTATATGGCAGCTATATCCAAATTTGAACCGATCTGGACCAAATTGAAGAGATATGTCAAAGGGCCTAACACAACTCACTGCCCCAAATTTCAGCAAAATCGGATAATGAATGTGGCTATTATGGGCCTTACACCATAAATCGGAGGATCGATCTATATGGCAGCTATATCCAAATCTGGACTGATCTGAGCCAAATTAACGAAGGATGTCGATGGGACTTACACAATTCAATGTCCCGAATTTCATCAAAATCGGATAATAAATGTGGCTTTTTGGGCCTAAGACCCTAAACCGGAGGATCGGTCTATATGGCAGCTATATCCAAATCTGAACCGATCTGGGCCAATTTAACGAAGGATGTCGATGGGCCTTACACAATTCAATGTCCCGAATTTTATCAAAACCGGATAATAAATGTGACTTTTGTGGGCCTAAGACCCTAAATCGGAGGATCGGTCTATATGGCAGCTATATCCAAATCTGAACCGATCTGAACCAAATTGAAGAAATATGTCAAAGGGCCTAACACAACTCACTGTCCCAAATTTCAGCGAAATCGGATAATAAATGTGGCTTTTATGGGCCTAAGACCCTAAATCGGAGGATCGGTCTATATGGCAGCTATATCCAAATCTGAACCGATCTGGACCAAATTGAAGAAATATGTCAAAGGGCCTAACACAACTCACTGTGCCAAATTTCAGCAAAATCGGATAGTAAATGTGGCTTTTATGGGCCGAAGACCCTAAATCGGAGGATCGGTCTATATGGCAGCTATATCCAAATCTGAACCGATCTGAGCCAAATTAAAGAAGGATGTTGCAGAGTCTAACACAACTCACTGTCCCAAATTTCAACAAAATCGAATAATAAATGTAGCTTTTATGGGCCTAAGACCCTAAATCGGCGGATCGGTCTATATGGGGGCTATATCAAGATATAGTCCGATATAGCCCATCTTCGAACTTAATCTGCTTATGGACAAAAAAAGAATCTGTGCAAAATTTCAGCTCAATATCTCTATTTTTAAAGACTGTAGCGTGATTTCAACAGACAGACGGACAGACGGACGGACATGGCTAGATCGTCTTAGATTTTCACGCTGATCAAGAATATATATACTTTATAGGGTCGGAAATGGATATTTCGATGTGTTGCAAACGGAATGACAAAATGAATATACCCCCATCCTTCGGTGGTGGGTATAAAAACGATTGGCTTTTGCAAAAAAGTATATAAATACGCCTGAATCCTTTTCGAATAAAGTTACGTGGTCATACAAGTCAAAATAGGAACTAAAAAATTGCAAAAATCGGAAAAGCGTGGGGTGTAAATCAACAAAAAGGCTAAACTCGAAAAACCTTATACATACTGTAAAACATGGTGGAGGAAGCCTCATGGTGTGGGGATGTTTTTCCGCTTCAGGAGTTGGTAGGCTCGTAAAAATTGACTTTAAAATGACAGGAGAGCTCTATGTAAATGCTTTGGAAGAAAATCTTTATAGCCGTGCGGAGGAAATGGGCTTGGGTGAGTTTATCTTTCAACAAGACAACGACCTCAAGCACACGAGTATGGTCGCTAAAAAATATTTTGAAGAAAATGAACGTTGAGAAGTTAGAAGGGCCTGCTCAAAGCCCTGATCTAAACACCATATTTTGGCTATCCTAGGTAACAAAATTCCAAATGGAATCCAGATGAAATCTTCAAACATTTTGGGAAAAAACGCAATGTGAATGGTGGGCAATTCCAACAAATACTTTGAAGAACCTTGCTTTAAGTATGCTGAAAAGATTGAGAGAAGTCATAAATAACTAAGGAGAAGGACTTCGTTCTAAATTTTAAAGATACTTAATTTTTTATAATATTTATTAGAGAAGTGTTACTTTATTTTGTCACTTGATATTCCTTATGTGCCATATAGTTTGTATTATAAATATTAAATATAAAGTGAGAATTCAATGTTAAATTCATTATTAGATAAAATATTTTTGTTTGTTTCTCTTTCGAGACGAGCTCAATGACCGGTAATGCAAATGGAAAAGGAAAGCCAAAGATAGCAACACACACCAACCACTATGGGACGCGTTTCGTCTTTGGTTAGAAGACTTTTCAACTATGTTAGGTGTGATGGCTTCAAGGGCCGTGCGTTGGTATGTTGTATTTGAATCGTATTAATTGGGAAAATGCATCTATGATACAATTACCACATCGACCACGCTCGACAACCCTGCTTATTAGTTGTACTTTTCCCAAGCTCAAAATTGCATACATTATATCCGAAAATACTTGAATAATTCAAGGCTAGCTTGAAATTGCTGTAACTTCCTTACTTCAATATTCTAAGAACACCGTTGGATTCGTAAAGAAAATCTCTTTCCGTAGTGGTGCTGGATGTTGGAATACTGTAAAGATTTCTATGCAAAACATCGTAAAATCCGATTTTTTGGGCGTAGGAAAAAAAATTTGTTGTCAACGCTGTAACTCGTTAATTTTTTTGAATTTCAAAAATTTTCAAGCATTCCGCTGTTCGAAATTCGATGACGATTTATTAAATAAACAGAATTACTAGAAATTGAAGATTTTTTTTTTTTTGCTAAGGCTAACCCCTTATGAAAATTTTCAATTTTTGAAACGAAAAAATTTTTTGAGTTGAATATACAGTATTGTAGATTATGGCAAAAAAACTCGGTTTAGTGCAACTCCTATGTTTTTTCTTCAAAAAAAAGCTCCAAATCGCATAAATTATATCCGAAATGGTAAAAAACTCAAGTTATATTTGAAAATTCTGTAACTTCTTTAGTTTTATGAACTTAAAAATTCTAAGGACACCATGGGATTCGTGAAGAAAATCTCTTTCCGTAGTGGTGCTTACATCTAGCAATATTGTAAAGTTTTCTATGCAAAACATAGCAAAATCCAATTTATAATAGGCGTAAAAATTCAAAGTCATTTTCAAGGCCAACAACGCTGTAACTCCTTTATTTTTTTGAATTTCGAGAATTTTTAAGCATTCCGCAGTTTGAAATTCGAAGACGATTCATAAAGTAAACAGAATTACTTGAAATTTCACATTTTATTTTTTTTTGCATTTTTTTAGCAAAGGCTAACTAACCCCTTATGAAAATTTTCCATTTTTGATGCGAAAAAAATTTTCGAGTTGAGTATACAGTATTGAAGATATGGCAAAACAAACACGGTTTAGTGCAACTCTTGTGTTTTTTCTTCAAAAAACAAGCTCAAATCGCATACATTTTATCCGAAAAATGCTCAAAAAATTCAAATCTAGCTTGAAATTGCTGTAACTTTCTTACTTATGCGAACTTCAAAATTCTGAGAACACCGTTGGATTCGTGAAGAAAATCTCTTTCCGCAGTATTGCTGGATGTAGCAATTTTGTAAAGTTTTCTGTGAAAAACATCGCAAAAGAAAACAATTTTTCTGGCGAGGAATTTAAAAGTTGTTTTTGAGGACTAAAACGCGGTATCTCGTTAATTTTTTCGATTTTCGAAATTTCGAAAGCATTCCGCAGTTCGAAATTCGAAGACTATTCGTAAAGTAAACAAAATTACTTGAAATTTCCCCTTATATTTTTATACCCACCACCGAAGGATGGGGGTATATTCATTTTGTCATTCCGTTTGCAACACATCGAAATATCCATTTCCGACCCTATAAAGTATATATATTCTTGATCAGCGTGAAAATCTAAGACGATCTAGCCATGTCCGTCCGTCTGTCCGTCTGTCTGTTGAAATCACGCTACAGTCTTTAAAAATAGAGATATTGAGCTGAAATTTTGCACAGATTCTTTTTTTGTCCATAAGCAGGTTAAGTTCGAAGATGGGCTATATCGGACTATATCTTGATATAGCCCCCATATAGACCGATCCGCCGATTTAGGGTCTTAGGCCCATAAAAGCTACATTTATTATTCGATTTTGTTGAAATTTGGGACAGTGAGTTGTGTTAGACTCTGCAACATCCTTCTTTAATTTGGCTCAGATCGGTTCAGATTTGGATATAGCTGCCATATAGACCGATCCTCCGATTTAGGGTCTTCGGCCCATAAAAGCCACATTTACTATCCGATTTTGCTGAAATTTGGCACAGTGAGTTGTGTTAGGCCCTTTGACATATTTCTTCAATTTGGTCCAGATCGGTTCAGATTTGGATATAGCTGCCATATAGACCGATCCTCCGATTTAGGGTCTTAGGCCCATAAAAGCCACATTTATTATCCGATTTCGCTGAAATTTGGGACAGTGAGTTGTGTTAGGCCCTTTGACATATTTCTTCAATTTGGTTCAGATCGGTTCAGATTTGGATATAGCTGCCATATAGACCGATCCTCCGATTTAGGGTCTTAGGCCCACAAAAGTCACATTTATTATCCGGTTTTGATAAAATTCGGGACATTGAATTGTGTAAGGCCCATCGACATCCTTCGTTAAATTGGCCCAGATCGGTTCAGATTTGGATATAGCTGCCATATAGACCGATCCTCCGGTTTAGGGTCTTAGGCCCAAAAAGCCACATTTATTATCCGATTTTGATGAAATTCGGGACATTGAATTGTGTAAGTCCCATCGACATCCTTCGTTAATTTGGCTCAGATCAGTCCAGATTTGGATATAGCTGCCATATAGATCGATCCTCCGATTTATGGTGTAAGGCCCATAATAGCCACATTCATTATCCGATTTTGCTGAAATTTGGGGCAGTGAGTTGTGTTAGGCCCTTTGACATATCTCTTCAATTTGGTCCAGATCGGTTCAAATTTGGATATAGCTGCCATATAGACCGATTTCTTGATTTATGGTTTTGGGCCCATAAAATGCTCATTTATTGCCCGCTGTCGCCGAAATTTGGAACAGTGAGTTAAGTTAAGCCCCTTGACATACTTCTGCAATATCGCACAGATCGGTCCAGATTTGGATATAGCTGCCATATAGACCGATATCTAGGTTTTAGGTTTTGGGGCCATAAAAGACGCATTTATTGTCCGATGTCGCTGAAATTTGAGACAGTGAGTTTGGTTAGGCTCTTTGACGTCATTCTTCAATTTTGCCCAGATCGGTCAAGATTTGAATATAGCTGCCGTATAGACCGATCTCTGGATTTAAGGTTTAGGGCCCATAAAAGAGGCATTTATTGTCCGATTTCGCCGAAATTTGGGACAGTGCTTAGTGTTAGGCTCTTCGACATGTTTATGCAACTTGGCCCAAATCGGTCCAGATTTGGATATAGCTGCCATGTAGGCCTATATCTCGATTTAAAGTCTTGGCCCCATAAAAGCCGCATTTATAATCCGATTTCACTGAAATTTGACACAGTGACTTATGTTCGGCTTTTCGACATGCGTGTCGTATATAGTTCAGATCGGTATGAGGTATATGAGTATAAGGTATGAAATTTTCACCGAATTTTGATGAAAGGTGGTTTACATATATACCCGAGGTGGTGGGTATCCAAAGTTCGGCCCGGCCGAACTTAACGCCTTTTTAC
The DNA here is from genome assembly GCF_963082655.1 of Stomoxys calcitrans. NCBI lineage: Eukaryota > Metazoa > Arthropoda > Insecta > Diptera > Muscidae > Stomoxys > Stomoxys calcitrans. The sequence continues at coordinate 59,456,404 of NC_081554.1, read as the reverse complement.
TTGTTTTTTTGTATTTTTAAGCAAAGGCTACCCCCTTCTCAAAATCTTCAACTTTTGGTAAGACAAAATGTTCGTGTTGAGTATTGTTATTCTATTAATATTTATTTTTTCTTTCTGTACAATGCAACAAATTTACAAATGCAAACAAACTATGCACTGTTTTAATTATTCAATTGTTATTTAATTGTTCATTCTCTTTCTTCAACACTCCTGATAGATTGAACTCCTTATCCCATCGGCTCACAGCAATGCAAGTGTCTTAATCTTGATAAAGGTTTCGTAAGGATATCGGCAACCATATCATTGGTGTTTATGTATTCGATAGCTTATTTCTTATCGTTTCTCAATTCTTTGAACAAGGTTCCCAACCTCAATGCTTCTGGCGCATATGCTAATACTGCCATATATTCTGCTTCAGTTGTTGGTAACGCTGTGGTTGGCTGTTTTTTCCAAGAAATGCTTCCATTCTGAAACATGAAAACGTACCCTGAAGTGGACTTCCTTCCATCAAGGTCACTTGACCAATCTGCATCAGAAAATCCTTGTCGATATTCATTATTGTCATTCGAAAAATGAAGCTTGTAATCCAAATCTATGATATCTGAAAGAAAAGTAGAAGAAAGCAATGCCATAGCGAATCGGATTTATAGATAATTAAACGTTGAGAAAAATGGCTACATGAGATGTTCTAGGTGTAAAAAACTGTGATAAAAACAATGATCATTGTGGTCCGATGGAGACATTTACAATTGGTGGTTGGTATTACCGGTTTGAGTGTACCACCGTGTTTGCTTTCAAAAGACTTCTTTGCTGGAGCTTCTTCATCCATTCTGTATTCTTCATCCCTTGTATTTTGATCCGTGTAACTATGCTATCGTCGTCATACAGCTCATACAGCTCGTGGTTCATACGTCGCCTATATTCTCCATTAACGCAAACTGGTCCATATATTCTATGAAGAATCTTTCTCTCAAATACTCCAAGCACTGCCACATCTGCTTTTACAAGTGCCCATGCTTCAGAACCATATAACAGCACAGGTAGTATCACTTGCCGCACCTACTCTGCATAAGTTTCCCGGAGTCCTAGATCCGTAATGATACCGAAAGCCATCCTGACTTCCTTCCCGCATTCACTCAGTGATAGTCTGGTTTGTTCGCGATCACGATACCCCCAAAGCGTTTTCGTTGTTCTACCTATCGTTTCACTGGTAAACAGTGCCACATGCGCGTTCGTTATCCACGCCCTTACATGGACTGCGTCGCCCAAAAGGCTTCATATGCACCAAGTTTACTCATGGCAGCCCTCTGCTGCCTATGGCCAATTCGTCTGCACTTTCGCTATGGCCCGGCATCCTCAGAGAAGTCGTTAATCTCCTTCTTACACTGCAAGACGGTTCGTGACCTAACCATTCTGGTTGTTATAGCGCCGATGGCCAGTTTACTCTCCATAAAGATGTTATCTCTCGAGGTCATCGCGATAACACCATACAAGTTCACGCTTTTCGTGATCGCCCGGGTCGTTTCAGGAATCCGATCCGAAACTTTTTGCTTTCAGTCCAGGTTGCCTATCGTTGCCATGATTAGTCTGCGCCGGTATGACCTGTTCCAATCCTCTATGCATTCTCTCATCAACTTAAGTTTCATGAGCGAAGTAGCTGCCTCATACTTAATCTCCATACTTATGGGCCGGATATCTAGAATAGTCACTATATAGGTAGGCGTGGCCCTCATTGCCCCCCCTATACCAAGACAAATATGTTCTCAGATCCTGTTGTAATGTTGCACGTTTTCTTCTTCGCCGCCTACCAAAGTAATGAGTCACAAGTTAGTATTGGTCTAATCACACTTATGTAGAGCCAGTGGACTATCCTCGGATTCAGGTCCTATTTCGAGCCTATAGCTGGTCTATGTAGTGCCTAACATCTGTGAGCCTTCTCAGTATGCTCTTGAATTTGACACTTCCAGTTTAGCTTCTTTTTCTAGATCTCCATATTCCCTATACATGAAATTTCGTGGAAATTAAAAAACGGAATCAATTATCTGACTTTAATGGGTTAAGGGCGATGGCAGCAGTTCGCCTCACATTTCCATTGCAGTGACTGACCACTTCCTGGAACCTCGAAATTTCATTGGGATCGGTTGACCTCCCCAGAATAATATCCGGTGGCAGAAGCATCTGAAGAATTTATCCTTCCACGGCAAGCTGGGTTATTTTTGGCCCAACTAAGATCAGCCTAATGCTGCTGCATCAATTCCCATTGTTCTAGGATTGACGCCTCCTTTAATATGTTTCGTGGTTTTAACTAGTAAAACTATTTAGTTTGCTTTCCTTGAGAGTACACACCGAAGCAATAAACCAAAGGCCAGATACGACCAACGATACAGAAAAGAGGAAATGATTTTGTACTCCCAAGAGTTTTCATCAATATTTCTTTGAAATATTGCCTAATTTAGGAACATAAATCATATTCGGTAAGATTCCGTGGGTTTTACAACTTCTCCGTCAGTATCTCTTCCTTCTTTGTCCATGGAACATCAAATTGTGTTGTATTGTATGCGTAAGTCTGTTTGTTTATCGGAAAACTATTTTTCTAACGCTTTCAAAATGGCCTTTGAGAGATAGATATCACTTGTTTGTTGTCGTTGTTGCCCGCTAAAGTTGGTACTGGCAATGTTCGTGCATAAAGTGTCTTACTTTTAAAAAATCTTATGAAGCACATCCACCAACCAGATATAGTCACAATGATGCAACACAATTTGCCACATTGGAAAAATCTACTTCTACAGCCAGAACGTTGGGATGGAGAGGAAAACTACGTAAATTTAGGTTAAGGTTCAATGGGTAGGTCATCATTAAGGCGAGTTCACTGAATGGCCAGTTTAGCCCTTTGTATCCCAGCGAGTAGATGAAAAAGTATCAAGGTCATAAAAAAGAAAGAAAACCTGTAAGGAAAGGCAAAAGTCGGGCGGAGCCGACTATATAATACCTTACACCACCTAGTCTATATACTACTTTTAATATATAATTTATTTCCAAATCTAGTCAGACTTTAATTTTGTGTACCTATTGAAATATTGAATAGAGCTTTGTAATATTCTCTTACGATAGAACAGAATTGTGGATTTCTACAGCCTTCAAATTCCATATCGAATAAGTTATATATGTATGGGAGTAATATCTAAATCTGGGACGTCAAATATAATATCTTACGGCCAATATTGTAAAGATCTTACTAAAATTGTCGCTTCTACTGCCTTAAAAGTCCATATTGGATAAAAGATATGTATGGGAGCTATATCTAAATCTGAACTGATTTTTAAGAAATTTTGCAAACATATAAGGATGCCAAATAAAGCTCCTCATGCTAAATTTTGTAGAGATGGAACCAAAATTGTGGCTGTTACGGCCTTAAAACTCCATATAGGATGAAAGATATATATGGGAGCTATATCTAAATCTGGACAGATTTTGGCCAAGATTGAGAAAAATGTCGAAGAGCTTAACACAACTCACTGTTCCACATTTCGTTGAAATCGGAAAATAAATGCGCATTTTATGGCCCCAAACCTTAAATCGAGAGATCGGTCTATATGACAGCTATATCCAAATCTGGATCGATCTGAGCGAAATTGAAGAAGAATGTCGAAGGGCCTAACACTATTCACTGTCTCAAATTTCGGCAGTATCGGCAAATAAATGAGCCTGTTATGGGCCCAAAACCTTAAATCGAGAGATCGGTCTATATGGCGGCTATATCCAAATTTGGACAAATCTGGGCCAAATTGAAGAATAATGTCGAAGAGCTTAACACAACTCACTGTTCCACATTTCGTTGAAATCGGAAAATAAATGCGCATTTTATGGCCCCAAACCTTAAATCGAGAGATCGGTCTATATGACAGCTATATCCAAATCTGGATCGATCTGAGGGAAATTGAGGAAGGATGTCGAAGGGCCTAACACAACTCACTGTCCCAAATTTCGGCAAAATCGGACAATAAATACGCCTTTTATGGGCCCAAAACCTTAAATCGAGAGATCGGTCTATATGGCAGCTATATTCAAATCTGAACCGATCTAGTCCAAATTGAAGAAGGATGTCGAAGGGCATAACAGAACTCCCTATCCCAAATTTCAGCAAAATCTAATCATTAATGTGGCTTTTATGGGCCTAAGACCCTAAATCGGCATATCGGTCTATATGGGGGCTATATCAAGATATAGTCCGATATAGCCCATCTTCGAAATTAACCTTCTTATGAACAAACAAGGAATCTCTGCAAAGTTTCAGCTCAATAAAATAACTCACTGTCCCACATTTTGGCGACATGGGGTAATAAACCGCGTTTTATGGGCCCAAAACCTTTAATCGAGAGATCGGTCTAAATGGCAGCTATATCCAAATCTGAACCAATTTGGTTCGAATTGAAGAAGGATGTCGAAGGGCCTAACACAACTCACTGTCTCATATTTCAGCAAAATCGGATAATAAATGTGGCTTTTATGGGCCTAAGACCCTAAATCGGCGGATCGGTCTATATGGGGGCTATATCAAGACATAGTCCGATATAGCCCATCTTCGAAATTAACCTGCTTATGGACAAATAAAGAATCTGTGCAAAGTTTTAGCTCAATATCTCTATTTTTAAAGACTGTAGCGTGATTTCAACAGACAGACGGACGAACATGGCTAGATCGTCTTAGATTTTTCCGCTGATCAAGAATATATATACTTTATAGGGTCAGAAATGGATATTTCCATGTGTTGCAAACGGAGTGACAAAACGAATATGCCCCCATCCTTCGGTGGTGGGTATAAAAAATGCGTTTTCATATAAAATTCCATACTAAGTCCCAGTGGACCTTGTACTTCATATAAGGATGACTCAACCGCACGAATGACTCAACCGTCGGAGGGTTAACAGATAGTACCACTTTGGATTTTCAAACAGACTCAAAGATAGGATCTACCCCATTATCCATCAGCTAATGCTAAAATGAAAGTGCATCTTGCAACTGTTACTAACGTCATTCTCGACTGCACCGTTGGTTGCCTTCTCTGCGATGTAATGCAAGTTCTAAAAATATGTTTTGTTTATGGAGGAAGTAGATTAAGTTTGTGATTTATATGCAACGTACGGCAGATGTGACACAAATTTCAGCATAACTTCTGGTCGACCGACAAAACTTCAACTACTACACACAACTGCAAGTTGAGTTGTAACTGCTATGCCATAGCAGTATCATAGCATCATCATAAACTCCAACAAGCATTTGCAGAGTTATACAAAGCGAAAAGTTTTATACGCTTTCGCTTAGGCTGGCGATAACAAAAGACACATCGAAGCGTATCATTGGGTTTGTCCATGGCAATAATGCCAAGGCCATGATTGTGGCTCGGGACCTTAGCCTTCCATGGGGGAAACAATTGAAGTGCTTTGTGAAAGGAAACACTTAGCAAATATTAAAGTATAAATGTGGAACATCACAGTTTAATGCCTCAGATAAGATCCCGAACCCAGAAATAGGTAACCGTAGCGCAGAGTTTAACATGTTTGCCTATGATGCTGAACGCCTGGGTTCGATAATTGACGAGAACATCAGAAAATATTTTCAGCGGTAGTTAGGCCGCCGACATTTGTGAGGTACTATGCCATGTTAAAACTTCTCCCCCAGAGAGGTTTAGCACTGTGGCACCCCGTTTGGACTAGTTTATAATATCACTAACCGAACCGGGCTCGCTCCATCTTCTTTAACTCTCTAAAATCTTTTTAGAGTGGGCACACTTCGCCTTGAATGCGGATATCGAATTCGTGCCATTGTAGCCTATGACGCTAAACACATTCGAATCCTGGCGAGAACATCGGACAAAGCGGTGTTAATCCCCTCTTAATGTTGGCGACATTTGCGAGTTACAATGCCATGCATGGTCCCCAAAAAGGTGTCGCACTGCGGAACGCCGTTCGGACTCGGCTATCATTGAGTTTAAACTTGAATCGGAAAGCACTCATTGATGTGTGAAAATTTGCCCCTTCTCGGTACCTGGTGGTAATGTTCTTTCTAAGGGTAATGTTCTCGTTAGGAGAGGGATGGGACCTCAGACATTTCGACTCAAATATGGATATAAAGTTCGTGCTGCACTTCCAAATCCCTTTAATTTGAGGCCCATTTTTCCATAGCCGGTAAATATGAACCGTTTGGAGTGTGTTTTGGGGCTGGGGCTGGGGCGGCCACCGGCACTTCGATATCAAATTCGTTCTTTATTCCCAACGGAAATGAAGTTCAGTTTAGGGGGTGCTTTAGGGCGTGCCCCAAAACACTTGCCTCCAAATCGTTTTCTACTCTCAAATACCTTTCATTTGAGTCCCATATTGCCATGGTCGGCTAATATACCCAATTGGGGGTATTTGGGGGTGGGCGACCTTCCATTACTTGGACCTAATGTTTTATGCCATATTTGTAATCTACTGCCTAATACTTTTCATTTGAGTCCCATATTAACATGAACTACGAATATGTCTGTTTAGAGGAGTTTTGGGTTGGAGTGGGAGGGGCGCTTTGTTCTTGGATCCAAATTTTAATACCATATTCGTTTTCTGGTCTCCAACACCTTTCATTTGATACCTTTATTGTGCCCATCGGACCATTTTCGGATATGGGTGGCGTTCTTGTCTAAATTATATAGCCTCTATACAAACGTACACAATCAATAAAATTTGTAAGAAAATCCGTTCAGCTAAGTATCGTATAGTCATAATGGGTGTAATGGCGTTTTTGAGGGGTGACGTGACCCCCTATGCTTCGATGTGATTTTGTATGGCAGATTCGAAATCTACTCCCGAATACCTTTTATTTGAGTCCCATATTGAAATGAACGCCCAATATGTCTGATTGGGGGAGTTTTGGGGTTGAGGCGGCCCGATGGGTACTAAGACTCAAATTCGTATTCCATACCATATTTGTATTGTCCGATTAGTCCACTTTTTATTTTGGGTTGTGTTTTTGGCATAAGGGGGAGGGTTCGTCCCCCTTCTAATACCAAAAAAAATATGTAGCCTATGTTTCCTTCCAGACCATCCTACACAATATGCGAAAATTTCATGAAAAACAGTTCTGCCGTTTTTCAGTCTATGTGGAACAAACAAACCGAGTCCCATATAACCGAGATTGGCTAATGTGCCCAATTTGGGTATGTTTGTGGGGGTGAGTTGACCCCCTATACTTCGACATGAATTTGTATACCAGATTCGTCATCTACACCCGCGTACTTTTCATTTGATACCCATATTGTTCTTATTGGTCCACTTTTGATTTTGGGTGGTGTTTTTGGGGTAAAGATGGAGGGTCAACCCCCTTCCATTTTCAATAAATTATAAAGCCTTTTCCTACTTACTGACCACATTCATAATCTACTCCCGAATTCCTTTCATTTGAGTCCCATATTGTTATGATTGTGAAATAAACCTATTTTAAGGGGTTCTGGGGCTGGGGAGGACCCCAGATACTTGGTCCTAACATTTATTATGAAATTCGTACTCTACTCTTGAATAGCTTTCATTTGAATTTCATATTGTCCCAATCGGCCCACTTTTATTTTTAGGTGGTACTTTTGGGGTAAGGGGGAGGGTCCGCCTCCCGCCCGATATCAAAAGATTATATAGCCTATGTTTCCTTCCAGACCAACCTACACAATCTGTGAAAATTTCAAGGTAATCGGTTCAGCAGTTTTTATACCCACCACCGAAGGATGGGTGTATATTCATGTTGTCATCCGTTTTCAAAACATAGATATATCCATTTCCAAGCTTATAAATTATTGTATATATATTCTTGATCAGCGTAAAAATCTAAGACGATCTAGACATGTCCGTCCGTCTGTCTGTTGATCACGCTACAGTCTTTAAAAATAGAGATATTGAGCTGCAACTTTGCACAGATTTTTTTGTCCATAAGCAGGTTAAATTCGAAGATGGGCTATATCGGACTATATCTTGATATAGCCCCCATATAGACCGATCCGCCGATTTGGGGTCTTATCGGTGGCCAATAAAAGCCACATTTATTATCCGATTTAGCTGAAATTTAGGACAGTGAGTTGCGTTAGGCCCTTCAACATCCTTCGTTAATTTGGCCCGGATCGGTCCAGAGTTGGATATAGCTGCCATATAGACCGATCCGCCGATTTAGCGTCTTAGGCCCATAAAAGCCACATTTATTATCCGATTTTGCTGAAATTTGGGACGGTGAGTTGTGTTAGGCCCTTCGACATCCTTTGTTAATTTGGACCGGATCGGTCCAGATTTGGTTAAAGCTGTCATATAGACTGATGCTCCGATTTAAGGTCTTGGGCCCATAAAAGCCACATTTATTTTCCGATTTTGCTAAAATTTGGGACAGTGAGTTGTGTTGGGCCCTTCAATATCCTTCATTAATTTGGGCCGGATCGGTTCAGATTTGGTTATAGCTGCCATATAGACCGATCCTCCAATTTACGGTCATAAGCCCATAAAAGGCACATTTATTATCCGATTTTGCTAAAATTTGGGACAGTGAGTTGTCTTAGACCCTTCAACATCTTTCTTCAATTTGGCCCAGATCGGTCCAGATATGGATATAGCTGCCATATAGACCGATTTCTTGATTTATGGTTTTGGGCCCATAAAATGCTTATTTATTGTCCGATGTCGCCGAAATTTGGGACAGTGAGTTAAGTTAAACCCCCTGACATACTTCTGCAATATCGCACAGATGGGTTCAGATTTGGATATAGCTGCCTATTATACCGATATCTAGGTTTTAGGTTTTGGGGCCATAAAAGACGCATTTATTGTCCGATGTCGCTGAAATTTGAGACAGTGAGTTAAGTTAAACCCCTTGACATACTTCTTCAATTTTGCACAGATCGGTCCAGATTTGAATAAAGCTGCCATATAGACCGATATCGCGATTTAAGGTCTTGACCCCATAAAAGGCGCATTTATAATCCGATTTCACTGAAATTTGACACAGTGACTTATGTTAGGCTTTTCGACATCCGTGTCGTATATGGTTCAGATCGGTTTATTTTAAGATATAGCTAGTGTACTTTTAGTATTTGGTCCAAATCGGAACATATTTTGACATAACTGATATGGGACATAAGGTATGAAATTTTCACCGAATTTTGATGAAAGGTGGTTTACATATGTTCCCGAGGTGGTGGGTATCCAAAGTTCGGTCCGGCCGAACTTAGCGCCTTTTTACTTGTTAGTTATAGCTTCTAAAAAGACCAATATTTTGTTAAACACAGTTGAACAATGACTTGTACCGATTAGTACCTGGTCCAAATCGGAACATATTTCGTTATAACTGCTATGGGACATAAGGTATGCAATTTTCACCGAGTTTTGTTGAAAGGTGATTTACATATATACTCGAGGTGGTGGGTATCCAAAGTTCGGTCCGGCCGAACTTAGCGCCTTTTTACTTGTTAGTTATAGCTTCTAAAAAGACCAATATTTTGTTAAACACAGTTGAACAATGACTTGTACCGATTAGTACTTGGTCCAAATCGGAACATATTTCGTTATAACTGCTATGGGACATAAGGTATGCAATTTTCACCGAGTTTTGATGAAAGGTGATTTACATATATACTCGAGGTGGTGGGTATCCAAAGTTCGGACCGGCCGAACTTAATGCCTTTTTACTTGTTGAGTCTATACGGAACAAACCAACACAAAATGAAATTTAATATATTAGACTAGCTGACCCAGGCCCGCTCCGCTGCGCCTTCTTTTACTTTATATGGAACAAAATTTTAATTGGAATATTTATTTTCGAAAATTAAAGAGCTTTTAGTGAAATACCATTCTGCAAAAATAGTATATCGCTTGACTATCAGTTTAACAATATAAGTGCCTTTATCTGAATCCCATATGATGTTTATTAGTCTACGAATTTATGTTTGGATGTAAGGTGTACTCCATTCTTAAAATACTTCATTTCAGCCTGATATTCACATGATGTCTGATTTAGTGGTGTTTTCGGGGGAGAGGTGGTCCATCAAATACTTGGTCCTGAAAAAATATCAGCATCGTGCTCTTGTTTCAAAAACTATTTCTTTAACCCCATTGCCATTGGCTTAAGAGGAGTTTACAGGATGAGGCGTCCCCCAAACACATGGTCCCAAAATAGGTTATCAAATTCGTTTTCTTATCTCAAATACCTTGCATTTGAGCCACATATTGGTATGGTCGAAAAATTTGTTCCCTTTGGGGGTGTTTTGGGAAAGGGTTGATGCCCTAAATACATTGTCCTACATTTGGATATCAAATTCGTATTCTACTACCAAATACCTTTATTTGAGTCCCATATTGCGATGGTCACTAAAAAATTGCTGTTTGTGGGGTTTTTTTGGGTAGATCCCCAGAAAAATGTTCCCGAAAATGGGTATCAATACTTGGTCTACCCCCAATACCTTTCATTTAAGCTCCACATTGACATGGTAGCTAAATATGCCCGATTAAGGGGTGTTTTGGGGATTGGCATGGTCCCCCAAACACTAAGCCCGGAAAATATATCAGCTACGCACTCTATTCTCATATATCTATATATCATTTATTTGAACTCCATATTGCCATTGCCCTCAAAATTGGATATCAAATTCGTTTTCTAATCTCATTTAAACTCCTTATTGCAAAAGTCAGCAAATATGTCCGGTTTGGGGATTGGCTCTAAAAACTATACATATTTAGTTCCACTCTCTTTAAGACCCAAATTGTCTTTGTGAGCAAATACGTCCTATATGGGGGTCGTTATGGTGGTGGGACGTCCGCTATACAGTTCGCCCCTAATGTTGATATCAGATACGTGGTCTACTCCCACATACCTTTAATTTGAGCCCCATATTTCCATAGTCGGCAAACATGACCGGCTTGGGGGGTGCTTTGTGGGATGGGCGGCCACTCAGTGAGTTGGCCTTGAAATTCGTGTTCCACTTTAAAACCCCTCTTTTTTGAGTCTCATATTGCAATAATCAGAAAATATTTACTATTTGGGTGGTGTTGTGGGGGTGGGGTGGCCCCATACACACTCTTCCCGAATATTGATATCAAATTCGTGCTTTACTCCCAAAGACCCTTCAATTGAGCCCCATATTGCTATGGTCGTAAATTTGTCCCCTTTGGGGGATGTTTTTGGTGAGAGGCGGCCCCACCAAAATACTTTGCCCCATATTTGGATATCAGATTCGTATTCTACATTCAAATCCCTTTTATTTAAGCCCCATATTCCCATGGTCAGTAATTAAGTCCTGTTGGGGGGTGTTTTTGGGGCTTGGGGTGGTCCCCCTAGCACTTGATCCGACAATTGGATATCAGATACGTTTTCTTATACTAAATACCAAAAATTTCAAATTCCAGATCGTGCTTCTTTTGCATTATTTATTGAAGTTTTTAAGTAAAACATTTATAAATTAAATAATTTATAATTTATCTAAACAAAAATGTTTAAAACTTTATTAGTTTTTGTGTTGTAGTTTTATGTGTCCATATATGCCTACAGTTGTCTTTTACATTACGAGCTGCATATTGTTTTATTGTTATGCTTATGGTTCAGCGGCATTTAATTAATTTAGTTGAAATTTTCAAAATAAATATTAAATTAGTTTACGGTATTAAATTCAATTTTATCTAATTTACGTTTTGCCATGTTATATTAATTTTTTCGTGAAATGAAAAAGATGCCTTTGACTATTCAGTGTTTGGGGGCATTATTTATTCATTTTAAAAGCTTTTCAATAGTATTTCTATGAAATTTAAAACATGTTTGTCCCATCTCTCCTTAGCGTGGTTTAATCAAATTAAAATATAATTAAAGTATTTTCCACAGTGTGTGGTACAGTAGCCGGCCAAGCTATGATAATAGGTTTGAAAGAAGTAACGGAATATTATGGCATGGTTAGAATAGATTTTTAGGACAAGTGCGATAAACTTTGGAAATGAAAAGAGTTTAGGTTAGTTATGTTAGGTATGAGTGGCAGTTCTTTACAGACTCACGATGCCAATTTAAGTTCTTTGCGATTGCACAGTAGCGACAAACCAAATCCTCTGGTCGGAATCGAATCCACAACCCCCACTCTGGCAATGCCAGCAAGATACCAACTACCAGGACGTCTGATGAGAAGAGGTCAAGATGGTCTTAACCCCAAGGGGAAGGACCGTATGGCGTAGGAATAGGTTAGATGATTTTGAGGGGCTGCGTTTTGCTGAACTACGTAATGACAGCGGCATACTCCACTCGACTGACCCAACTGCTTCATGAAAGCACTCCTTGTTCCGATGATATAATGGCGCAGTGGCAAACTATTGCCGACTCCATGGAAAATGCCGCGAAATCCGTATTTGGGTACCGGAAGCCTCCTTCAAAAAACCCATGGTACGACCAAGAGTGTCGAGATGCTACTGAAGCCAAAAATGCGGCATATAGAGCAACCCTGCAATCAGTAACAACGCGCCAGATGAAGAAGAGGTGTCGGGAGAAAAGGAGAGAGGAGAAACGTCTATTTCTTAGAAAGAAAAAGGAAATGGAAAGACGTGAGTGCAAGCCAATTGAGATGTACAGGAGTCAGAATGAAATTCTACCAAAGAATTAAACATCAAACCGATGGCTTTGGTGCAGGCACATCCTCCTGCAGAGACAAAAAAGGAAATCTGGTAACTGACACAGACAACATGCTGAGGATATGGAAAGAACATTTTACCCAACTGTATGGAAAGAACTGCTAGTGTCCGATGTTGGCGGCGAAGAGGATACCGCAGAACCAATCCCTGAGGTATGGAATGTTTACCTCCTAGTTAGAATGAGGTCAAGTAGCAGTAACCCGACTAAAGAAACACAAGGCAGCAGGAGCCAACGGGTTACCCGCTGAATTATTTAAGACCGGAGGCGACACGCTGATAAGGCGTATGCATCAGCTTATCTGTGCAATCTGGCTAGAAGTACGCATACCAGATGATTGGAATCTCAGCATACTATGTCCCGTACACAAGAAAGGAGACAAGACGGAATGTGCCAACTACAGAGGAATAAGTCTCCTCCCCATCGCATAAAAGGTACTCTCGAGCGTACTGTGTGAAAGATTAGAACCTAAAGTCAATGAGATAATTGGGCCCTATCAATGCGGCTTTAGACCAGGTAAATCCACCCTAGACCAGATATTCACACTGCGCCCAATCCTGGAAAAGACCCGAGAAGGACAAATTAACACCTACCATCTCTTTGTTGACTACAAAACCGCCTTTGATACTACTTTACGTTCAAAGGTATTTCAAGCCATGTCTGAATTTGGTATCCCTGCAAAATTAAAAAGACTCTGCAGGATGACACTTGCTGATACGCGTTCCTCAGTAAGAATAGGAAAGAATCTCTCCGAACCATTTAATACCAAACGAGGTTTCAGACAAGAAGACAGCCTATCGTGTGATCTCTTTAATATCCTGCTGGAGAAGAATTTACGAGATGCAGATGTGAATAGATATGGCACACTAATCACAAGAGAGCACATGCTTGTCGCCTATGCCGACGATATCGATATCATAGGTCGGTCACCGGAAGTAGTAACTGCAGCCTTTGAAAGAATCGGAAGAGAGTCAGTGAAAATGGGTCTAGAAGTAAATGGAAATAAGACGAAATGGATGGTTTCAAGTCCCAAAAAGCCTTGCACAACCGAGTAGATAAAGAAAATGAAGAAAGATGGGAACCACAACTTTGAGATAGTCGGCACCGCCGTAACCGAAACGAATGACACCAGTTTTGAGATTAAGCGAAGAATAATACTGGCAAACAGATGCTACTTTGGACTAAGTAGGCAGTTTAGAAACAAGGGCACCTCTCGACAGACGAAGACTATACTTTACAAGACACTGATACTACCCGTGCTGCTATATGGTTTTGAAGCATGGGTACATGTGAAAGCAGATGAGGCAGTGCTTGGAGTATTTGAGAGAAAAATTCTTCGTAAAATATATGGACCAGTTTGGGTTAACGGAGAATATAGGCGACATATGAACCACGAGCTTTATGAGCTGTATGACGACGATAGCATAGTTAAAAAACAACGGCTGCGTTGGCTAGGTCATGTTGTCAGAATGGATGAAGAAGCTCCAGCAAAGAAGGCAAACACGGTGGTACACTTAAACCAGGAAGACCAAAAGCCCGATGGAAAGATCAAGTTGTGGGAGACACCTCGAAACTTGAGATTTTAGAATCAGCGCAGAAGATCGAGGCGCTTGGAACGCTATTTTACTTTCGGCTAGTGGTACAAATATTCTGTCATAGCCAATTAAAGTAAAGTAAGTAAGCACCTGTATGGATGTTTTGTAAAAAAGATCGCCCAAAGTAGGGGAAGTCGGGAAACTGGCTCTTCTCGAGGTTTGAGCTTTATTTTGTTCTGCTATGGAGGGTTTCCGTTTTCTTTCTTCTAATATGGACCTTGGGGCTTTCAGGATACTATCTGGGTTGGCGAGCGCTAGCAGATTTGGGACAAGCCCCAGAAAGACGGAAATAGTGCTTTCTTCCAGTGGGAGTACGATGTGTATTTCAGAGGACCTGTCCTGGATGGGGTAGAGCTACCGCTCTTTTTGGAGTCCAAGTACTTTGGCATAATTCTTGATCAGAAACTTAGCTGGAAATGGAAAGATGGTGGTTTCCCAAGATTTAACCCGTCCGAACTTAGCACGCTTTTACTTGTTTCAACCCAACCTAACCTTACCCAAACATGCATATCAAGTATTGTTCGAATACGTCTGATAAAGCTTCCATATAACCCGATGTCCCGATTTGTCTTCTTGAGCACATAGTAATTATTTATAGATTTGGCTCAATTTTGGCATATGGTATTCTTTTATGACCCCTCAATTGCTTGCTTTTTGATTTCTTTCTCAGAGTATGTTCTCGCAATCCCAATATCTAAACCAGAGACTGTGACAGCTGTCATATCACGTTTTTTGGTCCCCAAGTAACGCTATGAAAATTTGTAAAAAATTTGTCAGCAATGCAATGCTCTTTGAGTGTATTTCGAATGTGTTTTTCCCATCACAATTAATATATTCATAAAGTCCCCAGCACACATACCAACATGCGCAGGCTATACTGGCTGCATACATACTCATAATTTAGATGCATACGATACACGCATTAGTGGACATCCATGCGGTGTTAATTAAATGTTATTGTTGTTATAATTATAAAACATTTTTCAGTTTATTGAATGCCCTGCACCCTTTGCCACCTACCCCCTCTATGGCCATAGTTTTTGGATGTCAGTTTAAATTCCAATGGTGTTGGACCATGTTGCCTTTGGGCCATACATTGTCTAGTTTTTGGCGTTTGTTTGGCGTTGCTGGTGTGCTATTCGGAATGTTGTTTTTGTTACTTTGGTGTAGTTGTTCTTGTTGCAATCCTTTGTATTGCTGTATGAAATTGTTATTATTTTATGGATATCATTGCATTATTTTATTTAATTACACGCAAAATGTTGTGAATTGTTAAATATTTTATAATGATTGCATTTGCATAATGAGCTCTATTGCGGTGGGGGTCTAGCAGAAATTGTTTATTAGGAATTTGCCCTTTTGGAGAAAAATGGAGGAAAATTTTGTCCTCAGAGAAAATTTCTGAAGAAATTATTCTTTAGGGAAAATTTCAATGAATTTTTGTTGCTGAAGAAAATTTTATGTAAATTTTGGCCCTAGAGAAAATGTCATGAAATTCTATCTCCAGAGTTATTTTGATTGAAAATTTAACTTCAAAATACTATAGAGGAATTTTTTTTTTAATAAAATGTAAGGGAATTTAGGTCTTTGGAGAATATTTAATTCAATTTTTGTCTTTAGGATAATTGCAGGAAAATTTTGTCTTTAGAAAAAATGTCAGGAAAATTTCGTCTTTAGAGAAAATTTCAAAAATGTTTTATCCCTATAGAAAATTTTATGGAAGTTTTGAAAAGCGTGATTTTTAAGAGCTATTCGAAATATTTTCAAAAAAAAAAAAATATGTAAACAGTAAAAAATAAGTAAACACCTCGGGTATATGTGTAAGCCACCTTTCGTCATAATCCGGGGAAAAATGCATAATTTATGCCCCCCCATGGCAGATATATCGATATATGGTCCAATTTGGACAAAATTCGGCAAGGACATTGAGTGGTCTAATAAATACAAGTGATTGTTCAATTTTGTAGATCAAAATGTTGGCCTTTTTGGTAGCTATATCCAAATATAGTATGATCTTAACCATATAAGACATGGATATCGAAAAGCCTTACGTAAGTCACTGTGCCGAATTTCAGTGAAATTAGATTATAAATGCGCCTTTTATGGGTCAAGACTTTGAATCGAGAGATTGGTTTTTACGGCAGGTATATCCAAATCCGAAGCGATCTGGGCCAAATTGAAGAGGAAAATCGGAGAACCAAACACAACTCACAGCATCGGACAATAAATGCGACTTTTATGGGTCCAAAATCTTAAATCGAGAGATCGGTCTATATGGCAGCTTTATTCAAATCTAGGCCGATCGGGGCCAAATTTAAAAAATATATCGACTGATTTAACACAAATCACTGTCCCAAATTTCAGCAAAATCGGATAAAAAAAATGTGGCTTTTATGGGGATAAGACCCTAATTTCAACAGACAGACGGATAGATCGTCTACGATTTTTGCGACGATCGGAAATGGATATTTCGATATGTTGCAAACAAAATGACAAAATGAATATACCCCCATCTTTCGTTGGTGGTTATATTTAAAAACACATGAAATTCGAAGAAAATGCATGAATTCTTAATTTGAGTCGATAGTACGGTCTATATAATTTAATGTTTGAAGATTCTTTCATGCAAATGTTGACCGTGACTGGGCTTCAAATGGTCTATACGCTTAGTCCAATTTTGGCATACTATTTTCAACATTTCGGCCCGTAACTCACGAATAAATGCTTCAATGTTGTCTTCCAATGTGTCAATTGAAGCGGGCTTGTCTGAGTAGACATGAGCTTTAACATAGCCCGCAAAAAATAGTCTAAAGGCGTTAAATTGCACGATCTAGGTCGGCTAATTGACCGGTACCTGAATGTGAAATAAAATGTTCACCGAACTCGCCTCTCAATAAGTCCATTGTTACGCGTGCTGTGTGGCCTGTGGCACCGTCTTATTGTTGTAGTGCCAGTCAAGCTGTTGCATTTTGGGCAAAGAAAGTTGGATATCATCTCACGATAGCGCTTACCAATCACAGTTACGTTACGAATCGCATCGTCTTTGAAGAAGTACGGTCCAATGATGCCACCAGACCATAAAGCGCACCAAACTGTGACTTTTTCTGGATGCATTTGTAGCTCTTGCAATGCTTCTCGCTGATCTTCACTCCGAAATTGGCCATTTTGCTTATATACATACACATTGAGCCAAAAATGAGCTTCGTCGTTCAATGGAAGAAGCGCGTGACGAACTTTCTTAACAGACCATGCATTTTGAACATAAAATTCATTAATAATTTAAATATTTGTGTTTTCATGGACCTATAGGCGATACAATACAACAAAATTTAAAAAAAAATTGTTTTAGATAAAATTTTAGCGAAATTTTGACTAAGAGAAAATCCCATCAAACTATCTCTCTTTCTTCCTTGTTGAGACACAAAAGAGTTTGTTTGGGCTTTCACATCAGGGTTAAGTTGAGGTCATCGTATTTCCAAAGGCTTCAAACTGGTTAGTCCCTCCTCCTTCCTTGTTAAGTCTCAAAAGAGGATTTTGAACTTTCATAAATAGGGTGATACTACTTCTAAAGATTTTAGACTGATTAGTCTCAATTCCAAAGCTAGGAGCTAGTTAGCTAGTTGGAGACTTAGGGTAGGTTAGGATTAAGTGGCAGTCTGCCATTCGACTCACTTAGAAGTTTTAGTTCATTCTGATACCTCAGGAATAGGAGAAGGAAGATGCCTTCTAGTTCCTACTGTTGAGCGATCCAGATCGTTTTAAAAAGTCCAAAAACTTGCGAATGTTCAATTCCGCTAAATGAGAAAAGTTCTCAAAGAAATGAATACATTGTGACTGCGGGACATGCACACAGCAAATCTTCTATACTCTCTTCTTCCTCGACATCCTCATAGCTTCCGCAAAAGTCGTTGGGGCAGCCTGCAGTCTGTCAGCATGTTTACGGCTCAGACATTGATCTTTCATTTCGGACACAATTATTGAGATGTCAGTTCTAGTAGAACTGGAAAACTATCGGTAATCGCAACATTCGACATTTTCGATATTTCTAATAATAATTTTCGATAGTATCGATACCATCGCCTATATGTCAAACGAAAATAAGAAGTAACAAGTAAAAGCGTGCTAATTTCGGCCTAGCCGAATCTTATATGGCCTCCACAATGGATCGCATTTGTCAAGTTCATTGCCCGATATTTTTTTTGCAAATATTGAGAAAATTTTCAGCCACATCGAGTAAGAATTGCGCCCTTTAGTGGCTGAAGAAATAAAATCGGGTGAACTGTTTATATGGGAGCTACATTAGGTTATGAACCGATCCGGACCATATAAAGAACATATGTTTTAGGCCGTAGATGAAGTCGTTGTACAAAATTTCAGCCAAATCGGATATGAGTTGCGCCATCTGGAGGCTTAAAGAGTAAAATAAGGAGTACGGATTATATGGGAGCTATATCAGATTATAAACAGTTTCCGACCATACTTAACACAATTGTTAAAAGTCAAAACAAAACACTTAATTCAAAATTTCATCTAAATCGTATAGTACTTGCGCCCTCTAGCGGCTCAAGAAGTTAAGATCCGAGATCGGTTTATATGGGAGCTAAATCAGGTCTTGGATGTCAAAATTAACCACTCTGTGCAAAATTTCAGCCAAATCGGATAATAATTGCGCCCTCTAGCGGCTCAAGAAGTCAGGGTGTGATATCGGCTTATATGGAAGCTCTATCAGATTACGAACTGACTTGGACCATATTTGGCACGGTTGTCGGAAGTCATAAGAAAATATATCATGCAAAATTTCAGACAAAGCGACCTCAACCTAGAAGACATGCCTTTTTGACAAATTCTACCCACGAGATTGGAAATAGCGATCTAGGAAACCAGTCAAATGCGATTACAAAGTAAAACTTCTGCCTAACTTAAAAAAACAAGGGTTCTTCTGTTTTCTATTTGTATTAGACACAGATTACCTTATGGTCTGCAGCCCGACAATATCCGATTGCATGGATTTTTTTAATCTTATTGAGATTTTGTCTTATAGAAACATTCAAGCAAATTTTTACTTAAGGTGAATTTTCCATGGAATTTTTCCAAAGAGAAAATTCAGTGAATATTTAATCTTAAGAGAAAATTTTAAGTATTTTTTTTTTCGAGAGAAAATTCAATGATATTTTATTTTTAGAGAATATTTAATGCAAACTTTGTCTTTAGGCAAATTTTAGTCTTCTTTGGCAAACTTTTGCCTTGGGCCTCGTCCATAGCTATTTTACATACCAATAATGGCCGCATACCATTTGCGGTCTGGTATTAGTTACCAAAGGTATTCATTATATTTTTACTAGAAATGACACTTGCCATTACGAATTATATATTAGTTGCAGTAAATTGCATTAAAAACAAAAGCCAAACGCATTTGCGGTTCATAGCACAGTAACCAACTGCTTTCAATTTTAAAAATTGAAAAATTTTAAACTAAGCCCTTGGGGGCTTTGGAAATTTGAACAATAATTTAAAATGTATCGAAAACTACACGAGTTGGTTACACATACGAATGAAATGCAACAAATTTTGGATTAGTGGTGAAATTATAATCTTGTTATTTCGAATTAATTCACTAAACATGTATTATGCTTTCGACTTAAATGGTTTAAAATAATTCCAAGGAATAGCCATCATTTAACTGGATGATCTATGATTTACATGGGAATTATGGACGAGTACTAGGTCTGATCAAAACAAAACTATTATTTTTAATTTTTTTCAAAAAGTATTTAATTACTCATCAACAACTATCTTGTCTCCTTCAAAGAAATGCCTCTCAAATATTTTTTCCAATTTGTTTCGTTTTTTTCCAATCCTCGAAACTCTTCTGCAACACGCTTTTTTGTTACACAAGACTTTTTACAGTTTCTTGAATTCATTTTTTCGAATAGTAAAAAATCGAAAAGCACACCAAAACACGACTGACCTTTTTATCTGTCACTAACACACTGACAATCCAAAATGTTTGATATTACCAACATATTAACCAGACAAGTATACCAACATAACAGAAAACAAGTAAAAGCATGCTAAGTTCGGCCGGGCCGAATCTTATATACCCTCCACCATGAATAGCATTTGTCGAGTTCTTTTCCCGGCATCTCTTTTTAGGTAAACAAAGAAAAAAGATACAAATTGCTATGCTATATGAAGTTATGGTCCATTGTACAAAATTTCAGCCAAATCGGATTATAATTGCGCCCTCTAGAGGCTCAAGAAGTCAAGATCCCAGATCGGTTTATATGGCAGCTATATCAGGTTATGGACCGATTTGAACCATACTAAGCACAGTTGTTGGAAGTCATAACGAAACACGTCCTGCCAAATTTCATTCAAATCGGATAATAATTGCGCCCTCTAGAGGCTCAAGAAGTCAAGATCCCAGATCGGTATATATGATAGCTATATCAGGATATGGACCGATTTGAACCATACTTAGTACAGTTGTTGGAAGTTATAACGAAACACGTCATGACAAATTTCATCCAAATCGGAAAATAATTGCGCCCTCTAGAGGCTAAAGTAGTAAAATAGGGAGATCGGTTTATATGGGAGCTGTATCAGGCTATAGACCGATTCAGACCATATTTTCAACGTATGTTGAAAGTAATGTCAAAAGCCGTTGTTCAAAATTTCAGCCAAATTGGATAATAATTACGCCCTCTAGAGGCTCAAGAAGTCAAGATCCCAGATGGGTTTATATGACAGCTATATCAGGTTCTATACCGATTTCCACCAAACTTAGCACAGTTATTGGAAGTCAGAACAAAACACGTCATGCTAAATTTCAGCCCAATCCGATAAGAATTCCGCCCTCTAGAGGCTGAAGAAGTCAAGATCCAAGATTGGATAACGTGGCTGCCATATCAAAACATGGAACGATTTGAACCATACTTAGCGCAGTTGTCGGAAGTGATACCAAAACACCACATGCAAAATTTCAGTCAAATCGGATGAGAATTGCGCCCTCTAGAGGCTCAAGAAGTCAAGATCCAAGATCGGTTTATATGGCTGCTATATCAAAACATGGACCGATATGGCCCATTCTCAATCCCAACTGACCTACACCAAAAAGAAGTATTTGTGCAAAATTTCAAGCGGCTAGCTTTACTCCTTCAGACGGACGAACATGGCTAGATCGACTTAAAATGTCATGTCAATCAAGTATATATATACTTATGGGGTCTTAGAGGAATATTTCGATATATATTCTTGATCATCATTTTAATTCGAAATCGCCATGTCCGTCCGTCCGTCTGTCTGTCGAAGCACGCTAACTTGAGCCTCAAGAGGGCACAATTCTCACCCGATTAGAATGAAATTTTGCACGACGAGTTTTGTTATGATATCCAACAGCTGTGCCAAATATGGTTCAAATCGGTCCAAGTTTTGATATAGCTGTCATATAAACCAATCTTGGGTTTTGACTTCTTGAGCTTCTAGAGAGCGCAATTCCTATCCGATTTGGCTGAAATTTTGCATGACGTATTTTATTTTTACTTCCAACAACTGTGTCAAATAAGGTTCAAATCGGGTTATAACCTGATATAGCTACCATATAAACCGATCTGGGATCTTGACTTCTTGAGCCTCTAGAGATCGCAATTATTATCCGATTTGCCTGAAACGTTTGTACGACCGATCCTCTCATGACCATCAACATGCGTGTTTATTATGGTCTGAATCGGTCCATAGCCTGATACAGCTCCCATATAAATCGATCTCTCTCGATTTTACTTCTTGAGCCCCCAAAGGGAGCAATTCTTAGTCGAATTGGCTGACATTTTACACAGGTCTCCAACATATATTTTAATTGTGGTTCAAACCCGACCATATCTTGATATCGCTCTAATAGCAGAGCAAATCTTTTCTTATGTCCTTTTTTGCCTAAGAAGAGATGCCGGGAAAAGAACTAGACAGATGCGATCCATGGTGGAGGGTATATAAGATTCGGCCCGTCCGAACTTAGCAAGCTTTTACTTGTTTGTTGTTGTTTTGAATGGTTGAACAGTAGAAACTAGAACGCATCTTCCATCTTCTGGTATCACAATGGACGAAAACGTCTAAGTGAGTCTAATGGCAGACTGCCACTTAATCCTAACCTAGCCTGACTGAGACATTTGAATGTGGCCTCAAATCAGGGAAAGGCATACTCACCCAAGCCCAGAAGCTTATGTTGGTAGGTAAATCTAGAAATGGGCAATATGGTGAGACAAATTCGATTCTAAGCAACACACGAAAGTTTTTGCGATCTTTAAACTAGTAAAAATGTGAAAATTTCAGTCTGGCCGAATTTTGGGTACCCACCACTATGAATTCTGGTGGGTAGGTAGGACGGCGAAAATCCTATGGGGGGATCCAGATCGTGAAAAGACGAGGCTATTATTGAAAGGAAGTTAGTAGGAGGTTTACTTATGTAAAATCTGTGCGGCAAGTGATAGCATGTGTAGGGCATGCGGGGAAGATGATGAGACGTTGGAGCATTTCCTTTGTCATTGTCCGGCTTTCGCGTTCAACAGATACCGGTACTTAGGTGGAGACACAATACCAGACATGAACCAACTTAGGGGAGTGGTATTGAAAACAATTAAGGATTTTGTAAGTAGCATGGAATTCCTCACTTAAAATTTTCTTTTTAGAGATTACTTCATAGTTTTTAGAGCGCACAACAAGCCGATTACTGGCTTAGGTGTATGTCCGTAGGGGCATGGGGCGGATTAATATCTGCACCCTCTTTTCAACCTAACCTGACTTTACATATCTGGTTATAGACTGATTTGGACCGTACGTGGCACGGTTGTTGGAAGTCAAATCAAAACACTCCTTGAAAATGTCATCCAAATCATATAACAATAGCAACTTCTAGGGGATTAGGAAGCCAAATTAGGAGATCGGGTTATATGGGAGCTATAGGCATATTTGTAACGACCCACATCAATAAGAAGTTTCTGTGCAAAGTTTCAAGCGGATATCTTAATTCGTTCGAGCGCTTTTGTGATCAAATTGCTTTTCTACGTCCGTCAAGCACCAAATATGTTTGACCCATTAATCTATACGTATGTATGTATGTAGAGACACAAGTACAATGTTGCCTTTTTATTTCGAACAATATATTGGGAGTGACGTCTTTGTGGTCTCGAACTCTTGTATTGGATAGGGCTGAGGTTTATGCGAAACAATGTGGTTAAGCCAAATGACAGGCTCATATCTATATAAGAGTAGGCATTAAACCATTCATCTCTTATACCCACACTGCACATACATACAACCTTAACCACACATTCACACACATACAAATATAATCTTCACCACCACCATAACCTTTATAAATTTGCATAACAGCATGAATATGAATTTTACATTAACATCCATGGCGATGAGCCAAATGCAAGGGATCATAATATGCAACACTGCCGGCATCAGGATGGTGATGATGATAATGATGACGATGGCTATATATTTTATGAAACACTGGGACCATATGGTAAACAGAACATCACAGGCAACATTACAGTCAGATAATAAGGATAAGAATTGCGGTAGGAGCGATGCCCATTATTGGCTAGTGCAAATGATATTCAGCATGGGTGTTATCCTTTTTAGAACGCAATTTTTCAACATCGTTGAACCTATTTCGACCATACTAACCAAGTTATGAAGCTAAATGCAAATGCAAATTTGCCCACGAACATTCCATTCCAGTCCGATTCAAGTTATAGCTCAATGATAAGGGTCCTCCTTTTATAGCCGAGTCAGAACGGCGTGACGCAGTGCGACACCTCTTTGGGGAGAAGATTTTACATGTCATAGTACCTCACAAATGTCGCCAGTATTAGCAGCGGATAGGTTAGGTTAGGTTAGGTTGAAAAGAGGGTGCAGATATTAATCGGCCCTTGCCACTATGGATATACACCTAAGCCAGTAATCGGCTTGTTGTTCGCTCTAAAAACTATAAAGTAACCTTTAAAAAGAAAATTTTAAGTTAGGAATTCCGTGCTACTTACAAATTCCTTAATTGTTTTCAATGCCACTTTCCTAAGTTGGTTCATTTCTGATATTGTGTCTCCACCTAAGTGCCGGTATCTGTTGGACGCGAAAGCCGGGCAATGACAAAGGAAATGCTCCAACATCTCATCATCTTCCCCGCATGTCCTACACATGCTATCACTTGCCGCACCGAATTTACATAAGTGAGCTCGTAGTCCTATGTGTCCCATTATGATACCAATAGCTGTGCTGACATCTTTCTTCTTTCCTTTCAGTAATAGCCTCGTCTTCTCACGATCTGGATCCCCCATAGTATTTTCGCCATCCTACCGACAGTTTTGCAGTTCCACAACGTTGCATGCGCATTTGTTGCCCACTCCCTTAACTCGGACTGCGTCGACCCGAAAGGCTTCGGGTTAACCGAGTTTATTGAAGGCAGTTTTCTGGCCTTCACCGCCAAATCGTCTGGCCTTTCATTTCCCCTTACTCCGTTATGACCCGGCAACCAAACGATGCGGATTTTACCATCCTCAGAGACGGCGTTAATCTCCTTCTTACACTGCAAGACTGTTCGTGACCTTACCGTCCTGGTTGTTATTGCCCTTATGGCAATTTTACAGTCGGTTAAGATGTTCATACTTGACGTCCTTGCGTTAGCACCACACCACTTCACGCATTCCGTGATCGCCCGGTTCTCCGCCTGCAGGACCGTATTATGGTCAGGCAGTCTAAAACAGATGCCAGTCCCTGGGTTTTCAATGTAAACCCCCAGGCCCACTCTGTCCTCTAGCTTTGATCCATCCGTGTAACATGATCTTCCAGATGGCAATACTAGGGTAAGTATCCAAGACTGTGCCTCTGGCAGCAGTGCCTCGCACTCGACTTCAAGTTTCATCTCAAGTATCCGATCGGAAAACTCTAGACTTCTTTCCAGGTTTCCTATCGTCGTCTCGATTATACCGCGATGGTATGAGCTGCTCCCATTCTCAATCCATTCTCCCGTCGCCTTAAGTCTCATAGCCGCAGTGGCTGCCTCGCACTTAATTTGCATGTCAATGGGTCGGATATCTAGAATAGTCTCCAGTGCTCTAGTGGGCGTGGTACTCATCGCTCCGCCTATGCCAACACAACATGTTCTCTGAACCTGTTGTATGGTCCTTATGGTGTACTTTTTCTCCATAGTAGTGCAACAAACTATTGAGGCATAAGTAAGTATTGGTCTAATCACGCTCCTGTAGAGCCAGTGGACTATCATTGGATTCAGGCCCCATTTCGAGCCTACGGCCCGTCTACATAGTGCCCAACATCTGTGAGCCTTCTCAGTACGCTCCTGAATGTGACACTTCCAATTCAGTTTCCTGTCCAAGATCACACCTAGGAATTTGACCTTGCCAGCTTTCGAAATCGATTCATTAAGGAAACGTGGTGCGTTAAATTCGCCCACCTTCGTCTTCCTCGTGAGCTGGCATGTTTCAGTCTTCTCTGGGTTAACATTGAGACCTCTGGGTCTAACCCAGCCATATGCAAGACCCTTTTGGCCCTTCTGCATAACTCGTTCGGATCCTTACACCATAGAAGTATTATAACATCGCAGACGGGTTCAATTCCCTCCTCAGTCAGCATCATTTATGGTGGTCACTCATATGAATGGCGATAAAATGCCCCTCTGTGGCGTGCCCTGTGCCACTTTCTCCCTTATATTTATGCCAAGGGACACACAATTTATCCCCCTGTTCCTTAGCATATGGTTTATCCAGTCTCTAAGGACCGGGTCCACCCGGTACTGGTCTAAGGATTGGATCAGTGTGTCGCTCCGCACATTGTTAAAGCCCCCTCGATGTTAATGCATACCGCCACTGTGTACGTTTTGGCATCGAAGGATTCTTCTATTTCATGAACAACCTCGTGCAGGGCAGTCTCCACCGACCTTCCCTTGACATAGGCATGCTGTTTGTATTTGAGCAGTTCGCTGGATGTCATACTCTTTATCATGGTATCCACAATATGTTCCATGGTTTTGAGTAGAAAGGACGTAAGGCTTATGGGTCTGTAGGCCTCTGGTGTCGCATAATTTGCCTTGCCGGGCTTAGGTATAAACACCACCCTTGCCTCCTGCCAGGCTTTCGGAGTATATGAAAGTCCTAGGCACGCTGTGAATTTGGC
Organism: Stomoxys calcitrans; assembly: GCF_963082655.1. Lineage (NCBI taxonomy): Eukaryota > Metazoa > Arthropoda > Insecta > Diptera > Muscidae > Stomoxys > Stomoxys calcitrans. Next base: position 59,429,954 of record NC_081554.1, on the reverse strand, counting down.
CAGACGAGGCGCCAGATAGTCTGCCTCTTTCTGTAGTAACGCCGGAAATATTCCAAAAGGAGGGGATAATCACCACTGAAAATTTTATGATGGTCTCGCCGGCAGATCCAACATCTGCACTACGGTGAAGTCGAAAAGAATAAGAAATTCGATTGCTGAAGGAGTTAAATCTGGAGATAGGATTTTATGGAACTTTATCAGGTTATGGACCGAATAGGACTATTCTATTAAGAACAGAACATACCAACATATTAGGGCCAATTGGGATAACGAAAGCGTCTATAGGCACCTTGATGAAGACACCTGGTTCGAGTCTCAAGGACAAAGCCGAACGTATTCTTTCTTCGCATGCCTATAATTTGCCTTGGCCATCGGTCTTCCCCGACAAACCAACACGCTCCTCAAGAGGTTGGAATAATAGAAGACGCATCGCTCTCAGGTTTATGGAGAGGTTTGGGGCGAATGATCCTAAGACTCTCACTAATAGGGAGAGATCGGGATTGGGCTCGGGGATTCTCTGCACAGGCTACCCCAAAGACTACACGTCTAGACTCTGAAACTGCTCCGCAGTCAGCCAAACGACTGCAATCACCTGGAGGGCATCCCATGCCTAAAAGAACTAGGGCTAACAATAGTAAGACGGGTCCAAGAACCTTTGCTAATATCGCCATGGACAGTTTGGTGATGACAGTTGTCGACAAGGGAAAAGAACAGGGCGACATACCTAGGAATAATTGAAGTAGGATAGTCAGTTGACTGTCATCAGTATACTCCGATGTCCTTGCGGAATTTTCTGGGTCTCCTCGAGTTTGTGACAATGCAGGCTGGTATCAGGACCAATACAGACTAATTTCTTTCGGGGATCAAAGCTCAATTGAAATGTATTGTTGTGCCCTAAAAAAGATTGGTGAGATCAGGCCAGATGCCGCACTAGATTTAGTCAAGAAGGAAGATATTCCTTCTCGACCAATGGCGCATGCTTGGATACCAAGGATTGCCTCATATCCTGAAGCGATACTTGGAAGACTAAGGGAATGTAATCACAATCTTTCAACTACCGGCTGGAAGATTGGTAGATTGGATGAGGCTGATGGTGACAGGAGACTTGCAGTATTCGTACTAAACTCGGAGACCGCAACAAGTCTGAAGGGGATGTATCCTACGGACTCAACAAGTTGAAACTGAAGGCCTATAGAAGCGGTGGGGTTGGGGAATCAGGAGACGACTCAGCAGTTGTTGCTTAACATTTGCCGGAGAAACTATCGACCACATCGCTAAAGTCTGTCGTATTGCAGGAGACTGTAAATCCCCCTTCCACAATCGAGACAGAAGGGGATGGCATCGAAACGGCATCCAACAAGCCCTGTGTGGGTGGGTCATTCAGTTGGACTGGACTCAAGGTGTGCGCCAGCTGGGAAGCACGGAACTCAAAAAGTACTTTAACAGCAATAACTAGTGAAACATCTAAATAGGAACCGTCCACACGGCAAGTGTCCAGTGTCCTGAGGAAGAGTTGTTTCACAGCATTCTCACCTACACCTGGATGCGCACGGAAGCTCGAATCTTGTGAGGATGAACTCCTGGTGTAATCAGAAGACGAGGCCAACACAACAGTGGTGGAAGTTCTGAACCCTGACTATGGTCCGGTTTCTACAAATAAATCTCCATCATTGTAAGGCCGCTTCGGCGGCACTAAAGGTGCTCCTAATGCCAGGGGGATTTGACGTGGTTCTTATCCAGGAACCATGGGTGCGTGGAGGAATGGTTCGTGGACTAAGAATTCCATTATTTCAACCACTTAGGGGTACGGGGAATGGGAGAATGTTTTTCTTCTTCCATCGCTAAGCACTGAAGATTTAGTAGTAGCCAGCCTTGAAATAAACCATTCTCATTACTGGCTGGCTTCCCCATATATGGCACACGATTCGGAGGTGCAGCCTTCAAGCCTTAAGTCGCTGCTTACAGCCGCTTCTGTAGGAAAAAAGAGCCTCATTATAGGAAGTGATGCACATGACCAGATATGGGGAAGTTTGGATGTCAACGAAAGGGGGTGAGCTGCTAATCGAAAATATTATAACTTGCAATCTGGAGATTTGTAATAAAGGGGATAAACCGCCCTTTATTACCTGGAACAGGCACGAGGCACTAGATATTACATTTGTATCGGAAGTTATAAGGGCAAGAATATGCGACTGGGATGTGTTGGATGACCACAGCTTCTCTGAACACCGTTATATTATTTTCAGTCTTGGAGAAAATAGTGCAGAAGTGGTCCCTAGACTGAACAGAAGAAACGCGGATTGGGATAAATTTCGGCACAAATTCTGCTCATTTATCCCTTCTAGACCAGAAAAGGAAGTGGAAACTGTGGAGGATAAAGACATTATGGTCAAGCGGATCACGAAGGTTCTGCATGACTCGCTTGTGTCAGCATGTGCTAGTGCCAAGCCAAGGGGCAAACAACGACCGCCTTGGTGGAACCCAGAGCTGATTGGTCTAAGGAAGGACTGCAGAAAACACTTCAACAGAGCAAAAGCCACAAGAGCACCAGAAAAGAAATTGGAAACTGCGCAGGATATAGATATAGTGGCCAAGCGGATCACGAAGGCCCTGAAAGACTAGCTTGTGTCAGCATGTGCTAGTGCCGCCATGGTGCACCCCAAAGCTGGTTGGTCTTAGGAAGGACTGCAGCAATCTCTTCAACAGAGCAAAAGCCACAAGAGCACCACACGATTGGGACATCTATAAGGCTGAGGTAAGAAAATATAAGGGCGAGCTGTGAAAGGCTTAGAAAAAGTCCTAGGTAGAATTCTGCAGCTCCGTGTGTCCCGCACTAACAGTCAGAAGGAGTTTCACTTAAAGTTTTCATTTCTTTGAGAACCTGTCTGATTTAGCGAATGTGAACATTCACAAGTTATTGGGCTTTAAAGCGATCTGGATGGTACAATGGTAGGAACTGCGAGGCATCTTCCTTCTTCCGTTCCTGTGGTATAACAATGAACGAAAACGTCTAAGTGAATCTGATGGCAGACTGCCACTTAAACCTTACCCAACCTAAAGTGTCAATTTGGAAGATCGATTTATGTAAACATGGATTTTCGCGTTCGGAGGCCACCGTAGCACAGAAGTTAGCATGTCCGCCTATGACACTGAACGACTGGGTTCCAATCCTGACAAGAACATTGGCGACATTAGTGGGGTACTATGCTATTTTTAACCATCTCCCCCGAAGAGATTTCGCATGGCGGTACGCCTTTTGGACTCTGCTATTAAATTAAGGTCGTTGAGCTAAAGTAGAATCGGACATCACACTTTGATATGTGAAAAGTTTGGCCACTGTTCTTGAATGGAGTGTTCATGGGCAAATTTGCATTTGTATGAATTTCCGACCTAGATATCCGACCCATTGACATACAGATTAAGTGTGAGGCAGCCACTAAGGCTATGAGACTTAAGGCGATGGGAGAATGGATTGAGGATGGGAGCAGCTCATACCATCGCGGTATAATCGAGGCGACGATAGGAAACCTGGAAGGAAGGGAAGAAATTTCCGATTGGATACCTCAGATGAACTTTGAAGTCGAGTGTGAGGCACTGCTGTCATCGGCACAGTCTTGGATTCACGGATCCCGGAGTATTGCCATCTGGAAAATCATGTGACACGGATGGATCAAAGCTAAAGGACAGAGTTGGCCTGGTGGTTTTTATTGAGAAGCCAGGGACCGAGATCTACGAAGAGATATCGCATGGCTGTACGCCTTTCGGACTTTGCTATTAAATGGAGGTCGTTGAGCTAAAGTTGAATCGGACATCACACATTGATATGAGAAAAATTTGGCCACTGTTCTTTCATGGAGTGTTCATGGGCAAATTTGCATTTGTATGAATTTTCTTTCAGAAAATCTACCTATTTTGAGGTAGTTGTGCCAAATTTGGTCTGATAGCGTTACTCGATCGGAAAACAGTTTGAGTCTTAGCTTTATATTTTCCCATTCTATTGTATGTTGAGGCATATGGTTAATCCCAATTCCATACACTTTTGAACACTGTACCCACCCGTGTAATATCCTTTGCACCTTTTCATCCAATAGCGATGATGAAGAAGCCGGTCATTGGGCTGTGTATTCATATTGGCTACCCAGCCGCCAGAGATGATAATGATGGGTCTGATAATTGGGCGTTTACAATGTCTGACCGCAATGTGTTGCAATTTATTTGTTGATGCTACCGATTAATTCTTAACAGTGGCATTTTGATAGGCCAACCGGCCATATTCCGTCAAACATATATTTACACCCTTGAAATATTCAGCAGATGTTGGAAGCCAATCCATAACGATGTGGAGGGGGGTTTTTTGTTTGAAATATCCTTGAGCTTGTTGCATTAAAAATAAATATTCTCACATAAAGTGTATTGGACATGTGGATAAAACCAAAAAAAAGAGGGAAATGAGCAACAAAAAGAGCAGACGGAAAAAGGATAACACGATTTGACTCCTTAACGCCTCTGTCCTCAACTTGCAGTTTATGGGGGTAGTAGGTCAGGTTGGGCTCTGGCCGAAATAGATGTGCATATACCATCGGTTGATGAATGTGCCCCAGGTTTTAAGCCGGACTATCGTCACCTTCTGTGTGGCTATAAGTGTTGGGGCTAGGAGACTTGAAAGCTTATGATAACTCATCATTGATGAGTTATGGTATTGTCTTCTAAGTAAACTACACAGGGGCATAACATTTGAAGAACAAATTGGGTTAGTTTAGGTTTAAGTGACACTCTGCCATTAGACTCACTCAGATTTTTTGGTCTGTTCTTACACCACAGTAATAGGAGAGGGAGGATGCTTTCTAGTTCCTAACGTTCAACCATCCGAATCGCTTTAAAAAGCCCAAAAAAACTAGCGAATGTTTTCTTCCGCTAAATCAGACAAGTTTTCAAAGAGATGAGAAACTAAGGTGGAACTCCTTCTGACTGCCAGTGCGGGACACATATACACAGCATATGTTCTATAGTCCTCGATATTCTCACAGCTTCTGCAAAAGTCGTTACTTGCAACCTTCAGGCTCACAGCATGTTTTCTGATCAGACAGTTACCTGTATTGGGTGACCATCATAAATGACCTATTACGGATGCTGACTGAGGAGGGATTTGAACCCGCCTGATACGTAGACGATGTTATAATACTTCCAAGGGGTAAGGATCCGAACAAGCTATGCAGAAGGGCCGACAGAGTCTTGCATATGGCATATGACTGGGCTGGACCCCTGGGTCTCAATGCTAACCCAGAGAAGACTGAAATATGCCTGTCCACAAGGAAGATGAAGGTGGGTCAATTTAACACACCACGTTTCCCCAATAAATCGATTTCGATATCTGACAAGGTCAAATACTTAGGTGTGATCTTGGACAGGAAACTGAATTGGAAGTGTCACATTTAGGAGCGTACTGAGAAGGCTCACAGATGTTGAGCACTATGTAGACGGGCCGTAGACTCGAAATGGGGCCTGAATTCGAGGATAGTTCACTGGCTCTACAGGAGCGTGATTAGACCAATACTTACTTACGCCTCAGTTGTTTGGTGGACTGCTATGGAGAAAAAGTGCAACATAAAGACCATACAACAGGTTAAGAGAACATGTTGTCTTAGCATAGGCAGAGCGATGAGGACCACGCCCACCAGGGCACTGGAGACTATTCTAGATATCCGACCCATTGACATACACATTAAGGCAGCCGCTGCGGCTATGAGACTTAAGGCGATGGGAGAAAGGATTGAGGATGGGAGCAGCTCACATCATCGCGGTATAATCGAGGTGACGATAGGAAACCAGGAAGGAAGGGAAGGGGTTTCCGATCGGATACCTAAGATGATCCTTGAGGTCGAGTGCGAGGCACTGATGCCAGAGGAACAGTCTTGGATTGACGGATCCTTAATATTGCTATCTGGAAGATCATGTTACACGGATGAATCAAAGCTAGAGAACAGAGTGGGCCTTTGGGTTTATATTGAGAACCCAGGGATTGAAATTTGTTTTAGACTGCCTGACCATAATACGGTCCTGTAGGCGGAGATCCCAGGGACTGAGATTGGTTTTAGACTGCCTTACCATAATACGGTCCTGCAGGCGGAGATCCGGGCGATCACGGAATGCGTGAAGTGGTGTGGTGCTAACGCGAGGACGTCGAGTCTTAACATCTTTACCGACAGTAAAACTGCCATAAGGGCAATAACAACCAGGACGGTAAGATCACGAACAGTCTTGCAGTGGAAGAAGGAGTTTGCAGCCTTCTCTGAGTATGGCAAAATTCGCATCGTTTGGTTGCCGGGTCATAACGGAGTAAGGGGAAATGAAAGGGCACAGGATTTGGTGGTGAAGGTCAGAGGACTGCCGTCAATAAACTTGGTTAACAAGAAGCCTTTCAGGTTGACGCAGTCCGAGTTAAGGGAGTCGGCGACGAATGCGCACGCAACATTGTGGAACAGCGAAACGGTCGGTAGGAGGGCGAAAATCCTATGGGGGGATACAGATCGTGAGAAGACGAGGCTATTACTGAAAGGAAGCAAGAAGGATGTCAGCATAGCTATTGGTATCATAAGGGAACACATAGGACTACGAGCTCACTTGTATAAAATCGGTGTGGCAAGTGATAGTATGTGGAGAAGATGTGGGTGTATTCGCGGGCTCAGCGGCTCTTATGTCTGAAGGACAAAGGCGAGGTTCTGGCTATGTTGGATTCAGAGACGTGGTTCACTCACGACACGGATACGGCGCTTAGTCATGGGGTGATGGTCGTAGGCAGATGGCACGTGGGTGTGTTCGCGGGCTTAGCCGCTCTTATGTCTGAAGGACAAAGACGAGGTTCTGGCTATGTTGGATTCAGAGACGTGATTCACTCACGGCGGGAATAAGGCACTAAGTCACAGGGTGAGGGTCGTGGACAGACGGCGCGTGGAAGTATTCGGGGGCTCAGCCGCTCTTATGTCTGAAGGACTAAGGCGATGTGGTGCTCACATTTCTCAATGCTTAAACTTACTCTTGGGTGGTGTTTTTGGTACAATTACCATGACCCATACAAAACGGGTCGATGCTTTCACAAAATGCAAAATGGACTAAATTCAGCTTCGCGGCAGAAAAGGCGAGGTTTCATAATTCAATTGCAATAATTTCATTTAACAATATATAATTCAATAGTTCAAAAGTATACTTAATTCTAAATGACACCATGTGTGTTGCATTGACACAGAGTATGTGGGAAGGAAAACGAGCTAGCAGCGACTTTACTCATCACAAGCTCCCTATTGGTGTCACAATTTTCTCAGGGATGCCCTTATTCAACAGCGTGCTCTACATTGAAGTTCTCGAAACTGTGTTAAAAGCACGCCCAAAGTCGATGAATAAAAGGTGTAAGTGTGCATTAATTCAATTATGTGGTCGGCAAAAGAATGTCCTAACCGAAAATCTGTCTGTGACTTACTCAAAATGCTGTCAAGTGCAGGCGAAATACTCTGCTGAAGTAGCCTTGCCATCACTTTATTTATTGCGTTTAGCAATGTAATCCCCCTCCATTTCTTATACTGGCTGAGATCACCTTTGTTAGGGATTGTGACCATTATCCCTTTCTTCCATTCCGTGGGGTCAGCGTTTGTATCCCAGTCCTCCCTGATTATTGGAGTGATCTCTTGTGCTATGGGATGTGCCCCATACCGCAGCAGTTCAGCAGGTATGTTTTCAAGGCCGGCTGATTTGGCGTTTTTAAATGGCACCGGAACGGCCTATATTTCTTCGTTCCTGCCGATAGTTTTGCTGCAAGAAATTTGAAAATAGCTACCACCAAATCTTCAGCCACGTTTTTCACTACTTGGGGAATGGAAGTACGTCGGCAGCTGATTGTGTGAAATGTCATATTTCCACCACTAACTTTCACAAAAATTTGGTATGGCATTTAATAGCCTCTCCACTTATGGATTTGAGCAATTTATGACAAAGTCGGGAGAAGATACAAGGTCCTCAAGTCGCTTGACGGCAGCACTTGTGGAGCAGAGAGACCTCATATGAGACAGTTACCCGGTCAGTGGCAATCTATGCACCGCCAGCGTGGACTCTACAGTTTGGCAATACGTGGTGGATTCAGTCCTGCCTGAAAGCTGTTCTTAAAATGGTCCTTACATTTGTAAAAGGTAGCGATCTAACATATGCCGCGAGATCCGGACCCCATTCTGACTGCTAAAATTATCACAATTCGCTTACATTGCAAATTTTTAAATGAACATTCCATTAAGGAACACGGGAAAACTTCTCACATATCAATGAGTGATGTCCGAGAGGTCTCCTTTTCATAACCGAGTCCGAACGACGGGCCGCAGTACGACACATCTTTTGGGAAGAAGTTTTAAAATGGCTTCTATGCGTAGCAGAATACCTCACAAATGACGCTAGAATTCGGAGGGGAAAACCACCTCTGGAAAATTTTTCGCTTCCATTAACACCTTTACATTTTTTTCTTCTTCCTACCAAATATATGTTACTCATCTCTCCTTTCCTTCCAATACTTCTCACTCGCTAGTTGCTTTGCTTTTGAACTCAGCGAAAGCTCTCTAACTGCATTTTTGACTTCAGTGGAATTTCGATACTTCTGGTCGTACCTGGGGTTCCTTGAGTCCTACAAATGTCGTGAAAATTTTCTGGTTCAAATCAAGTCAACCCTAGATGACTTGATCCCTAGAATCAAGTCAAGCCTAGCAATGCCATCGCTAGGATTGCATCAGCTCCTTTTTTTAACTTTCTATCCGAATTATCCTCAGATAAATGGTTCTTCTAGGATTATCAGAAAAAACTTAAAATCTCCCAGCTTTATTTCATTTAAAGCCAGAAATAAAAATTCTATTTCAAGTGAAAATCATTTTAAGTGCCAATTTGTTGATATAAAATCAGTTTCTAATTGTTCCCACACCGTGAACCGTGAACCATTTCCTGCAATGACATATAATCACCACGCAAGCTACATTCACTGTATGGCCATATGGCAGATCAAATATGGACTAATTAAATTGATGCTGTGCTGCCCACATTCACATTGAATGCGGCGGCTGGCACAAGTGATTCATCATCAGCCTTAACGAAGCACCCATAGTTGAAATTTCATTTGAATGGCCATTCAACAAAGGGCATTTGGGGCCCATTCAGTTCGCATTCGACATTTATACAGCAATTTTTCAAAAGCGGCAAATACGAGGCATATGCATGAAAAGGTAAAAACCAAAGCCAATGTTCACTCACATAAAGAAAGACAAGAAGTCCACTAATGAAGGCCGAAAGGAATAATACGCGTTCTGTTGCTCCTTGAATACATTCCATGAACCAAATAGTGGCTATAGAGAAGAGATTCAAAAGAATAAAAAGCAAAGTATTCCACAGGAGAAGCTTTCAATGTAACAATGGCAGGTGCCAATGGATATAGCGGATGAAATATAACAAGTAAAAAGGCGTTAAGTTTGGCCGGGCCGAACTTTGAATACCCACCACCTCGGGTATATATGTAAACCACCTTTCATCAAAATCCAGTGTAAATTGCATTCCTTATGACCCATAGCAGTTATATCGAAATATGTTCCGATTTGGACCAAATACTAATCGGAACAAGTCTCTGTTCAATTGGGTATAACAAAATATTGGTTTTTTTAGAAGCTACAACTAACAAGTAAAAGCGTGCTAAGTTCGGCCGGGCCGAATCTTATATACCCTCCACCATGGATCGCATTTGTCGAGTTCTTTTCCCGGCATCTCTTTTTAGGCAAAAAAGGATATAAGAAAAGAGTTGCTCTGCTATTAAAACGATATCAAGATATGGTCCGGTTCGGACCACAATTAAATTATATGTTGGAGACCTGTGTAAAATTTCAGCCAATTCGTATAAGAAGTAAAATAGAGAGAACGATTTATATGGGATCTGTATCGGGCTATAGACCGATTCAGACCACAATAAACACGTTTGTTGATGCTCATGAGAGGATCCATCGTACAAAATTTCAGGCATATCGGATAATAATTGCGACCTCTAGGAGTCAAGAAGTCAAGATCCCAGATCGGTTTATATGGCAGCTATATCAGGTTATGAAGCGATTTGAACCTTATTTGACACAGTTGTTGAAAGTAAAAATAAAATACGTCATGCAAAATTTTAGCCAAATCGGATAGGAATTGCGCCCTCTAGAGGCTCAAGAAGTCAAATCCCCAGATCTGTTTATATGTCAGCTATATCAGGTTATTGACCGATTTCAACCATACTTGGCACAGTTGTTGGATATCATAACGAAATACTTCGTGCAAAAATTCATTCAAATCGGATAAGAATTGTACCCTCTAGAGGCTCAAGAAGTCAAGACCCAAGATCGGTTTATATGGCAGCTATATCAGGTTATGGACCGATGTGAACCATACTTGGCACAGTTGTTGGATATCATAACAAAACACGTCGTGCCAAAATTCATTCCAATCGGATAAGAATTGCGCCCTCTAGAGGCTGAAGAAGTCAAGACCCAAGATCGGTTTATATGGCAGCTATATCAGATTATGGACCGATTTGAACCATACTTGACACAGTTGTTGGATATCATAGCAAAACACGTCGTGCAAAATTTCATTCTAATCGGATAAGAATTACGCACGCTAGAGGCTCAAGAAGTCAAGACCCAAGATCGGTTTATATGGCAGCTATATCAAAACATGGACCGATATGGCCCATTTACAATACCAACAGACCTACACTAATAAGAAGTATTTGTGCAAAATTTCAAGCGGCTAGCTTTACTCCTTCGGAAGTTAGCGTGCTTTCGACAGACAGACAGACGGACGGACGGACGGACAGACGGATGGACAGACGGATGGACATGGCTAGATCGAGATAAAATGTCGCGACGATCAAGAATATATATACTTTATTGGGTCTCAGACGAATATTTCAAGTAGTTACAAACGGAATGACGAAATTAGTATACCCCCCATCTTATGGTGGATGGTATAAAAATAAACCAATTTGAACCATATGGGACACGGATGTCGAAAAGTCTAACACAACGCACTGTCCCGAATACCGGCGAAATCGGACAATAAATTTGCATTATATGGCCCTAAAACCTTAAATCAAGAGATGAGTCTATATGGCAGCTATATCCAAATCTGAACCGATCTGGGACAAATTGACGAAGGTTGTCGAAGGGTCTAACAACTCGCTGTTCCAAATTTCAGCAAAATCGGATAATAAATGTGGCTTTTATGGCCCCAAAACCTAAAACCGAGAGATCGGTCTATATGGCAGCTATATCCAAATCTAGACCGATGTGGCCAAATTGACTAAGGCTGTCGAGGGGCCTAACACAACTCACTGTCTTAAATTTCAGAAAAATCGGATAATAAATGTGGCTTTTATGGGCCTATGACCCTAAATCGGAGAATCGGTCTATATGGCAGCTATATCCAAGTTTGGACCCATCTAGGCCAAACTAACGAAGGATGTCGAGGGGCCTAACACAACTCACTGTCCCGAATTTCAGCAAAATCGGATAATAAATGTGCCTTTTATGGGCCTAAGCACCTAAATCGGAGGATCGGTCTATATGGCAGCTATATTCAAATCTGGACCGATCTAGGCTAAATTGACGAAGGATGACGAAGAGCCTAACACAACTCACTGTCTTAAATTTCAGCAAAATCGGATAATAAACGTGGCTTTTATGGGTCTAAGACCCTAAATCGGCCGATCGGTCTATATGGCAGCTTTATTCAAATCAGGACCGATCTGGGTCAAATTGACGAAGGTTGTCGTTGGGCCTAACACAACTCACTGTCTTAAATTTCAGCAATATCGGATAATAAATGCGCATTTTATGGGCCTAAGACCCTAAATCGGAGGATCGGTCTATATGGCAGCTATATTCAAATCAGGACCGATCTGGGTCAAATTGACGGAGGTTGTCGTAGGGCCTAATCGGCGGATCGGTCTATATGGCAGCTATATTCAAATCAGGACCGATTTGGGTTAAATTGACGAAGGTTGTCGTAGGGCCTAACACAACTCACTGTCTTAAATTTTCGTAAAATCGGATAATAAATGTGGCTTTTATGGACATAATACCCTAAATCGGAGGATCGGTATATATGGCAGCTATATCCAAATCTGGACCGATCTGGGCCAAATTAAAAAAGGCTATCGAAGGGCCTAACACAACTGACTGTCTTAAATTTCAGCAAAATCGGATAATAAATGTGGCTGGGATAATAAGGATGTCGAAGGGCCTAACACAACTCACTGTCCCAAATTTCAGCAAAATCGGATAATAAATGTGGCCTTTATGGGCCTAAGACCCTAAATCGGCGGATCGGTCTATATGACAGCTATATACAAGTCTGGACCAATCTAAGCCAAACTAAAAGAGGATGTCGAAGGGCCTAACACAACTCACTGTCCTGAATTTCAGCAAAATCGGATAATAAATATGGCTTTTATGGGCCTAAGACCCTAAATAGGTCGATCGGTCTATATGGCAGCTATATCCAAATCTGGACCGATTTGGGATAAATTGACGAAGGATATCGAAGGGCCTAACACAACTCATTGTCCCAAATTTCAGCAAAATCGGATAATAAATGTGGCTTTTATGGGCCTAAGACCCTAAATCGGAGGATCGGTCTATATGGCAGCTATATCCAAATCTGGACCGTTTTGGGATAAATTGACGAAGGATGTCGAAGGGCCTAACACAACTCACTGTCCCAAATTTCAGTAAAATCGGATAATAAATATGGCTTTTATGGGCCTAAGACCCTAAATAGGCCGATCGGTCTATATGGCAGCTATATTCAAATCAGGACCGATCTGGGTCAAATTGACGAAGGTTATCGTAGGGCCTAATAAAACTCAATGTCTTAAATTTCCATAAAATCGGATAATAAATGTGGCTTTTATGGGCCTAAGACCCTAAATCGGCGGATCGGTCTATATGGCAGCTATATTCAAATCAGGACCGATCTGGGTCAAATTGACAAGAGGTTATCGTTGGGCCTAACACAACTCACTGTCTTAAATTTCAGCAATATCGGATAATAAATGTGGCTTTTATGGGCCTAAGACCCTAAATAGGCCGATCGTTCTATATGGCAGCTATATTCAAATCAGGATCGATCTGGGTCAAATTGCCGAAGGTTGTCGTAGGGCCTAATAAAACTCAATGTCTTAAATTTCCGAAAAATCGGATAATAAATGTGGCTTTTAAGGGCCTAAGACCCTAAATCGGCGGATCGGTCTATATGGCAGCTATATTCAAATCAGGACCGATTTGGGTCAAATTGACGAAGGTTGTCGTAGGGCGTAACACAACTCATTGCCTTAAATTTCAGCAAAATCGGATAATAAATGTGGCTTTTATGAGCCTAAGACCCTAAATCGGCGGATCGGTCTATATGGGGGCTATATCAAAATATAGTTCATAAAAGCCCATCTTCGAACTTAACCTGATTATGGGCAAAAGAAGAATCTGTGCAAAGTTTTAGCTCAATATCTCTATTCTTAAAGACTGTAGCGTGATTTCAACAGACAGACGGACGGACATGTTTTAATCGTCTTAGATTTTTGTGCTGATCAAGAATATATATACTTTATTGGGATAGGAATATACCCTCATCCTTCGGTGGTTTGTATAAAAATCTCCGATCATTAAACTCGTCTCGAAAAAGAATCAAACGAAAAAGAGTTTGGGAAGTTCGTTTTTATGCCCTCCACCATAGGGTGGGGGTATACTAATTTCGTCATTCTGTTTGTAAATATGCGTCTGAGACCCCATTAATTATATATTTTCTTGATCGTCATGTCATGTTAAGTCGATCTAGCTATGTCCTTCCGTCTGTCCGTCCGTACGTCCGTCGGTCTGTCTATCGAAAGCACTCTTACCTTTGAAGGAGTAAAGCTAGCCGCTTGAAATTTTGCACAAATACTTTTTATGAGTGTAGGTCGGTTGGGATTGTAAATGGACCAAAGCAGTCCATGTTTTGATATAGCTGCCATATAAACCGATCTTGGGTCTTGACTTCTTGAGCCTCTAGAGGGCGCAATTTTTATCCGATTTGACTGAAATTTTGCACTTGGTGTTTTGGTATTACGTCGAACAACTGTGTTAAGTATTTATGATTTTAATCGGTTCATAATCTGGTATAGCTGTCATATAAACCGATCTGGGGTCTTGACTTCTTGAGCCAATAGAGCGCGCAATTCTCATCCGATTTGGCTGAAATTTTGCATGAGGTGTTTTGATATGTCTTCTAATGACCGTGCTATGTATGGTGCAAATCGGAACATAACCTTATATAGCTGCCATATAAACCGATCTTGGGTCTTGACTTTTTGAGCCTGTAGAGGGCGTAATTCTCATCCAATTTGACTGAAATTTTGCACGTAGTGTTTTGGTATCACTTTCAATAACTGGTTTAAATCGGTTCATAATCTGGTATAGCTGTCATATAAACCGATCTTGGGTCTTGACTTCTTGAGCCTCTAAAGGGCGCAATTCTCATCCGATTTGGCTGAAATTTTGCATGAGGTGTTTTATTATATCCTCCAATAACTGTGCTAAGTATGATTCAAATCGATATAAATCCTGATATAGCTGCCATATACACCGTTCTAGGATTTTGACTTCTTGAGCCTCTAGAGGGCGCTATTATCATTCGATTTGGCAGAAATTTTATACAACGGCTTCTCTCATGACCTTCTATATACGTGTCTAATATGATCTGAATCGATCTATAGCTTGATACAGCATCCATATAAACCTATCTCCCGATTTTTCTTCTTGAGCCCCTACAAGGCGCAATTCTTATCCGAATGAAGTGAAATATCACACAATGACTTCTACAATGATCAGCATTCATTTAGCGTCCGAATCGGACTATAACTTGATATAGCTCCAATAGCATAACAGTTCTTATTCAATATTTTTTGTTTGCCTAAAAAAGGGATACCGCGCATAGAACTCGACAAATGATCCATGGTGGAGGGTATATAAGATTCGGCCCGGCCGAACTCAGCACGCTCTTACTTGTTATTATTCTCAGAGTAATCCTTATAGTTTTCCGGCCCAGCGCCACAACTGCTCATGCATCGCTCGATGTTGCGAGACGCTTGCTCCTAGGTCCGATGCTCGCCTCAAGCTGCCTCTTACCTGGGAAAGACGCTGGTGTTGGCCATTGGTTATTTGAAGGCGGTAATATCTCGCCTTGTCATTTCGAGTATCACTGGCACTCAGTATTAAAGAAATAGTCAGTGCTACCTGACTCCTCACTGAGACTCTTCTCTTAAAGCCGCTGACTCCCCTCGGCTTCATTTATATATTGGGTAGAGAAATAAATGTGTAAAAAATCGGATGGACACGGTCCTTTATACCCTTCAGTATGATTGGCGTTTGTCAAGTGCTCTGAACGTTTTATTTATACTCTCACTACGTTTTCATAACCATCACCATGGCTTCCGTTTATTGAGTCTAGGGACCGCCTGTTTGTCAAATTGGATAAGAGTGGAGCCATTTAGTGTCTCAAGAAATCATATCGGAAAATCGAATTCTACGAGATCAACGACCAAAACGTATCCGTCAAGGATTCAAAATATGAGTAGCAACTCTCATAGATACGTTATCCTTACAAGTTGGCAGTTAAAGTTTGAACAGGGTTATTTAGGTCTTTGGTATTTAGTAAGTCTTTCAAAAAAGAAGGACAAAAAGAGAGCTTTTTGAAAATCATTTGGTGAGCTATCTGTTTCACAACAAATAACTTCCTTTATAGCGTTTTCAAATTATTTGTCTTTTTTCATCACAAAGGCTCATTTACGACATACCACGAATATAATCCTTAGCGTCATTAATCAAAGTACATATTTTGCAAACATGATTTGTTTGGGCGCTAGTTTAGCTTGCCTGAGTCTTAAACTGTTTTAAATTTATTTACTTGGCAAACATCTAACCCACATATGAAATCTATCCATCAAAATGTGCTATGAATTTGCCACCACAATTTCTGTAGATTGTTTACTTTAAGTTTTGTGATTAATTGGATTTTAATCCTTTTTTGTTATTGGTTCACAAATACGGGACACACTCGAAAAAAACAACCATAGTTCTGTTTAACACACATCTCTGGCATTTGGCAAAATTTGGATGACACAAAGGTGAGGATGGGACTGAAGCCGTAGAACTACAGTGGGGTACAACTAGCATACAACACTGGCACGGGATAGCTGTGAGCACCACAGAGGCTGGAACATTGAAGTCCGATTTGTGTGATGTTCATTGCTGTCACGAGAAGCTTAGCTGCAAGCAATGGCCACCTTTTTCCCGCGGCGATCGGTTCTTAGGATCGGAACTCACCTACAGGAGCTTGACGAGGATCGCCATCTGCACATGAAAAAGTGGCTACAAGAACAACAACAGCGACAACAACAATCATACAACAATGAAAAGGCTGATGAGTGTGCCAGGAGGGGATCTTCCATGGCAAGCAGACCTGTGGCCATTCCAGCATATGTGCCTTTTGTCGAACCACTGAACATAGTAGAGGAGATGGCCAATTTGGAGGCGATGGTAAGGTGGGAGTATGGTTGTAGAATTGCCAGGACACTCTGTCCAGCATTTAACTGGAAGAGGACGAGGGAATTGCTGGCTCTCGATAAGAGGTCTCTGAATACGATAACAGCAGTCATAACGGGACACTGTGCGATAGGCCATATGGCCGCGCGCATAGCAGTCCCGCACAACGACTTCTCTGGACGATGTCTTGATGAGGATGAGAAGGAGACGATCGAACATCTGCTCTGCCCATTTCCAGGTCTACAGAGGCATAGGTTTTCCATCCTACAGAGGTTGTGCTTCTCCGATCTCGGTGAACTTGCATATGTGTCTCTGGGAAGTCTCCTCACTTACGTGGAAAAGAAGGGTTGGTTGCAACGAGGGATGCAATGAGATCTTTAACACGCTGTCATTCATGCACAGACTCGGAGCACCAATGCTTGGCATTTGGCGAGTGAATACTTAAGTGAGTGTGGGCTTACGCTCCGGGGAAGCACTCGCGTTGACGGCGTAGTGAATAGGCGCTTGCTCACCATCCCATTCCTATTATTCCTGTATTTTTTATATATCTCTTTTTCTCCCCGTCTCCTTTTCAGACAGGGCGGGGGGCAATGTATTTCATCATCATGAAATTTTCATCGGAGTTTCCTTTTCTTCTATTTCTTGCAATGGGCCGAACTGGCCTCCGAGTGAAATGTCGATCTTAAGGATTTGCTTACCCAAAATGGACGCTGGGTAGGCGTCTGTTTGGGGATGATAAGATTTCGGTCTTCAGTGATGAGATCTAGAAACGGGATCTAGTATCATGATTGGGGGTCTATTCCGATGCACTTGATATCGGTGTGTTGCTTAGACTACCGTGAGAGTGTACGGTATTTCAGGCAAGATCTGTGCCTCTGGGTTAGCCCCAGGTGAAATTCTGCGAAGAGATTTACCGCCTTCGAAACTCAGGACTTACTACAATGATATTGTGGCGGAACTTAAAGCCTTAGGAGGCCAATCCTGGCGAATACATCAAAATAAATTTTTCCAGCGGTGGTTTACTCCTCCTACTGCTGCAGACATTTGTGAGGTAATAGGCCATTTACAAGCTTCTCCGCCAAGAGGTGTCAAACTGCAACTCGCCGTTCGGACTCGGCTTTAAAAAGCAGGACACTTATCATTGAGCTTAAACTTGAATAAGACAGCATTCATTAATATGTCAAAAGTTTTCCCCTTTTCCTTAATGAAATTCTTTTCTAAGGTTCTTGCCGGGATTCCACCGCAGACCTTTTGCGTCATAGGGGGACATGCTAACGTATGGTCGGTCGGTCCCTATGGGCGGCCAGTCGAATTTTTCCTAAATTTGGATATCAGGTTCGTACTTTACTCCCATTGTCATTTCATTTGAAGACCAAATAGTCCAGGTAGGCCAACATCTTTGTTTGGAGGTCGGTCCTCCTTTTATTTGAGTCCCAAGCTGTGGAAATATACATGTCCTGTTGAAGGCCAGGATATGACCTAGATGCTTGGTCCCCAAATATTAATTTCAGATTCATACTCTCCTTTCAAAGACTCTTCACACAAATCCCATATAGTCCCAATCGGCCTACATGTCCTGGGGTTAATGGACATACATGCCCGTTTTGGTGGTTTTTGGAGATGAGGAAGTCCAAAACAGCTTTGAACCACATTTTTATATGAAAGTTGTACTCTACTTTCACTTGATAACCATATTGTCGCATTATGTCCGGTTGGGTTGTGTCTTTGGAGATAGGCACCCCAGGCACATGCGACTAAAATTTTATATCAGATTCGTACTCTACTTCCATATGCATGTTAGCCCACCGCTAAATATTTAATTTCCTAGCGGTTTTTTTTTGTGGGCCGGACCCTCAGACATTTGGGGCCTAAGTTTTATATCAAATTCCTAATCTATTCTTAAATACCTTCCATTTGATACCTCTTTTGCGCCAGTCGGTAGACATGTCCGTTTGGGTGGGTTTTGGGATGGAGCTTCCCCGCAGCTTATTTGATCCCAAAGTTTTATACCAATTTTGTAATTTAAGGGTTCGGTGCATCGGTGCAACCATCTCCGAGATCTGGCGTTTTTGAAAAATTGTGGAAAGAGGAAGGGACCGCAATAATCTTCTCCAGCAGGATATTGAAGAGTTCACACTATAGAATGTCTCCATGTCTGAAACCTCGTTTGGTATTAAATGGTTCGGAGAGATTCTTTCCTATTCTTACTGAGAACCGTGTATCAGCAAGTGTCATCCTGCAGGGATACCAAAGCCAGACATGGCTTGAAATACCTTTGAACGTATAGGGGTATCGAAAACAGCTTTGTAGTCAACAAAGAGATGGTAGGTGTTGATTTGTCCTTCTCGAGTCTTTTCCAGGATTTGGAGCAGTGTGAATATCTGGTCTATGGTGGATTTACCAGGTCTAAAGCCTCATTGATAGGGCCCAATTGTCTCATTGACTTTAGGTTTTAATGTTTCACACAATACGCTCTACAGTAACTTGTGTGTGATGTGGAGGAGACTTATTCCTTTGAAGTTGGCACATAACGTCTTGTTCCCCTTCTTGTGTGCGGTATATCGTATGTTGAGTTTGCAACCATCGAGTATGCGTTCTTCTAGCCAGATCGCACAGACAAGCTGATGCATACACCTTTTCAATGTGTCGCCTCTGATCTTAAATAGTTCAGCGGGTAACCCGTCGGCTCCTACTGCCTTGTGGTTCTTCAGTCGGTACATTGCTACTTGGACCTTATTCTGACTAGGAGGTAAACATTCTCTACCATCATCAGGGATTGGTTTTGCGGTATTCTGCCCGCGGCCGCATTTTCTGCTACTCCGCATAAAAACGAAGTTTTCCACTATCTGCAGCCTGCGGACGCTCCCGGTAGTTTTCAGTTAAGCTTCCATTGATAATGATGGACACCACACAAGTCGGAGCTCAAAGTTCCAACTGTGTCTTGTTCATAACTCTCCCGTGTCGGCCGGGAATGCCTATATCGAATTAAATTGTCAAGGCGATCAAGAATATTAACAGTTTATGAGGTGTTACCAACGGAATGACTGGGTTAGTATACCCCCCATCCTATGGTGATGGGTTTTAAAAACACCGCCTGATTTTATGTAGGTTTGAAGGTTTCAACCAAACTGTCTTGCTTTCTTATACGAATAGTTTCGTTACCTAAACGATCCAACATTTCATTTTGAGCATACCCATGAAACAACTACAATGAGTAGAGATTTTCAATGAACAAAATCCGTTCGTAAAGTTGGTTTCCGTTGGTTTGGGTTAAATTAAGCATTGCATTGATTTCATTGTTGTTGCTTGCTAGCTTGTTAACACTGCATAACACCCTCCCCTCACTCTCACTCTCTCTATCTCAATCGTTCTCTCCTTATTCTCTACTCCATTTGAAACTTATTTGCTGGCTTGACTTGGTGTAAACTTAATTAAAAAGTTTATTTTCATTTCCGCTGGTCGCAATAACAAAGACCTTAAACGGATACTGTGTAACTATTGCTTTAGCTCTCTGTCTATGCCTCTCAATTTTTTTGCTTTTTGTGTAACTTGAGATTAGAGTTGCCGTTTTGATTTTTCGAAGAAAAATGTTGTTGGTATGCATTAAATTTGTGTTTTGATTGTAGAGTTGGTGTTTATAGCATGACTAGCCGAACGGGGCCCGCTCCGCAGCGCCTTCTTTAACTCTCTAATATCTTTTTGGGGTGGGGAAACTTCGCCGTGAATGCGGATATCGAATTTGTGCCATTGTAGCCTACGACGCTGATCGCGTTCGAGTCCTGGCGAGAATATCGGACAAAGCCGTGGTTGGCGACATTTGCGATACAATGCCATGCATGGTCATTTAAAACATTTTCCCCAAAGAGGTGTCGTTTCGTTTTCTACGCTCAAGTACCTTTCATTTTAGTCCCATATTGCCATAATGGGTCAAAAAACCCATTTAACGTATCTTTAGAAGGAAAAGCTCCACCTAGACATGAACGCAAATTTTAATGTCATATTGTAAACTACTCCCAAATACCTTTCATTTGAATCCCATATAGCCATGGTCGGCTAATATGCCTATTTGGGGGTATTTAGGGGTGGGTGACCTCCCATTACTTGGACCTAATGTTTATGCCATATTTGTAATCTACTGCCTAATACTTTTCATTTGAGTCCCATATTGACTTGAACTTCGAATATATCTGTTAAGAGGAGTTTTGGGGTTGGAGAGCCCGCTAAGTACTTGGACCCAAATTTTAATACTATGTTCGTTTCCTAGTCTCCAATACCTTTCATTTGATACCCTTGTTGTGCCCATCGGACCACTTTCGGATATGGGTGGCGTTTTTGGGGTAAGAGGGAGGGTCCGCCTCCACCTGATATCTAAAAATGATATAGCCTATGTTTCCTTCCAGACAAACGTGCACAATCTATGAAAATTGTAAGAAAATCGGCTCAGCCAAGTATCATATAGCCATAATGGGTCTAATGGCGTTTTTGAGGGGTGGCGTGACCCTCTATACTTCGATGTGATTTTGTATGACAGATTCAAAACATACTCCCGAATACCTTTCATTTGAGCCCCAAATTGAAACGTTTGTTTGTTTGGGGGAGTTTTGGGGTTGAGACGGCCCGATGGGTACTTAGACTCAAATTTTAATACCATATTCGTATTCTACTCTCCAATACCTTTCATTTGATATCTACATTGTCCCGATCTGTCCAATTTTGATTTTGGGTTGTGTTTTTTGCATAAGGGGGAGAGTCCGTCCGCGATTTCGAAAATTATATAGCCTATGTTTCCTTCCAGACCACCCTGAACATTATGCGAAAATTTCGAGAAAGTGGGTTCTGCCGGTTTTCAGTCTATACGGAACAAATAAATCGAGTCCCATATATCAGTGATTGTCTAATGTGCCCATTTTTGGCGTTTTTGTGGTGGTGGGGTGACCCCTATACTTCGACATAAATTTGTATGCCAGATTCGTTATCTACTTCCGCATACTTTTCATTTGATACCCATATTGTCCTTATCGGTTCACTTTTGATTTAGGTGGTGTTTTTGGGGTTAAAGGGGGGGGGAGGAGTCCTCCCCCTTCCGTTATTAACAAATTATTATGCCTATTCCTACTTCGTGACCATATTCGTTATCTACTCCCGAATACCTTTCATCTGAGTCCCATATTGTCATGATCGTTAAATAAACCTATTTTAAGGGGTTTTGGTGCTGGGGCGGCCCCCCAGGTACTTGGACCCAACTTTTGTTACGAAATTCGTACTCTATTCTTGAATACCTTTCATTTGAATCCCATATTGTCGCGATCGGTCCACTTTTATTTTTGGGTAGTATTTTTAGGGCAAGAGGGAGGGTCCGCCCCCTCTCGATATCAAAAAGTTATATAGCCTGCTTCTTTATTTCAAACTGTTTTTACATCAGGCTAGAGAGTTACATTTTCTTTGCAAGATTTTAAGTGCATTGACGGAAGTCTTTGGAAGCCTTTTTCTACTTTTTTTTTATTTTGTTGTGGCAACTCTACCAGTGAACAACAAAGTAATTCCTGCGGTGTATGTGACATGGTGTCCAGCATTTGGTCGTTTATGTGTGTTTGTCCATTTGGCCATGCAATAAAGGTTACTGTAAAATAACGACCGTTAGCAAGGATACTATGGCATACGAATACACAGTCAAATGGTATTACTTTTGATGCATACATATTCACACATAGTCTAACATTTGTAATAGTTTGGATATCACATGGTCCATTGAACATACAATAGATGCAAAAACTCAAATTCTATTGGGACCCTTGCAATGACCAACAGCACGAGATTGTGGAAAGGGAAGTGCAAAGCATGCTTTGATAGAATCACACTTTTTGACTTGATGAAAGCCAAACCAAAGCAAATCCTGGAAACAAGAGAATCATAAATTTTTTTTGTAATATGAAATCATTTAAATAGAAAAACCTACTGAGGGTGAATAAAGAACGAACGAACGAACGTATTTAGTCACCACCTTTGTAAGGAGTTATAGAATTACGTCCATATGTTTGCTTCTAAATATTGTATTTTGGTTAGGGTTAGGTTAGACAAGAGTGGCAGTCCTTTACAGACTCACTTAGACAATTTTAAGTCCATCGTGATACCACAGTAACGACATACCAAGGCTTCTGGCGGGAATCGAGACCACGACCCCTGTACTGGTAATCCAAGCACGCTACCATCTCGGCTACCGGCGCGCCCAATGTAAAATTTATATAATTTGGTCAAGTTTAGTTCAACGGTAAGAGACCTCGTTTTTATAGCCGCGTCCATATGGCATGTCGCTTAGCGACATGTCTTTGTACTCAAGTTATATATGACTGAATACCCCACAAATGTTGCCAAGATTAGTTAGGGGAGAACGATGTCAGATATGTTTCTAAAGGACTAGCAAGGCTTGGAAACAAGTAAGGAAAGGCAAAAGTGAGGCTGTGTCGGCTTTATAATACCCTACACCTACCCACTAGGTACAAAGTGGGAGCTATATCTATGTCCAAACCAAAATTGAGGGACCTCGGCGGATATTTACAGATGAGTTGTTAAACAATCCGTATCAAATTTGAAGCAAATATGTTCAAACTGTAGTAAATACGGTTGACAAATGGCAACATTGTTGTAAAGTAGTAGCGATGGGCGATGGATTAATACCCTAAAGGTATATACCCAGGTATTAACCCATATATACCCAAATGCTGGGTATTAATTCCAGATATCTTGGGTATAACAACATTTTTCAAAAAATTTTTGATGTTTTCGAATTCTTTGTATCTGATCTTCTGTTACCATAAAATCGGAATTTTGTTATATATAGTCTCTATATAGACCGATCCCAGACTTAAAGTCTTGAGGCAATAAATTGGTAATTTTTCATCCGATACCCATTTCTGTGAAGTGTGGTCCAAATCGGACCATATTTGGATATAGCTGCCCTATAGACCGATAGCCCGATCTTCCTATACGGGGTATTAAGGCCATAAAAGATCCCTTTACTACCCGATTTCAATGAAAATTGTCACATAAGTTCTGAAAGACCCCTACCCATACCTGTCAAAAGTAGTCCACATCGGACTATATTTGGATATAGCTGTCATATAGCCGATCTTCCGATCTACCCAATCATTGGGTATTTACCCGTTAAAACCCCATCTCTACAAATTAGCCAAAATCTGACGAACATAAATATGGGAGCTACATCTAAATCAGAACTGATTTTGACCAAATTTCTTACATATTGTGGCAGGCATCGAGGAAAGCGTTATGCACAATTTTGGCAATATTGGTCAATAAATGCACTTGCATTGGCTCTAGAAGTGAAAATTGGGCGATATACATAAATGGCAGCTATATTTAAATCTGAACCGATTTCTATGAAAATCACCAGGAATATTAAGTCATAAGAAAATCCTTCCAGGCAAATTTCGACAGAATCGGTAAACAAATGTTCACTTTATTGCAATATTTCTCAAAATCTGATGAAAATATATGCAAATTGCAAATTTTGCCCTTCCACTAAGGAACAGAGGCAAACTTCTCACATATCAATGAGTGCAGTCCGATTCAAGTTTAAGCTCAATAATAAGGGGCCTCCTTTTTATAGCCGAGTCCGAACGACGTATCGCAGTGCGACATCTCTTTGGAGAGAAGTTTTACATAGAATAGTACCTTACAAATATTGCCAGCATTGGGAGGGGAAAACCACCGCTGGAAACTTTTTCTGATGTTCTCGCCAGGATTCGAACCCAGGCGTTCAGCGTCATACGCGGACATGCTAACCTCTGCGCTACCTCCCGGTGGAGGCCACCACCCGGTGGAGGTAGGCCGAATTCTGGTCGAATTCGACCAAACTTATGAGATAATGTGGTAGCCACCGAGGCAAGCGTTGAACAAAATGTTGACAATATTGGTCAATAAATGCGCTTGCAGTTGCTCTAGGTGTGAAAATCGGGCGATATATATGTGAGAGCTATATCTAAATCTAAGTCGATATCTAGAAATTCACCAGTAGTGTCGAAAGTCAAAACAAAATCCTTCCTGCTAAATTTCGAGAGAATCGGTTAGCAATTGGGCACTTTATTGCAATATTTCTCAAAATCAGACGAAAATATATATGGAAGCTATATCTAAATCTGAACCGATTTCGACCAAACTTTATGGACATTGTGGAAGTCGTCCAGGAAAACGTTGTTCAACATTTTGGGAAGATTGGTGAATAAATGCGTTTGTAGTGTCTCTAGGAGTGAAAATCGGGCGACATATATGCATATTTGAGAGCTATATCTAAATCTGAACCGATTTTTATGAAACTCACCAGTAATGTTGAGAATTAAGAGAATCCTTCCTGCCAAATTTCGACAGAATTCGTTGACAAGTGACTATTTAATTGCATTATTACTGCAAATCGGACGAACATATTTGTGGGAGCTATATCTAAATATGAACCGATTTTTTCCAATTTCAATAGGCTTTGTCTCTAGGCCGAAAAACATGTCTGTACCAAATTTCAAGACGATCGGATGAAAACTGCGCCCTGTAGATTGTACACAAATTTACATGGACAGACAGACGAACGGACAGACAGACAGACGGACATAGCTAAGTCGAATCAGAAAGAGATTCTGAGTCGATCGGTATACTTATCAATGGGTATATCTTTCTTCCTGGGTGTTGCAAACAAATTCACTTAGTTATGATACCCTGTACCACAGTAGCGGTGTAGCGGTATATATAACAAGTAAAAGCGTGCTAAGTTCGGCCGGGCCGAATCTTATGTACTCTCCCCCATGGATCGCATTTGCCGAGTTCTTTTCCCGGTATCTCTTCTTAGGCAAAAAAGGATAAAAGAAAAGATTTGCTCTGCTATTAGAGCGAAGATATGGTCCGGTTTGGACCACAATTAAATTATATGTTGGAGACCTGTGTAAAATGTCAGCCAATTCGAATAAGAATTGCGCCCTTTGGGGGCTCAAGAAGTAAAATAGAGAGATCGATTTATATGGGAGCTGTATCAGGCTATAGGCCGATTCAGACCATAATAAACGTATGTTGATAATCATGAGAGGATCAGTTGTACAAAATTTCAAGCAAATCGGAAGAAGTCAAGATCCAAGATCGGTTTATGTCACAGCTATATCAGGTTATGAGCCGATTTGAGTCCCCAGATCGATTTATATCAGTTTATCGATCGATTTTAATCATATTTGGCACAGTTTTTAGATATCATAACAAAATACTTCTTGCAATATTTCATTCAAATAGGATAAGAATTGCGCCCTCTAGTGGCTCAAGAAGTCAAGATTCAAGATCGGTTTATATGACAGGTTATTTACCGATTTGAACCATACTTAGCGTAGTTGTTGGAAGTCATAGCAAAACACGTCGTGAAAGTTCCATTCCAATCGGATAAGAATTGCGCCCGATAGAGGCTCAAGAAATCAAGACTCAAGATCGGTTTATATGACAGCTATATCAGGTTATTTACCGATTTGAACCATACTTAGCGTAGTTGTTGGAAGTCATAGCAAAACACGTCGTGAAAGTTCAATTCAAATAGGATAAGAATTGCGCCCTCTAGTGGCTCAAGAAGTCAAGATTCAAGATCGGTTTATATGGCAGCTATATCGGGTTATTTACCGATTTGAACCATACTTAGCGTAGTTGTTGGAAGTCATTGCAAAACACGTCGTGCAAAGTTCCATTCCAATCGGATAAGAATTGCGCCCGATAGAGGCTCAAGAAATCAAGACTCAAGATCGCTTTATATGGCAGCTATATCAAAACGTGAACCGATTTGAGCCATACTTGACACAGTTGTTCGATAGCATAACAAAACACGTCGTGCAAAATTTCATTCCAATCGGATAAGAATTGCGCCCGATAGAGGCTCAAGAAGTCAAGACCCAAGATCGGGTTATATGGCAGCTATATCAAAACATGGACCAATATGGGCCATTTACAATCCCAACCGACCTACAAAAATAAGAAGTATTTGTGTAAAATTTCAAGCGGCTTCACTCCTTCTAAAATTAGTGTGCTTTCGATAGACAGACGGACGGACGGACAGGCCGACGGACATGGCTAGATCGACATAAAATGTTACGACGATCAAGAATATACATACTTTAAGGGGTCTCAGACGCATATTTCGAGGTGTTACAAATTGTTGAAATAAGTCAGCCATATATGGATATAAACAAGACTATGTGCAAAATTTCAGGGCTCCATAAGACTCGAGACCTTATTGGTGGCCATACACAGTTGGTCACCATTACCCTACAAAATTTTGTTGGGGCTGCCGATAACGGATTTATGCAAGTTTGGAAAACGTTAAAAAAATATAGAAAAACATGTGTTTGTGTGTGCGATATCTTGTATAGTGTGAAAGATATTCAACTAATAATTTATTCTTTGTTGTAAGGTATTCAATTCCAGGTATATCCTGATTCTTCAGCATCAGTGTAGAGATTCCATCGGGGCCCAACTCTTTGGATGGCTTGGCACTAAGAATAGCATTCGTAACTTCGTCCAAAGTAAAATGTGATGGTTATCTATCGGCTCGGAGACCAGGGATACGGCGAATGGCTCTCCTTCTTCCCCCGTCACTTTCAACCGTCAATTTATTGTGCATCCCACAATAAATTGACGGTTGAACAGCTTGGTGCATCTCTTCGGAACAGCCACGGTTACGTCGCCAAAACTGACTGAGAAGCTGTCATCCCTTCCTCGAGGGTTCGAGAGTGGCTTAACAGTAGACCATAGCTTGTCCACACCAATACCTAGCTTACATGGCTCCAAGTGATTCAGCCACAAATTTCGTTTTCATATTTACAGATTTAGCTCACTTACTCTGGGATTAGTGGGGTCCGTGCAGCGAATCCCATCACGCTCGTCTGCAAGTACCACTTCCTGCGCCGAGAAATTGGGTCACACTTGGGATATTCGACCGGATGGCATAAAGCGCGCCGCTGCTGCGTTAATGACGTTTTTCCTTTCGGCAACTGGCACATTTGAGGGGGGTGTCAGCTCACTGAAGCGGCTATTAGTGTACTCTGTGAAGCCGAACCAATCGCCCTTCTGATTGATAAACGTCCGGCACTCAGAGGTTATGATGTCGGTTGGTCGGTCGATAGTATGTATGACGGGAAGGTGGCCTGATCCCAAAGAAATGACGGCTTGCCAGGATACATCACTCTGGAGATCAGGGGCTGTAATGAAAATGTCTGGTGACATGGAAATATCTGACTGCACCTCCTTGTAATCCTAATGGGGTCATCCCCAGTCACCATGCTGAATATGAAAGGTCTTTGACAGTAGAGTAATTATTTGATATTATCATTTGGATTCAAGTGCCTGAGGTTTCCACCACCTACCCCA